>NC_056746.1:1102881016-1103251016 GCF_019279795.1 Protopterus annectens
GATGCTCAGGCAGTGCTTGGATGCAAACAAATTTGTAATACAATCATCCCTATCATCCCTAGTACAGCAAATAATTATACAGCACCAGTTTCTTCACCGTCTGTAAAGATAAGGTATATTTGCACAAAAAGAAAACATGAATTCTTGTACCAAACCATGACTTAACAGAAAATAAAAATTCAGTTGATTTCATTGTGGCTCGTTTTTTTTTCCCATACAGAGTTTTGGTAGGAAAACAAAACTTACAAAGCGTCAATCTTTTCAACAGTATCATTGGACTGTTTGATACAAGTAGTTTGTACTAAACAAAGCGTAATCAGCCCTTTTCTTCACTTTTCCCCTTAGACTCTTCTTTCTGAGCCAGAAGTTCCAACAAAGTATGTCCGGGCATGTTACAAACTTCATCCCCCACAGGCACATAACCATCTCAAGATTGTAATGCTGAATCTTACAGTTCAGACATCTGGCCTTAGCTGGACAGCTCCACAGTGGACTGATTTTCTTTATCTTCCTGCTTTTTCTGTTACACGGCAACCTTATCTGTACTGCTAATGCAATGTGTTTTCTTGGTTAATTCCCTGGCTTAGCAGTCACAAAATTACAAAAATGTGTAGTATAATTTTGTGTGTATATCTCTCTCTCTATATACATATATATATATATATATATATATATATATATATATATATATATATATATATATATGTATATAAATATATATATATATATGGATCTAGGACGTTTGCTCGAGTGAGCAAACGACCCAGCTAAACGGAAGTTGGCATACTTATGTGAAAGTGCTTTTCACCAAAGAAGCACTTTCTCATAAGTATGCCTCTTATCGAGCTGTACTACAGTGCAAGGAAATTTCCCTTTTCCCCACTGTAGTGCAGTCCCGGAGGGAGAATATTAAAGTAGGGGGGTCTGGGGGCACAGCCCCCCACATAGGGGGTGCTGGGGGGCAAAGCACCCTGCTAAAATGTAAATGTAATGTTTTATTTTTTTTTTTTGTAACACGCTGTAACAAAAGCACTTTTTTGATAAAATCACTTTTGTTAAAGTTTGTTCGGTTATTATGGATTCGGACGTTTGCTCACTTGAGCAAACGTCCTAGATCCATATATATATATATATATATATATATATATATATATATATATATATATATATATATATATATATATATATATCATATATATATATCTACATACACACACAGGAACTATCGCCCTATAAGCCTGACTAGATTGGTCTGCAAAGCTATGGAGTGCATCATCATGGACCTCATTAATAGAGACATTGGAAAACCTATAAACACTGGACACTACCCAGTTCGACTTTGTTAAGGGCAGATCATGCCTCCTAAACCTGGTGGACTTCTTTGAGACAGTTACCAAGGCTATAGGTGAGGGAAGGTGGTCCATAGGTTCATAGATTTATACTAGGCTAACTGCCCTAGGGCATTTATAAGCCTAGCCCAAAGTTATGTGGCTTACGCCGCCCCTTATGTTAGAAATACTGTGCCCATTAGTTTGTTGTGCCTCTGTCCAGTAGTGACACAGAAATTATTCCCAGGGTAAACCTACGATCTCCCATCCACCGGTCAAGATTTCTCTTGAACAGAGCCAGTGAGGTGCTCTGCCTCACATGGACCGGGATTTTATTCCACAGCATGGGGAGACTCTGGGTGAAAAATCTATCCGTGCAGCACATCCTATTTATATCCGTGCTAAGGTTTAAGTCTCTTGCTCTAGTGGTTTTGGTGGATTTGGATTTTTTGAGGTGGAGCATGTCCATTAATTCCGGGTTGGTCATGGCCTTGTATGTCAGGCACAGGTCACCTCTGAGCAGACGGTATGCAACTGAATAGAGTTGGAGTTTCTTCAGTCTGGCAGCATATGACAGGTTTTGGAGTCCTTTATCCTTTTGGTGGGGAACTTTTGGGGTCTCTCCAATTGCTGCAGGTGTCGGGTGAGATACATCCCGAATGGGCATTGTACTCGATCATTGGTCTGATAAGTGAAGAGTACAGGGAACAATGCCTCACTTGATCTGGATGTGAAACCCTTCATGATCAGGTGGGCAATGTAGAAGGTCTTTCGAACCACTTTAGCAAAGTGAGCGTCAAACAAGAGGCCACTGTCAACCTGGGTCCCCAGGTCCCTGATAACCTCTTCTGTGCTTAGTGGGTTGCCACCTATATGGTAGCTTGGGTTACCTTGTTTTTCCGAAGGGTATGACTATACACTTTTGCGTTTAACTTCAGGCCATGGCTCTGGCACCAGCTATCAGTTTCCGTGAGACCCCTCTGAAGGATGTCTGTGTCCGATGTACTATCCACTATGGCGCAGTTTGCAGTCATCTGCAAACTTTGTCAGCCATAGTCCTCCTATGTTTGCCTGTACTTCTGAGAAGTAGATGCCGAACAATAGGGGGCCAAGGACTGAGCCATGTGGGACTCCACTTGTAACCGGCTTGGAGTCTGACATGGCTCCAGCAACTCTAACACTATGGGTTCTGTCCTTTAGCCAGTTTGCAACCCATCTTGTGACATATGGGTTTACATTTAAGCTGGTAAGTTTCTCTATACCGAGTGGGGTATTGTGTGAGCTTTTGCAAAGGTCAAGGTAGGCTGTATGGACTGCCTTTCCCTCATCAATGGCCTTGGTGACTGTTTCGAAGAAGTCGACCAAGTTCAAAAGGCAAGATCTGCCCTTGACAAAGCCAAACTGGGTTGGGTCCAAGGTCTGCAAGTCCCCTATGTCCTTGTTTATGAGTTCCATTATGATCCTCTCCATAGCTTTGCAGACCAGGCTTGTTAAGCTTATGGGGCGGTAATTACCAGGGTCCGTAGAGGCACCACCTTTGGGAGTGGGACCACAGTTGCCCGTCACGCCACTCCTTGGGCACATATCCTGTGGTGAGGCTAAGATTAAACAGCTGCCTTATGTGCGGGTTTAGTTCTTCATTGAGTTCATGTAGCACACAGCCGGGACCCCATCCGTCCCATTGATGCTGTGTTTTTAGCTAGAGAGCAGCTTTCACCTGCGCATTTGAGATGTCTGGAGGCTACTCTCAGTTGGGATAGTTATCTCTACTTTGGGGGAAGAGGGGTGAAGTTTGCACTGAACCTGTCTGCCAATATGTTGGCACTGTCTGTGGGTTCAGTGATTTTGTATCATTTTGGACTAATTCTGAGCATATCTGGGAGTTTCCACCCAGGTTTCTGACATAGCTGAAGAAGGCCTTATGATTGTCTTTTGAATCTATGGCAATTTTTCTCTCAAAGTTGGCCTTGGATGATTTTATGAGGGATCGTAGTTTCTTGCTAGTGCTGATCAAAGATGCCTTCCCTTTTTGGGATTTTGCTCTATCATGTAATAGCTTTCTCCTCTTATTATAAAGTTTGTTTATGGCTGGGGTCCACCAGACTGGACGTTTGCCCTTGGTGGAAAGAGTCTTGGTTTTATTTGGGATTGCCTGATCCATGCAGTCCTGAAGGTGTTCATAGAAGGCATTTGTAAGGGCTTCCACAGCTTGGGTTGTGGTTTCCATTGGCTCGGGGGCCTTGAAGGATACCACCCCTGTCTTGAGTAGTGTGAAGTTTGCTTTAGAGAAGTTCTTCACTGTGGTTTTTTTTGTTTGGGGGGGGGGGGGGATGTGGATTTCTAGTGAGATTAGTTTATGATCTGATCTCACCAATGAGGGATATACTTCCGGTGTGGAGCATTTTGTCCCCATGTTCATGATGATGAGATCTAGTATATTTTCTCCTCTTGTGGGGACGGTGACTAGTTGTTCCATGGCATTTGAATTTATGAACTCCAGGAACCTTTGGGCTAGAAAGTTTGGGCTTGAGTAATGTTCCCAGTCTATATTCGGGTAGTTGAAGTCACCCAATATGATGGTGTTTGGTGATACATTTATACCCTCCAGTGTCTTCAGGAAGGCTGTGTGGGTTTCCTAAGTTTGAGAGGGTGGCCTGTAGCATGCTACAAATTGTAGAGCAGTTTTGCCTATGGTTAATTGCACCCGGATGGTTTCCGATGCTTCATGCGTAGCCACCAACCTGGAGGTGTGGGTATCCTTGATGAATATGGATACACCCCCTCCTTTTGTGGTTTGGTCCGGGTTTTGGGGCCGGAACGCATGATATGAGATGAAACTTGATAGTGCCGGGGTGCTCTCAGGAGCCTTGAACCAGGTTTCAGTCACAGCACAGACATCGATGTTCTCCATACTGAGAAGGGCCTCGAGTGCGTGCATTTTGAGATTTAGACTTCTGGCATTGAGCAGCGTACCTATAGTTTCTTCACGTTTTTGTTTTCTAGGGTGGTAGGTTTAGAATTTGAGCTTTGCCTAAAAAAGGCACTATGGGGGTGGCAAGAGCCTTAGCCAATGTCCGGAATCCCAGGGTTGACAGGTGCAAGCCGTCCCTTGCGAAGCAGCGTGGCTTGTCGAGCATGTCATCCCAGGCAGACAGGCACTGGATCCCCTTTGAATGACACCAGAAATTAAGCCATTTGTTAAAGCTGATCATCTTGTCACTATATTGTGGCATCATTCTTGGTGAAGGAAGGATACTGCTCAGGGTCACGGTCATACCTGCCTAGGCTACTTAATCAGAGAGCTGCTCTATGTCTCTTTTCATGTAGTCCAGGGAGTGCGTCTCAGGTCGTTCACACCAGCATGGACAATGACTGTGTCATACTTGTACTTGCCGTGGAGTGACCTGAGTGCTTGTGTTATGTGGCGGATTCTAGCGCCCGATAGGCAGCTTACCGTGACCTTCTCCTTGTTCAGCCTGGTGAGTGGGACATCAGTGTGTCTGAGTATGGAGTCACCTATGACAAGTATGTTTGGTGTTGTATTTGGCCTTAAGGGCAGTGACTGCTTTGCACACTGATTTTGTTGTTTATGTGTTGTTTGTGTGGTGTATTGAGTTTGCAGTTGCTTGGGTGTCTGCTTTGGAGGCCTCTGCTGTTTAGGTAAATTTTACTCAGAGCCTCGAGTATGTCTTAGTGTGTGTTTATGTGTTTGATTCAGTGGTGTGGTTGAGTTATGTGAGACTGGTATTGTGGTGTGTGTAGTTGCCTTCTCCTCCTGCCTGGTCTTGCCAGTCCTGATTTGAGAGAGCTCAGCCTCCAGTTTGGCTAAATAGCTGCATCTCTCGCAAGTGTTAGTGTTACGTGGGAGGAGGAGAGGGTTGTCCGTGTACATGAGGCAATTGTAACATTGTCTCAGAATTCCCAGATTCACCAACTGGGCAGGAGAGGACGCCAGCATCTGACACTTCGACATGCTAGAAAGATTTATGAGTTGGTATGAGACAGAAAAGTAGTGGGCTTAGCAGGGAAGTGGGCAATCCTGGGGGGTTTTGCTAGTGAGAGATTTGTATAATATAGGAGTGCTTGACCTGCAAAGAGAATGCTTATAAGACAAGGGATATGCTTATAAGACAAGTGCTGAGCTTTTTGAGAAGAAAAAGCTATTTGGAACAAGTGCTACACTTTTTAGTGAAGGTGTAAACTGTTTAGGTTCCTAACAGAGCAGTTCTAATGGAAAAATCGAAGAACAGACTTTCTGGAGCCAGAAAGAGTTTAACCTTGTTTAACCGGCGCTGCCCGATGCTGCTCTAGTGGCAACTCCGCGCTAAATCACGTTAAAGCGTGCTTGATAGCAGGGGCTGGAAAGAAGCAGGAATAGACACAAGTGGCCAATAAAACTACAGTTTCAAGTAAGTAACCACCTCTACGGGGGCAGGGAAGCTGCTCAATGTTATTCACTGCCACTGATCAACAGAGAGACTTTCCTTTAGCCCAAGCAAAAATGGCCTCACAGAAACTTTCAAATAGTTCAGGAACAGCAAGCCTGTAACTGAACTTTTTTAACTCTCAGAAAAGTGGAAAAAAGCAAGATTTTTTTTTGGTTTTGTTTTTTTCAGAGATAGCAGAGGTTCACAAGTAATATCAAGTTATAACAGTGCAGTAAATGACCCCACACAAGAGTGCTAGGTCAAGGACAGAAAATATGCAAGTTTTAAGAAAAAACTATTTAAAATTAAGTGCAAACAGGAAATTCAGCAAACAGCTTTTGGTTGTGCTCTAAATACAGCTACTAATACAGAAATCAAGTTTAACAAGCCAGCAAATGCTCAAGCTAGGCAGCTATGCAGAAAAACTTAGCAAATAAACAGAGAAAAAATACTTAAAATCTCAAAAGTGGCTCCCTTCTTCTCTCAGCGTTTTTTCCTCTTGGAGGGTGCTTCACCAACAGCCAACAAGCCTGAAAAGATGCCCAAACCACGAGGCAATTAGGTTTTAAGAGAGGAAGATGAAGGAGTTTTGGAAATGACCCCAAGTGGCCAATAAAACTACAGTTTCAAGTCAGTAACCACCTCTACGGGGGCAGGGAAGCTGCTCAATGTTATTCACTGCCACTGATCAACAGAGAGACTTTCCTTTAGCCCAAGCAAAAATGGCCTCACAGAAACTTTCAAATAGTTCAGGAACAGCAAGCCTGTAACTGAACTTTTTTAACTCTCAGAAAAGAGGGAAAAAGCAAGATTTTTTTTTGTTTTTGTTTTTTTCAGAGATAGCAGAGGTTCACAAGTAATATCAAGTTATAACAGTGCAGTAAATGACCCCACACAAGACTGCTAGGTCAAGGACAGAAAATATGCAAGTTTTAAGAAAAAAAACGATTTAAAATTAAGTGCAAACAGGAAATTCAGCCAACAGCTTTTGGTTGTGCTCTAAATACAGATACTAATACAGAAATCAAGTTTAACAAGCCAGCAAATGCTCAAGCTAGGCAGCTATGCAGAAAAACTTAACAAATAAACAGAGAAAAAATACTTAAAATCTCAAAAGTGGCTCCCTTCTTCTCTCAGCGTTTTTTCCTTTTGGAGGGTGCTTCACCAACAGCCAACAAGCCTGAAAAGACGCCCAAACCACAAGGCAACTAGGTTTTAAGAGAGGAAGATGAAGGAGTTTTGGAAATGACCCCTAGTGGCCAATAAAACTACAGTTTCAAGTCAGTAACCACCTCTACGGGGGGCAGGGAAGCAGCTCAATGTTATTCACTGCCACTGATCAACAGAGAGACTTTCCTTTAGCCCAAGCAAAAATGGCCTCACAGAAACTTTCAAATAGTTCAGGAACAGCAAGCCTGTAACTGAACTTTTTTAACTCTCAGAAAAGTGGGAAAAAAGCAAGATTTTTTTATTTGTTTTTGTTTTTTTCCACATAGCCTACCTAGACCTTGCAAAGGCTTTCAACACCATTCCCCACTCAGGTATTATAGACAAGCTCACCAGCCTGAATATAAACCCCTATGTCATGAGATGGGTTGCCAACTGGCTCACAGACAGAACCCACATAGTAAGAGTTGCGGGAGCTAGGTCTGACTCTAAACCGGTTACAAGTGGCATTCCCCAGGGTTCAGTCCTAGGACCCCTCCTGTTCAGCATATACTACTCAGAGGAACAGGCAAGCACAAGAGGACTATGGCTGAACACATTCGCAGAAGACTGCAAACTAGGGGCTATAACTGACTCTCCGGCTGACACAGACACCCTCCAAAAGGGTCTCACTGAGACAGATACCTGTTGTCAAAACCATGGCCTCAAGCTAAATGCCAAAAAGTGCATAGTCATCCCCTTTGGAAAAAACAAAGTACCCACAAACTACCACATAGGTGGTAGCCCCCTAAATACGGAAGTCATAATAAGGGATCTGGGGACCCAAGTAGATAGTAACCTCTCCTTTGATAATCACATTGCCAAACTGGTTAGAAAATCCTTCTATGTGGCCCACCTAATCACAAAAGGGTTTGCATCCAGATCAGAAAAGGTCATTGGGCCCCTCTATGCATCACTCATCAGACCAGAGTACAATGCCCCATTTGGGATGTACCTTACAAGACACCTGCAACAACTGGAAAGACCACAGAAGTACCTCACCAAGAGGATCACTGACCTCAAGCAGATGCCCTATGCAGCTCAACTGAAGAAACTCCAGTTGTACTTGGTTGTATACCGCCTACTCAGAGGTGATCTCTGCCTGACATACAAGGCCATGTCCAACCCAGAATTGATGGACATGCTCCACCTAAAGAAAACCATATCCCCTCGAGCCACACGCTCCAGGAATCTAAACCTCACCACAACAATAAATAGGATGTGCTGGAGGGATAGATTCCTGTCCCAGAGACTTCCCATGCTCTTGAACAAGATTCCAATCTACATTAGGCATAGCTCCTCACCAACCCTCTTCAAGAGCAACCTTGACGAGTGGATGGGAAACAGAAAGTTTACCCCAGGGATCACTTCAATGGCTGTACTGGACAGAGGCACAGGGAACTAATGTAAGGGGGTGGCGAAAGCCAACACATTCCAGCTAGGCTTATAAATGCCTTCGGGCAGATGGCCTAGTACCTACCTATGAACCTATGAACCTATACAGTAGTACTGGCCACAACACTGTCTTATACTCTTTGGCTTCTCTGGCATTCTTCTGTCATAGACTATCCCTGAGCATCTATGCCAGTTGGCTGCAGCCCCTATGATTCTAGCTTTGACCTCTTCATTCATACTTCTCTTCTCCTCAGCCACCTCTCCCAGATACTTGAAGCTATTTACCTGTTCCACTATCTTCCCTTCTATCTTAATTCTCAGCTTCTTCAGATTTCACCAATTTCCTGCCATTGCTTCTGTCTTATCTGTGCTTAGTTGCATCACATGTGCCTTCAGTTTTGCATTCCATTTCCCCATCCTTTGCTGAAGTTCTTGCTAAGTCTACCTGTAATGCACATTGTCTCGATATAGCAACTTTGTTGATCTGTCCCATCCAACGTGTTTGCTAATGTAGTCCATCACCAGTATACACAACAGTGGGCTCAGAGCTGAACCCTGATGCACACCCACACCCACTGAACCCCTCTGTGAGGCCGAACACTGTTCGTACTTGAGTAATTGGGTTCTTGTACATAGCCTGCACTAATTCTACCAATGTTTCTGGGACTTCAAACCACCACAGTACTGCCCAGATCAGCTTTCTTTGGACCTTGCCATGTGCTTTCTCCAAGTCTAGGAATGCTCAGTTGGACTCTTTCCTCATCTGTAGCTTCTCCAAAAGAAAAGACTGAAGTATATAATGTTTAAGTATATACACACACTTCCAATACTATGAGAAATGATAGACTTTAGTAGAAGTTAATGGTTTGCCTAAAAGAGTAGGAAAAAAGAACAGCTCTTGGTAATGCGTACGTCTCTTTCACACCTACTTTTAACAATCACTGTGTTATTCACTCTGAACGAATATCAAAGGTTTAAGCAGCCCTCTATGTTTTTCCCATCTCCCCTAGGGTAAAGACTATGAAACACGTTGTCTTTGGCTAAATCTTAGGGATTTAATTAATTCTACATTTATAGCTTTTGCAGCTTTTTTTCTGGCAGAATATTTTGTTTTTCGGTGGTTTGACTCTTACTTGAAGCTATTGTTCTAGTTTTTATGACTTTATAACATATCTCAGTGACTTCTGCATATAAAAAAAAATAAAATAAAAAGATTTAGCTACAAATATCACTTTGCCTGCAAGGAAAACCTTGTATTAACTTTTGCAATATCAGTAGTCCTAAATAAATGTGTGTTTAACACAATACCCACAATGCATTTCAAAACCAATACCTTCTATAATCCTTTTACAGTCCTTGTGTTGAACGGCTTAGGGATATTTATTACAACTAATGGCATTAATTAAAAGCTGCTCAGTGTGACTGAAGAAATATTTCTTATCATTTTGCAGAGCACTGACTAGAACACAGTATACAGCAATAAATGTGGCTGCTCTTATTTCGCTAGTACTTTAACCGAACCATTAATGTCTGTTACAGGCTGTCGCATTTCTCATTCATATGGCAAGCTATAAGGAGCAGCATGAATTGCAAATATGTAAAATATATAAAGTGCATTGCACTTACCTGAAAAGCAAAAATAAAAAAGTGCCATTTTAAGACCTAAGATATTTATTGGTTATCTAAACTTAATGTTATTTTTACCTTAAGTCTTGGTTCCACTGTTTGATTTCTGTTAGATTTTCATTGTTGAAATATCAGTGTTTGTAATAGTTTAACACTGTGAAACTACATGATTTCAAATAAACCAAAGGCATGTTTGTTGCATTAGTACATAACATGACTAACATACTAGTGGCAACAATAATTTAAAGCAAGAGGACAATTATATTACATCGTCCCTTTTCTGAAGCAAACATAAATGACTTTATGTGATAGAATTTTGCAAAATAATTTGAGTACATATTTTGCATTATCTGTTTGATAATGTGTTTATACGTTCCCACGTTTCTGAGTAGTATCCCACATTCCCACTAGAAGTGCGAAGAGATGTGTGCTATTTGGTATTTTAATTGCATGCTAATTAAATTACAGGTTGTTGGCTAAATGTACTTGACTTTCAAGGGCCTTTGTTCCTACTTTCAATGCCAGTAAGTGTAAAGGCATGATATGTTGACATTAGCTGTCAACAAAGAGGCTTGTACTTCAATGCAGTTGCAGCACATTGGTCACCATCAAAAGATATATTTTCACATTCTTACCCTTTACTGAAACCCATCTCACCCACTGTCTCTCCCTGCGGCATCCACATCAAATAGTGACACATCTTCCATCAAACACACAGCACTAAACTATTAGAGGTATGTCACAGCGGCAAGGTAGATTTAGCTGTAGGAATTGTAACCATTGCTCATATATGTATAATAACAATAGGTTTATTCTCCCTACAACCAATGTTGTTTATGAGTTTAGGCAATATGCAGATTGCAGAGCTAAAGCACTAGCATACCTGGCCTCATGTATGAGATGTCCTGCCTTCTGTATAGGCAAAGCTAATCAAACTTTAAGAGAACATGTGAGGGGACATATATATGCAATTAACAAGGAAGATGAGGGTAATGCTCTAGCTAAACATATACTTAGTCATGGTTCGACTCATAGTTTTTTGTTTTTAGCTATAGAACTCATTCAGCATAGTGATAGACTGGGTAATCTAAAAAATATGACAGAAAAGAGGGGAGACCAAATGGATTATTAGGATGCAGGCTGATAAAGCATTTGGTTTAAATGACAAAGTTATACTTAAGCCTTTTTTACTAGATAGACCGCTGAAGCACTAGTGAGGTTTAGATTTAATTCAGACAGCACTTTCTTGTATCATTATGGTTGTCCCGGTCCCCTTCAATAAACACATCACAGCGAATGACATTTGATGACCTTTATTAAACTTCCATAACATAGCTTTGATAACCAACATTTATTAACCACACAGTATATTTGCTTTAATCACAGCATAAACATTCATGTATTGTTAATCAGGACAGCGTGACCAACTTATCCTGCTCCCGTAAGCAGCGTCCAATGCCCCTACCCACTTACTTTACTTCTGAAGCAGCGTCCAAGACTCACTTCATATCCCATTTATTGAATTACCCATCCATCTATTCCTTATGAAGCAATGTCCAAGACTCACTTCATACACCATTTATTGAATTACCTTCCACCAAATAAGTAGCATCCTTACCTCTGCTTATTTAACACACAGCCTCCAGCTGCAAATGAACATCCAAACACCAGAGGGGGAACAGAAGAGGGCAAGCCTGCTCCTCTTCTCCACCTGTCCCGAGTGCCAAAATAAACAACCCCCCCCCCCAAACCACCACAAGAAAAGGGGTGGGAGGGTGGGGACGCAGGTTCACACCAATATGTGATTACTTACCCAGCTACACTTCTCTGCACTCCTTAAGCCCCTCCCCACCCTTACTTCATTTCCTCCCAGACATTCCTCCTCCTATTTAACCCTTTCCATTCCCAAACCCTGTAACTACCAATAGTATATTTATCTAACCCCATTTGCCTACCCCAAAGATGTCCCGAGACAACTTAATTTGTTGCCAGACTTCATATATGGTTGTCTTTGTACATAGCTTTTTTATATAAAGGATTTTTCCAATATATAAACAATTTTTGATATGGATATTTCTCAGATATATATATATATATATATATATATATATATATATATATATATATATATATATATATATATATTTTAATGTACACATTTCTAATGTATACATTTTTTATATATTTTTATTTGTATATGAGATAGAGATCATGGCTTTTGTAAATGAAAAGAAGCCATTTTCTACACACACACAAACACACACACACACACACACCCACACACACACACACACACACACACACACACACACACGCACATATATATATATATGTGTGTGTGTGTGTGTTTTGTTAGGCTCTTTCATGCACTTGTCATATTCTTATTGGCTTTATGTATGTTTTATTCATATGTCTTTTATACATGCTTATTTGGATGGATTTATTATTTGTACTTTCCATATATATAACTATGTATGTTTTACTGACATTTTCCATAGATCGTTTTTTTATATGAGATGTTGAGTTATGAGAAATGCAGTGCTTTTTTATTTCTGTTCCTGTTTTATTGATAGTTGCTTTTAGTGATTTTTTTTTTTAGATAACTGGGTGTTTTGCATACCTGACTGAAATCAATTATTGGTTAGGCAAAACATGCATAATGAAGTTTATTGATGTTTGCTTTGTTGAAAGTCTGAAGAAGCGTCACTACAGATGCGAAAGTGCTTACTTTTCATTAACGGTTTTGATATATATCCATTTGGTTGTGTTTGTTACCTCCTTTTAATTTGTTCTATATTTCATGTTGTATATTAGGAGGAGCTTAATTCAACAACTCTTTGTGTGTCTTTTTATGAGAAACAGGCCAAAAATATGAGCCAAAAATCTGGACACTCTGTGAAAATCTTGACAATTGAGAGGTATTATAGTGGGTAAGTAATATAAGCATAAGAATAACAAGAATGCAATTTGTTACAGGCAGAAACAAGAAAGATAATGTGAAAACAATATGATTAAAAATAATTTTGACCATCAACATGGAATAAAGTATTCCAGGTTTGCTGAACATTTCATAGACGCCTCTTGCTGTCTGTACCATATCACCAACAAACTCATCATTGCTACTACTTCATGCATGTCAACTAAACTTAAACAGATTGTTTTTCATATGATTAATGAAGATGTTGTATGACTGCAAATAATCTAAACTCTAAACAATCTAAACGCACAGAAAGAAATTAACAACATATAAAAGGTTTCATTTGCTATTTAATAGTGTTAATGTTTATCTGAATATGTCTGGGAAACACTTAAGTAATGACTTTCTTATTAAAGATATATTGAAACAGTCTTAAAACTATAACATAAAATAAAACATATGCATAAATGGAAGCTTTAAGTCCTGCCAATGTATAGTTTCAATAATGTGACAGTTATGCTGCACAAGTAAGATTCTATAGAGCAAAAAAAATGCTCATTTTTACACTTTTAAAAAAATTTGTGTCTGTGTCAATAAAAACATTACTGAATTTTTGTGTATTAATTTTTCAAACCAGACTATTATAACTACAGCCATCTTATTAGTAACAAAGCAAATCAAAAACTCACACCTAAGCTACAAGCTTAAAAACAACAAATTTAAACCTGTAATTTACTGTCATATTAGTTAACTAATAAAAGTTCAAATACGATGAGCTGCTGGCATTTATAATTAATATAGACATGCATGATTATTCAGAGAAGCAAATCCAAAAGAAACAGCTTGTGGGACAAAACAGCAACACTATCTGATAAAGAACTAAGGATTTAGCTAGATGAAATTAATAGAGTATATTTTAAAGTCTTTTGTGTAATAAGATTCAGTGCACCTAGCCATAAAAGAATTGTTACATTTAATGAAAATATATTTAACACATTAGTAGTTACTAATTTGCAATAATGCATGTTTAAATATTGAATTCAACAAATGAAGAAGGAACTGCTATGAGTCCCACATCAAGTTCAGCAAGATCATTTTTCCCCCTTCCCTTGTAAGTCATCGAATTAATAAAGTACAACGAGATAAAATTTCTTAAAGAACTGGATAAATATTAATAAAAGTTATGCAGTGCTTGTGTTTCTTATTTAAAACTTTTGAATTTTAATTAAATGATAAAAAAAGAATGAAGGGTCCATTTAAACTATCCACTTTGTTTCCTGCATGTTTCCTGCTTCCTTGAGGTCAAAGGATATGCAGGACTTCCTGATTAACTCAAAAAATGTTTGTTTTGAAATTTGTAGTGCTGAAGGGGCATGCAGAAGCACAAACACGCTGGAGAACTATACAAAATGCTTCAATGTTGAATCGCCAGAAAGAAAATCTAAATGGTATAAACATTTAAACTCCGAAGGCTCACACATGCATGCAGCAAGCCACCGTTAATTAGAAACGCCGTTTTCTGTCTCCTTCTCTTCTGCTACTTTACTCCCCTCCTTTGGCCAATTAGCAAAACAACAAAAAACCGCTTCAAGCACATTATTACAATAGATTGAATGAAAGTAAAAGCACAAAGAAATATTGACTACAATAGGCGATCATTCATACAGTGGGATTAAACAAGACTTTTATGAATATAGTAACTTGAAATACAACATATTTCACATCACACATCCACACTCCCCTGCTAACAAAATCAACCCCAGTCCAAAACCAATACTATTTATGCTTCCTTTTGCAATATTAATAAAGTCAAAAAAGGGAAAGAAAGACAGAAAATGAAAAGGGAAAACATTATAACTGTTTATTTACTTTCTTTATATATTCAATGATTAGTTTAGATAATCTTATGTTAAGTACATTAGCCTCTCTTGTTAAAATATTAAATATTAAAAATCCCTACGTCACTCGGGTTGCCAACTGTCTTACTGACAGGACCCACACTGTAAAAGTAGCTGACTCCACATCCAGCTCCAGACAAGTGACAAGTGGAGTACCTCAGGGTTCAGTCCTGGGACCACTCTTGTTTGGCGTCTACTTCTCTGAAGTACAGACCAACACTAAGGGACTCTGGCTAACAAAGTTTGCAGATGACTGCAAACTGGGAGCCATTACTGAATCTCCAAATGATGTGGATACTCTACAAAAGGGCCTTACAGAAACAGATGCTTGGTGTCAGAGCCATGGGCTCAAGCTCAATGCCAAAAAATGTATAGTTATCCCCTTTGGGAAAAAACATGTACCCATGAATTACCACATAGGTGGCAGTACACTAAACACCAAAAGTGTGATGAGAGACTTAGGGACACAGGTGGACAGTGATCTCACCTTCGATGACCACATTGCCACAACAGTTAGGAAATCCTTCTATGTGGCACACCTCATCACTTAGGGCTTTTTATCCAGAAAAAATGAGGTCATTGCCCCACTGCACTCATCCCTCATTAGACCCATTATAGAATACAACGCCCCATCTGGTATGTACCTCTCAAGACACCTGCGGCCTTTCCAGTTGTTGCAGGTGTTTTGAGAGGTACATACCAGATGGGGCGTTGCATTCTATAATGGGCCTAATGAGGGATGAGTGTTGCATTCTATAATTGCCCCACTGTACTCATCCCTCATTAGACCCATTATAGAATGCAACGCCCCATCTGGTATGTACCTCTCAAGATACCTGCAACAACTGGAAAGGCCGCAGAAATACCTCACTAAAAAAATCACAGGCCTAAAGCACATGCCCTATGCTGACTGCCTAAAAAAAACTCCAGCTATACTCTGTCACATATCGTCTACTCAGAGGCGATCTCTGCTTAACATACAAGGCCATGTCAAACCCAGAGCTGTTGGACATGCTACACTTAAAGAAATCCCAATCCCTCAGAGCCACACACTCTAGGGATATAAACCTTGTCATCACAATAAACAAAACATGCTGGAGGGATAGGTTCCTGACCCAGAGACTCCCCAGTCTTTGGAATAGACTGCTCATACATGTCAAGCAGAGTGCCTCTTTGGCCTCTTCAAAAGGAACCTTGACGATTGGATGGGAAAAAGGAAATTCACCCTGGGGATCACGTCAGTCACCCTGCTAGACAGGGGTCCAGGAAGTAAATAGTATGGGAAGAAATAACCAGGGAATTGTTATGGCTAGGCTTGTATAGACCCTAGAGCCGATAGCCTAGTACCAACCTATGAACCAACCTATGAACCTATAAGAAAGTTACAGTTTCTAGGAAACAAATTCTTGTAAACTAATTTATTGAAAGAAAATAGGAAAAATGCTACCTTTTTATGAAAATAATTCAAGAAATATTTACAACAACCTATTTGGACAACAAAATAGAGTTACTAGAAAGTAAATTATTTGTTTCTTAGCTTTCTTTAATTTCCTTTAACTATCTAGTCACTGTTTGAAGCCTGTATTTTCAGAGATACACTTAAGTCCATATCTTCTGCAGAATTCAGAAGATTATGCTTTTGGATGAAGGAAACAGCTTCTTCCACAGTGTCAAAAGTTTTCCTACCCTCAGGCAGAAATAACCTTATTTTTTCAGGAAAGATCAAGTGAGTTTTGATTCCGGCTTTTTAGTAGAGGGGTACAGGCTTTGATTTTAGGGACCACAAGTGATGAGTAACCATTCTGAAATCTTATCACAGAGTCACCAAGTTTTAAAGGTGGAACAGACCAAGCTGTTTTCAAAACTAAGTCTGTGTCCTGGCTACAGATAAATTTGACTATGATGGATCTAGGGTGTGAAGGTTTTTGTTTGAAGACACTGTGACCAAAGATCTAGGAGCCCTTTCTATTCCATAGGACGAGGCTTCAGGAAGATTCAATACCTTAGAGATCCAGGATGAAAGGAAATTTACCATGTTATCACCCTCTATTTGTTCAGGGTCCCCATAGATTTGGATATTGTTTCTTTTGTCCTGTTTTCCAAATGATCAATTTTCTCCATAAGTTTATTATTTTGTTGAAGAATAAAGTCAACACTGTGTTCTCCTTCCTATAATCTGCTGTCTGTGTTAGTAACCAAATCTTCTATAGCTGAAATCTGTGCTTTCTGTTGTTTAATAAGATCCTTGATTATTTCAATCGGTTTAGCACAGTCCTCTTTTATCTTGTCTTCTTTAGAGTCTAATTTATCCATTTTTAAAGAAAGATCTTGAATACTACTAATAATTGATTGCAGGTCCTTCGTTGTTGAGTTTTCTTGTGAAGCTGCCTTGGAATTATTCATCTTCCTTCAATATATCTTTGACTTGCATTTTTGATAGGAAAATAGCTCAAAAATGTTATTTTTTCACCAAAATGACCTATGAAGTATCCGGAACAATAATTCAGCTTTTTATGAATGCCATCTTGGCCACACCCACAGCTATGATTATTTTGTTGATGCCAGGCTAGAATTAAAACAAGGAAGAAATACTCTCCTTCTTTTCAAGTCACACTTCAACAAGCAACTCCTTGTTCAAAGTAATGCAACCTCAGAGTCTCTTCTGAATTGGTTACTAACACAAATCCACTCTCCATTTAGCTCCCTGATTCTTATAGCTTTTGTGTCTCTCCCACCTCGTGCTTCATTACAAAAGCTTAATAACCTACTCAAGGATTTAACCTCCTCTGTTTGGAGCATCATAAATCTTATTCTTCTTGGAGACTTTAAACTCAACCTCATTGACCACTCACAAAATTGTAAACTTCTCAATGTAGTTAATCTTACACAAGTTGTCTCTAAATCCACCAGACTTAATCTTGCCTAATCACATTACTGATTGCTTGATCTAATAATCAAAGACAACCAAAGTGATCACTGTCCTATAAAATTCAACATCCAACTTGACTACAAGAAGTCCCTTCCAAAACTCAATACATTCTGACAAAAAACACAAGTAAACATTACTGTACTAAAATCATATCTATCCTGTCTCAAAAGGAACCCTGTACTCCTCTTCTCCTCACACCCTAAAAATGTCGTCCAGCTCTTCACCCAACTTCTCTGTAATATACAAAACTCATTTTTCCCTCTAGTAGCAAGACAATACAATCCCAAGAAAAATGCCTGTCTTACAATCTCAAAACCCTCCTATCTCTCAGAGACAGAGCATAGCACTCCTGGAAGTCTGACACAACTCCTTCTACTAGTCAGCAGTACATCCACCTCAGAAACCTATCCAAACAAGCAATTAGACTTCATAAGAGCCATCATATGAGAACATATCAAGTAAACCTTTTTCATTCCCTTAAACAATTCTGGGCAGAGGTCAACGGGTTAGCTCATTCTTCCTATTCTTCTCTCTCCTCCTCAGATTTTTAGTACTCACTTCTCCACCCTCACCTCCATCAGCTTACATGTTTCACTCCCTCACTCAACCTCTCCCTCACCTCCCCTTTTCTAAAAAGATCATAACCAAAGACACTATACTTCTCCTTAAAAACTTAAAAGTTGACTTGCCTGCAGAGACAGACACCCTCTCCCCCTGGATCATATTCCAATGAAGGGAGTACTGCAGTTTTATAAATAACCTTAAACTTGACCTTTCCCTAATTTCCAGTCTTACTGTTCACAGATGACATGGTTATCTTTGGCTCCAACCACACAACCTACTCAACCTACTCAACTCAACATGATCTGTAAAATGATTTCCTCTCCCTCATTAACTGACTCAGTAGCAAAAAACTATTTATTATTTCCTCAAAAACTAAAAGTATAATCTTTGGAATCTCAACTAAAAGGCAAAAGTACAAAAACTCACTTCTTATTCTTGACCATCTTAATGATGCCATTGAGCAGGTTAACACCCTTAGATACCTAGGAGTCTGGCTTGATCTCTGACTTAACATCCACCATGATCTCAAAAACACCCAGAAAAGGATAACCTCCCTACTCTTTTGGGCCAACAAAATCTCCCCTTTTGTCTCCCATCCAACAAGAAATGCTAGTGGCAAAGGGATTGCACTAGCCAGCTTGAGTACTGCCCACCTCTTGTGGCCTCTATCATTAAAATAATTCTGTCACCATCCAAACAATTTCCACCTCCATCTGCTACTTCACTTCCCTTTTCCCAAAGTATGAACCAGTTCTATAGCTTGGGTAGGGCAAGAAGGACAACTGTACTGGCAAAAAAGTGTTGGGGCATGAATGGGATATTCATCCTTTAACTTGATTGCTCTTTAGTGCAATACCAGCTTGTGGTCAAACCTGAGTGCTATACCGCTCCCTATGTTGTCTAAACTGTAACAACTGCCTGATACATTGCAACAACTAGTTTGCTACAGATTAAAGTGAAAATGAAACTTGTGAATTGTACAAGTTTCTGTACGCAGGGTGTGAACTACAGCAACTGTTTACATTTGTAGCAAGCAGTTTGCTACATTTTAGAAGAACACATTTTTTTAACTAAAACCTGAATTTTGTAGTGCTCCATGCAGCCTGTAACAACTATTTGCAACATTTGTAGCAAGCAGTTTTCTACAGTTTAAAAGAACAAAGATTGTTTTTTAACTAAAACCTGAGCAATGTAGTGCTCTTTGCAGACAGGATATAAACTGTAGCAACTGTTTGCTACATTTGTAGCAAGCAGGATATAAAATGTAGCAACTGTATGCTACATTTGCAGCAAGCAGTATGCTACAGTTTAAAAGAACAAGGTTTTTTTTTTTTAGCTAAAATCTGAACACTGTAGTGGTCTGTGCAGGCAGGGTATAAACTGAGCAACTGTCTGTTACATTTGAAGAAAGCAGTTTGCTACAGTTTAAAAGTAGAAAGGATTTTTTTTTTAACTAAACTGTGAGGAAGGAGGGTCAGGGCAGAGCACATAAATGGGACCTGAATAACCTGGGCAGGACTGGGGCTGTGTCATGCATCTGGCTACCTGGTTGGTGTGCCAGTAAAAGAAATGCCTGCATTTTCTTTGTGAGAAACCTCTGAGGTCTCTCCAGTTGCTGCAGATGTTTGGAATGGTACATACAGAAGGGAACATTGTACTCTATTAATGATCTGATGAGAATCGAGGACAGGGGAGTTATAACCTCCTTAGTTTTGGATTCTGTACCCTTCCTTATGAGGTGTTCAATGGAGAAGGCCTTCTTTCCTACTGTGGACATCTGATGATCAAACATAAGGCTGCTATCAACTTGCATTCCTAAATATCTCACCACAGGGTTTGAACTTAAAGGAATATTATTAATGTTGTAATTAACAGGGGTTTCCCCTTTGCTGAAGGGGATACTAATGCTTTTTTTTTGCATTTAGTTTAAGTCCATGGCTTTGACACCAATCATTTGTCTGTGTAAGACCGTTTTGTAGTATGTTGACATCTTGGGGATTTGATGATTGCATCCAGTTTGCAGTCATCAGCCAACTTGGTAAACCATAGTCTGTCTATTTCCACCTGGACTTCTGAAAAATAGATACCAAACAGTAGAGGGCCTAGGGCAGATCCCTGTGGAACACCACTGGTAATAGATCTGCTAGTAAAGATGGTATCCCCAATTTTGACTGTATTTGTTCTGTCTGTGAGCCAGCTGGCAACCCATCTATTGACATAAGGGTTAATCCCTAGCTGAGTGAGTTTCTTAATGATACCAGAGTGAGGGATTGTGTCAAAGGCCTTGGCTAGGTCAAGATAGGCAGTGTGAACTGGTTTGCCTTCATCCAGGACCTTGGTGAGATTCTTGAAGTAGACCATCAGGTTTAGCAGGCAAGATCTGCCCTCAATGAAGCTAAACTGGGTCAGGTCAAGAGTTTGAATGTCCCCTATATCCTTGTTGATAAGATCCATGATGATTCTTTCCATAGCCTTGCAGATAAGGCTGGTTAGGCTTATGGGTCTATAGTACCCGGGGTTGGTTGAAGGACCCCCATTTGTGCAAGTAGATTATGCTGCTGTTTTCCATGTAGCTGGGACAAAGCCAGTGCTTAGGCTGAGATTAAAGAGCATTCTCAGCAGTTCCACTAACTCCTGTTTTTGGTCATTTAATAAGCAGCCTGGGATGTTATCCGGTCCAATAGAGGCTGTAGTTTTGGCCTTGGATAGTGCAGCTATGACCTGGTCTCCGGAGATACTAGGCAGAGGACTGGTGATAGGTATGTTATGGGGTCATATTGATGAGGACAGTGAGGGGGGTGAAGTTTTCACCAAACCTGTCCACTAGCAGGTTGGTGATGTCCTCAGGTTCAGTATAAGTGGTACCATCCACAGCTAGTTTTGGTCAAAGCTGGGCCTTCCCTTTTAGGTTTCATATATACTTAGAGAATGCTTTGTGATTTACTTTAGCTAGGGATGCTAATTTAGTTTGTAATTAGCTTTAGAGGTCTTTACTTTACTTGGAGACCTGAGAGTTGCACTAATTCTTGGGACCAGCACAGAGCACTGGTTGAGTGAGCTATGCTTCTGGTACAAACACCACTGGCCTACACTAGCCAAAAGCAACTGGCTGCCAGTTCAGGAAGAAGCCAATCTTTTCCTTGGCTCCCAACATTTCTGGTTCCTAAAAGAAAACTCCTGCCCTTTTATTTCTTCTAGCTTACTTTGACAGCCTCCTGCATATAACCTTAGATCTCATAGCCACTCAGGGTCTATCCTGCAAACACCTAAAGTAAGACTGCAGTGCTCTAACCACTTCCTTTCTACCCTTGGACCCAAGCTTGGAGGGATCTGCCCTGAAATATTAAAGATCTCACTAACTACCCCTCCTTCCAGGCACAACTTAAAGCACATTTCAAAGTACAAGTTGCTTATACATTCTCTGCTTTGGCTCACACGACCTAGTGTCCCTAATCTCCCACACATACTGTTCTGCTTTGGCTCACATGACCTAGTGTCCTTAATCTCCAACACACACACTGTAATTGTTACTACAGCACCTCTTCCCTAACTCTGAAAATATCTCTACTCTCACACTGATTAAAATATTGTACATAGTGGTTTCTGTTGACTACCATTTTTTCTTAAATATATTAACTATACCAATTTATAGTGTATAAATTATTTTTAATTTTTCCACTTGACTTTTGCTCACATTCTGGACTGAAAATGAAATTGGTATAATCAGTGTTGTTTAAATTCATAACATTAAAACCATAACATCAAAAATTCAAAACACTGAAAACCCAAAACAATGAAACTTCAGAACATTGAAACTTAGCTTCGTAACACTGAAAATTACATTGCACATGTAAATAAGATCCCATCCACCTATAACGACACCTAACTAGCAAACACACTTTCTACTCCATTTCTGCAGGGGGGCAAGCCCCCATGCACTCCCCCATGTGGGAGGTTCTGCCCCCACCCCATACCCCCGTAAATTAAATATAACAACTCCAAGATCACACTACAGTAGAAAAAAGTTAATTTCCGAACCTCAGTGTATGGTGATCATGATACAGTTAGGAAATTAACTTTTTTTCACTGTAGTGTGATCTTGGAATTGGTATATTTAATTTTCAGGGGGTGCCCCCCACATAGGGGGAGCAGGGTGACTTGCCCCCTGCAGAAACATAGTAGAAAGTGTGTTTGTTAGTTAGGTGCTGTTATAAGTGAAAGGGATGTTATTTACATGTGCGTTGCAGTTTTCAGTGTTATGACCAACAGTTTCAATGTTCTGAGTTTTCATTGTTTTGGGTTTTCAGTGTTTTGGGATTTCAGTGTTTAGTTTCAATGTTTTGACTTTCAATGTTATGAAATTTCAATGTTTTGAAGTAGACCCATATAGGAGGGTCTATATTATTTGAGTGAATGTTCATAATGTCGAATGCTCTGAAGAGTGAAAATGCCAGACCTCATACTCTTTATTGTGAGGAGCTGCACCCCCCACAACCCCCGCTAAATATATATATCAACTCCAAGATCACACTACAGAGAGGAAAGGGCAAATATTCTGACCTTCACTGTACTGCGATCCCAAAAGAAGCTCTTCAAGGTCCAGCATTTTTGTTCAGAGCGTTCGACATTATGAACTTTCGTTCATATAATATAGAACCTATATATATATATATATATATATATATGTGTGTGTGTGTATCTATATATATCTTCTTTTGGCTTTTCTCGGTTAGGGGTTGCCACAGCAGATCACCTGTCCGCTCATGATTGGCAGTAGAGTTTTACATTGTTGAGTTGCCAGCCCTGTGCCTTTGGAAGCCACACACATGCACTCACACCTAGGGCCAATTTAGAGTATCCAATCCATCTACAGCACATCTTTGGGATTTGGGAGGAAACCAGAGCATCCAGAGGAAACCCATGCGACCACAGGGAGGACATGCAGACTCCACACAGAAGGCACCCCAGCCGAGGATCAAACCAGAAAACCTCTTGCTGTGAGGCGACAATACTAACCGATGTACCACCGTGGCCTCCCCAGTATGTTTCAGTGAGGCATGCATTTATCATGAGCCACTGATTTTGGTTACAGTGGTCAAATTATATTTATTATAATTATTATTTATTTATGACTGGCAACAGTAGTCTAACCTCAGGAGTATCATTTTTTCCATGATTGTGCAACTGTGTAGTAATTATATTTAAATTTCAGGAGTGTGAAGGCAGAGCCATCACATCAAGGAGTGTGGGGAGCGAAGTCTCATATGTAAAAAAATATATATTTTTTTAAAGTGATCACAAATGTAATCTGTTCATTTACATTTGAAATCACTTTAGTTTGGTTGTTTTTTTTTTCCTTAGGTGTTTGTGATCACCATTGAACTTTTAAAAAATATTTTCTGTCAAAGAATGTTCATTGTCCATGTACAGAAATAGACAGACATATAAATAGATATAGATATAGATGCAAATATCGATATGAGTATATGATTCTTGCTTGTAAACTCTTATATATGAAATTCAAATGACTGGTGAAAACTCCTTGAGCTACACTTTACTGAAAGATACCTAAAAATAACAGAATCAGTGTTTTTTCACAGGGGTGAAACCACCATGCTTACACAATGTGGGAAGGCTGCACCCCATCCTACCCCCTGCTAATTACATACACCAACTTAAAGATTGCAGTATAGCAGAAAATGGCAAATTCCTCAATCCCCTCTGTTCGCAATCTCACATAAAGTAAAGTCAACAGTGTTCAAAAAGCTGATTTTCATTCAGCTGTACCATCACTTTTTTCCTTGCAGTTATTGCATGATTAAACCAATTGTACAGAGCTTATATATATATATCTATATATATATATATATATATATATATATATATATATATATATATATATATATCTTGGACTAATGACTAAATTGCCATTTTTTAGAAAATCTATCAAAAAATGAATACATTTGCATGCTTTAGAAGAAAACTGAAGGATTGCAGAAGTCTCTCCTAACTATAAATCTCTCTTAGACAAGTTGCCCAGCCAAGGAATCTGAAGACAACTTTCTAAGTAGTGTAAATATTTGTAAGTAGTAGAAATATTTGAGCAAGAGAAACAGGAAGTCTTATTATAACTTAATCCTACTGTTGTATTCTACAATAATATTTTACTTGCTTCTTTATTGTACACTGTACTACTCTGTCATGTTATTGCTGAAAATACTTGAAATAGTAATCTGCTTGGGTTGCTGTTTGATTTTGTAGTCTACGTCACATGTTCAAACTGTTTGATGTTTTTTGATCTCATTTGCATTAGGTTATTTGTTGAAAAGGTGTGTAGGATTAGCCCACTCATCTAGTTATCAAACTGACATAAATGAAGTCAACAAAAGCACATGTATACAGCATTCACACCACATACAACATAAACTATACTCAGTAACAGATTATATAAAAATTATTCATCAAAAATGCAAAAGTAAACTCTCAGATATAGCATGTGCTTCTATAACACACCAGTGCCATATATCCACCAAATAAGCAGAAATATACTCCTATAATATAGTAGAATGACTTTGAGCACACTGTTTACAAACATACATCATTGATATGAAAACATTCATGCACAGCATGTCAGAAGATCACATTACTCTAAAAAACTGTAACTATCAAATTCTTGCAATAAAGGAAAATATGCCAGTCTCCACATTAATAAGCTCGCCCAACACAATTACTTTCATCAGTAATGCTGACAAAACTAAACAAAGAAACAGAATTCCCTAAATATTAAAACAATGTTTAGAATAAAAATAACATTTAACAGAATGTAGAACACAAAATCAACACTTTCAAAAGGGCTACACTATTCCCAAAAAAACACTTCAGTATGTGGTCACACAACAGTGACAAGTGAAAAACACTTCACTCTTGACAAAACATGCAATGAGAAAACACTCAAAATTTGAAAACAAAGATTTGTTCCTGCAGTTGTAGAATCAGTCCAACACGATTCTGCTGAATGCATGACTGCCATATTCCTTATCATTTTATAAATCAAAATTGCACCATGATACAACAATAAATATCTCTACTTTTATTTCACTGATACTTTATAGAAACCATTAATACCTATAAAATGCTCTCATTTCTATTTCTTAAAACAAGCTAGCATATGCTACAAGAACTGCAAAGTTTGGAGATAATATTGTTACTGGGAGTGTGGGCATACCTCTCAACTTTCCAGAATTTTGCCGAATGTCCAGATTTTTGCCTCATATTCTTGGTGAGTTCCTCATAAATTTATTTTTTTTCTGACAAATCAATAAAAACTGAAGTTACCAATTAATGCCAAACATTTGAATTTTTTTTTTTAGATTAGTACTAAGCTAACTGCTCTTACGAGCTGTTTTAAGCTTAGCCAATTATCCCTTGGGAGGCTCAAACTCTGCACTTTGTGTTTGTAAGGCAAACACCTTAACCATTAGGCCACCCTCATAAATTTCAGGAAATGCATACTGACACAAAACCTTTTATTTTAGCAACTTTCTAAGTTTATGAGTAATATTTAAAATGTGTACCAATTTTTAGGTCTTTGTTCCCACCATTATTTTGGGCTTTGTCCAGATTTCTTGTGCTAAGAGGTTGATGGGTATGAGTGTTGGTGAAGATAGCCCTAAATCTCCCCTGTGCAGAACTTGTTTTGCCATAGCTACAATCTCTCCAGAAGTGCAGAAATCAGAAAAAAGTAGAACATTTAAAATGATTAACCTGTTCTTTTTTCTTTAGCTTGTGCAACCCTGGAGAACCCGTTACAACAGCATCAATAAAACAGAAGTTTGATACTGAGACATTGCCAACAACAGCAAATGATTCCACAGCTGGAGTATTTTATGTAATGGCAAACAATAGTTGACAAGGCACGGGGAAACCCAACTCTACCTCATTTGCTATCTCTTTCCTTTTAACTGCCTCTGTCTCTTGTCAGCCCCAATTAGCATCTTGGGGCTTCCCCCTATTATACCCTTGCTTCAGTGTAGAGGCATAGCTGACTCATGGCAGTCTGAAGCACATGCCCCCCCAGGTACAACACCATTGGCATTTCCGAAATGCTAGAACAGAAAGAATGCAAGAACAGCACTCAGAATGTACCTCTAACAGGCTGTGCCTGGGACACATGCCCCCTTCCCCCCACCCTTGCTAGGCTACTGCTTCATCATAATAGCATCATACACCTTTCCAATTATAACACATAGCTGAATTGTTCATCCCATCTTAGCAACCTCCTTTATGTATCCATTTACTGACTTTTCCTCCAGACTCCCCAGGTTAACAGGTTTCTACTTGTGTATCCCAATTTTCACCATGTTTTCCTTCTTTTAGTTTACCACCTCCCACATATGCTCCCAAAGTATACAAGTCAGTGATTGTGTAAATGGGAAAGGGTGTAGACCAGGCTTTCTCTGCCATGTTGAAGGAGGATATAGAGCAGTTGTGACCAACAGAATCAGGGTGGATGTATGCAGTGTACCTTAGGTGGGAAATGTGACACTTTGCAAGCCGTGACCAGCCTCTCCTTGGTACATGGCAATGAATGCCTACAGTCACTCCATTTGTGTTTACAAAGTGCATGCTCTCTGCAGTCATTGCTGGTATGTTCAGATGAGTAGCAACACTATGAGTGTTACCTGCTGTTTGTCTCCCCCCACTCTTTGCTGTCATATGTGAGAATATATGTTGCCATGATGATGCAGAGTAGTTCAGGCACTAGGTGCATTTTTGCTGAATGGAAGTTATCGTCCTCACACTCTCAGGTTTCAAACACACCTGGAAAGTAGTTGTGTTTTTTAATAAATTAAGGTTGGTGTGCTATTGCAGTTAGAAGTAGAGAAGGATGCAGTTACTTACGGATGATAACACTTAATCTATTGCCGACAGCATGACTAAAATTAATTGCTACAATCACAGAATGGAGCTAATAAAATAGATATAGTAAGATTTGAGTCCATTTTTAAATAAAACAGAAAATAATTTTTTTGCTATGTGTTCTGGATGTCCTGTGTTCCCCAATTAGCTCATCAGGCAACAAGCTAAATGAAGCTCATTCTTTGGGTGCTGGGATGTACTAGAGTTGCATTTGTTGCTATATTAATAAACTGTATAAAGAAACTTGGTAGAAAGGAGATCTTGCTTTTTAGGCCTGTTTTTGTCTCTCAATCCACACGTCTGAAATAATAAGACATGTTAGAAACATGTTAGGATGTTAATAATATTTAGTTGCTTATTTCATTATTTATTTATCTACAAATATATTTACTAAGAAAAAAACAAAGATTAGGTACAACACACAAGAGTTACAAGACGTTATAATTCCTACCTTGTGTCCGCTGCTGAAATTTAAAATGACATTATGCAATTAGATCTAAAAACAAGAGCTGACATGTCAGGTTTTAATCTGATTACAACAAAGGTGAAACAGGGGTGATAACAACTTTACCATGGTCTCACAGAGAAAATAAAAGATCTGTTGTTTTATGCAACCCAACAGAAATAATAAACACCTACTGTTCTGACACTCAGCTTCATGAATATTCTGATAAATTCTGGGAAACATATTTACATTCCTCTGATGTACAATAGTATGCTTGGCCTGGTGCTTCCCTGCTGTCCTTGTTTCATTGTTAGTGACTATATTAATGATATATTGCAATGTTTTATGGCAGTGTTAGACAATAACTGCAAGTATTATTCGTATAACTTTTGCTCTGTGTGTGTCTGCTCTCAGTACATTTGCAATGTACATATTTTATTCTTGAGATTCTGCTGACTCACTTCCCCCATGTATACTAAAATGTTTAAGGTTCACAAATAATCATCAATGACGTATATAACACATGCTGTCATTGGTTAATGATTATTGCTTCAAATTACTTCCCAACTAAGAAGTATGATGAGCAGATATTTAACTTTTCATTTCCTAAGCTACCTCCCTTCTGAAATGACAGCTAAGAAAAAGCTTGTGATATTTGTTTGTATAACATTAAACCTTGGCTCTAGCTGATGGCCACTGACTCCGTGTGCAAAAAATGGGAAAAAGGGATTGTGGATGGATAGATAGGTTTGCATATTTTCCTCTGTGATTCCTATATGTACGTGTGTGTGTGTGTGTGTGTGTGTGTGTGTGTGTGTGTGTGTGTGTGTGTGTGTGTGTGTGTGTGCGCGTGTGTGTGTGTGCGTGTGTAAGTGCGTGTGTGTGTACGTGTGTGTGTGTGTGCACGCGTGTGTGTGCGCATGTGTGTGCGTGTGTGTGCGTGTGTGCGTGTGTGTGTGCATCTGTCCATGTGCATGTGTGCGTGTGTGCGTGTGTGCTTGTGTGTGTGTGTGTGTGTGTGTGTGTGTGTGTGTATGTGTGTGTGTGTGTGTGTGCACGTATGTGTGTGTTGGGGGGTTAAAAACATCTACATACATACGTAAATACTTACTTATTTTAATTTATTTTACATTTGCTAACCAGGAAAGTCCAACTGGAATAAGACCCATTTTCAGGGGAGGTCCAGGGAGAAAAGCTCCACATATAGAGATTCTAATTCTATGCTATTATAGCCGACATTTGTGTTATACAATCATCTGATACAATTCCTTATTGTAGTGTAGACATTGTAGTTTCTCAAAGGAAGCTGAGGAAGTATTTATAGGGGGAAATAGGATAAAAAAAGATGAGATAAGAGATTATCTGGACAGGAAAAAGAGTGCAGATTATGAGGTGGTCAGGGAAGAAGAAAAATTATGACCCGAAGCTATTAAAACTAGTTAGTCCAGCGAATCTTTTTGAATTGGTTGGTGTCTGTGTTGGTTCTGATGCTGTGAGGTAGTGAATTCCACCTTGTTGCTACATGATGAGAAAATAGGGAGTCCCCTGCTGTATTAGTGGATTTGGATACTTGTAGTAGAGATTTATTTATTTATTTGTTGACTGAAGACTTCAATTTGTAGTATGCGGCTGGAGAATATTTAGAAGGGCATTTTTTTTCCAGGTTGATATGCTAGATTGTGTGCTAAGGTTAATTGGTTATAGGATAGAAGTTGTGGGAGTTCTAACCAGGAGAGTTTAAAGAGTGACAGTGGTGGGTATGATGTGGGCAGTTAGTTGCAAATGTAGCTCTTTTACCGCAGCAGGTTTCAAGTGTAATTAAATCTGTCTTTTTTAAGGTTGGTGAGAATTGGGGAATCATGCAGAAGTATTGATAGAAGTTGTGTTCTAGCAATGGCAACCCTAGAACTGCTAGTTAGATACTTTTATTTCTGTAACAAGTACCCATTTTTGTGAACTTTCATAACTGTTTGTGCTATACGTAGATCAAATCTTAGGTCGTTATCTATTGTTACTCCTAGTAGTTTTGTTTGTGAATCAGCATTAATTTTAGTATTATTCCTAGCTGTGATGTAGAAAGTGCTGGGGGGGATGGATCTTGTGGGTTGGAAGATCATGAGTTTTGTTTTATTGGAGTTGATTATGAGCTGATGGTTAGACAGCCATAGCTCAGTATCTGAGTATGATATTTTGGTTATATCATGGAGGTGCTGCAGGTTATTAGCGGTGTATATAAGTGCTGTGTCATCTGCATATTGGATAGTTGAAGCCAGTACTATGGAGGTTGTTTGTAAAAGTAGTGAAGAGTAGTGGTCCAAGAATGGAGCCTTGAGGTACTCCTACTGTGACAGGAAGAGGGGGGAATAAGACATTAAGCCATTTTACAGATTGTTGGTGGTCATAGCTTCAGAACCATTGAAGTGCAGCGGGGCTGAAGTTCAGCTTGGAAAGTGTATTTAATAGTTTGGGGTGGGAGACCATATCAAAGGCCTTGGACATGTCTAGAAAGACTGCTACTGAAGAGGGTGTGAGTTTTTTCAGTAGTTTCTTAATGGCAGCTTTGGGAACAGGGTGAAAAGAAAAGGAGTTGTAGTTAATACTGAGAGGTTTGGAGGCTAGTGATGGTCTGTGGAATTACTTTTAATTAGAGATAGTACACTTTCAGTGAAGCATTTATTGAATTCTTCTGCGAGTGTGGTAGGAGAGTGCGGTAAGTTGCGGGAAGGGATAATGGAATGTCCTGGGTGGAGAATGGCATTCATGGTATTCCAAAATTTTGGGGGATTATGCTGGTGTTTATGTTGCAGGTTATAGTAGAACTCTTCTAATTGATTTCTTCCTGAATTCTACTTTTGATTACTTAGTTTTTTTCTCTTTTTATCCGCCTTTCTTTCTTGCTCTTCTAGCACTCCAATTTACCGTATATCTACATTCAGGTTCTTGTAAATATTCCTACTCAGGGTTTATCCTGCTGCTATTATATTGAATTTTTTGAAACTTATATATAAATATTTTGTCTTTGTTGATTTCATTTGTGTAAATGTTTCTTATCAATATTACTATTGTAATTTTTAGTCTTTGTATTAATTACTGTTTTTTTTGGAATGCCTATAATTGTAATTGGAGCTTTTCACATCAGGTCTCAACTGAAAATGGGCCTTTGGCTCAGTTGGACCAATCCAGTTAACAAATGACAATAAATAAATTAATTAATTAATAAATACATTTGTTTTATCTAGGTTGATTTGGTGTTTAATCTTGTTTTTAATTTGCTGGAATGCAATGTGGTTGCTTTGGGTTTTACAGGTGAGCTATGTTTGCCAAGCTTTGTCTCTTTTCCTAAGGAGCATTCTGGAGTCATTAGTTAACCATGGTGTGTATGTGGCCTTAATACGAATTGACCTGGGGGCCGGTTTGTTTAGAATTTCAAGGAAGGTACTGTTGAGATAATCTACTGCAGCATCAAGGGGCAGGTTTTTTAGTAGAGACCAGTTAAATTTTTTAGGGTATTGAATAGGTCTTGGGGGTTAAATTTTTTTTCTGTGGATTTTGTGGAAGGTGGTAAGCTTGACAGTACTGATGTTTTTGCTGACTAGATGAGTTGGTATATGGTCACTTAGACGGTCAGCTAAGCAGCCACTAATCTGATAATTCCGAGGTTTGTTGGTTAGTGTCTAATCCAGTATAGACTGACAGTTGGAGTTTTTATGTATACATGTAGGAGCTTGAATGAGTTGTGTGAAGCCATAGAGGTTGATGTGATTGCTAGGGTTATGTGAATTACAAGTTGTCCAGTCTATACTAAAGTCACCCATAATGATAGTTTTGTGGGCTATGGAATTTGATATAGACTGGATGATGTGCTCTATAGTGCAGATGCTATTCCGGGTGGGACATAGATAGCTATAATGGATATGAATTTGCTTTGGTTAAGCTGAAGTTTAGTAGGTAGGATTTCTATGTTTTTGAGGTTATCTATGTTAAGGCTTTGTGGTAAAAGTGTGAGACTGCTCAATAATAAGATGGCTACCTCTCCACCTCTTCAGGCACTCTATTAATTTATTTTATGTGTTTTTAAATAGAGTTTTAATTTCAAATAAAGTTTACAGGAAGGAAGTAAACATCAAATTTAGAATTTAATAATTTATGTATTTATTTTAGTAACTTAACAATATAAATTCATATTGAATTATAAATGGATATTAATTAAACTTGATGATACTCATGTATTTTAATATTTATGAGTGGTAGCATTGTGATTGGTTACCTATTGATGCTTTTTGATTGATAGGGTATTATTTGAAAAAGTCTTACTATTTAATGACTTAATTGATTAAACTGGATTATTATCTGATGAAGTCATTCGTGGTAAAGACGAAAACGCAATTTTTTTGTCAAGAGCGTTAATGTGGATTTTTCTTTTCTTGATACCTGGTGTACTTGAATAAACAGATTTACTTTTGCTGCTGAGTTCCTACTTTCATCTAGGAGGCTTTTGGATATATTTCTTGGTTCATTTTGGTTTGTTTTTGGACTTTTATTAGTTGTTCGTGTAGTGCACCCTTGATGGAAGGCGGGACTCCAAAGGATGATATGGGGGAATCGCAGAGGCTGATAGGTCAGCTTACCGAGCTGATTGACCTCCTTACGCCATTATGTCATTCGCTATACCGGAAGAAAAGTGAAGAGAGCGGCAGTTCATTTGAAGAAACCGAATGGTCAACAGGGACGAAATCCAAGAGAAAACGCCGCAACAGCGGATTTATACAACGTGACTTGGACACAAATGCACCGAATGGTGAAACATTTAACCCGGTTAATACGCCAGCAATTTTGGCGCCAACTGCAACTGCCAGTAAATCTGTCTCTCCACTGGCGGATGCTGCTCAGGATTTTGTCAACCCCACTACATCAAGAACAAGCAAAGGTACTGTTAACACTTCTTTCCACAGTTTGTGGAAGAAAAAAGACACCAAAGACTGGTTAAAAATGCCATTCAATATTAAGTTTGACAATACAAATAAGCAGAATACTGCTGATGGTACAAGTTATTTTACTAAATTGGATAAATTATACAGATTAATGATGAAATTCAAAACTCTTAGTATAGAGAATGAATATTTAACTGAATGCATCAATAGGAAAGTGGTCCCTAAGGGACTAAGGGTATGGAAGTACCCAAACAATGTTGAAGCAGGTTCAGTTTTTCATCATGAACTGTTGAATGTATTTAACCAATGTGGTCTTGACATTTTAAAATTAATTATTAATGAGAATAATAGAGTGCAGGACTTGTTAAAAACAGAAATAGAAGCATTAGATGTATGTATAAAGGAAGATCTTATTTTTGAAATTAAAGACGAAAGGGATAAGTATTACAAAGTAAAGGAGGACATTGATTAGAAATGTGGCGACATTATTGAAAGAAAAATAAATAAGTTAAAGAGAGATATGAGAGAGTACGAGAATAAAACTAATTATCCCAAGCCACCTTACCAGAAAAACGATTACTATACAGACAATAAACATCAGGTAGACCCACCTTTGGGATTTAATGAGGAGGGTAGGAATGTATGGACACATACAGAGTATTTTACTGAATTTCCACCATTAAGAAGGGATGTTCCAAATCCATACAGAAATCAGGATGGGTTTCAAAATTTTCAGAAAAAGGGGGGGGGGGGGAGAGGGAGGTATTAGGTTTAAAGCACCCAACCCCCGATGTGGAAAAAATTCAGAAAGCCATATTGGTCAATGGCATAAGACATACATTCGATAATTTTACCATTTACAACTTTAGTAATATTATTCCTAAAATACAGCATTTTCACTTGCTGAGTAAAGGGTTTAAATTTATTCCCTCTGTGAAAGGTGAAATGGTGAGCACTATTATAGACATGAAGCTATTCCTCAGAAAAATTAATCTAGATATCTTATTTTCTTCTAATAACAAGATTACTTTGCCTCCTCAGGACTCTAAATTGGTCCGTAGAAGTATATACAACCCACCCTTATACCCCCAAGTCAAGAATTTTGAGATTATGTTGGAAAATGAAATCAGACAACTTTATGATGAAAAAGTTACTGAATACAATCTTTCTAAACAAGAAAATGAAACACTGTATGAGTTAAAAAACAACAGTGAAATGAGAATTATGAAACCAGACAAGGGGGGTGGAATTGTCTTCATTGACAATATTATATATGAAGGCAAAATGAACCTTATATTAAAAGATACAGTTAAATATACATCTGTCTCACTAAACGAAATTAATGTGGCATATTACAAAATTGATAGTTTATTAAACAATATGTTATATGAGGGACTAATGGATAGAAAGACCTTTGAATTCTTACATGTGGAAAAACCAAGAATACCAACAATGTTTGGAATTCCGAAGGTCCACAAAAATTTGGAAGACCCACCACTGAGACCCATTGTTTCAGCGGAGGGGTCCAAGACACTTCCATTAGCAAAATATGTGGACAATAAGGTAAAACATATAAGTGTGGAAAATTTTTTATTTTTATTTTTATTTTACATTTGTTAACCGGGCTAGTCTGGCTGGATACATGTCCATTTTCAGCAGAGGCCCGAGGAGAAAAGCTCCACTATCAGTCTAAGACATTACAGAGTTTGTAGTCACTTAAATAAACTAACTCTACACATAAAACTAATAAAATAAGGCAAGAATAATGCATATACATTTTTCTAATACAAAACTGATTAGATGACAATCTAAATTCAGACAGGGGCTTAGCAGAAAAGCTACAGTATCATATAAAAAATAATCAGATGTTAAAACTGTTAACTAGTAGGTAATCTTGACAACAAGTAGGTAATGGCTGAATGCTTAAAAATGGTTTATCTAATGAGTCTTATAAGCAGGTTAGTAGAGTAAACAGATAAAATAAAGTTGGAGTATAGGAAAGGCAAAAATGAAGTAGGGAGACTGTAGGTAGTGATACAGATTCAGTTAGGTGATGATATAGTGGACTGAGTAAGGTTATATTGGAGATAGTAGAAAGAGTAAAATAAAGGGGGGAAAAGAAAAGAAAAAGACAAGATAGTGAGAAATGCTGAAGGTAGTAGGATTAAGGGAGGACAGAAAGGAGAAGCAAGAAGCAGGATATCAGCAAGGTCATAGGGGGAGTCTAATAGTTGTTGGAACTGAAGTGTGATGGTACAGAAAAAAAAATGGGTCAGTGGAGACAGTTTAAGTAAGAACAGAAGAACAAAAGTACAAAGGAGTGGACTAGGGAGAGTGAAAAAAAAAATTTACTGGAATGTAAAACAAATACATTTTAAAGGATTCGTGGGACCTTTTGAGATGTATTGGTCCAGATTTATTTAATGAAGATTTAATATTCATTACTATTGACGTGGTCGATCTTTTTACATGTATCCCACACCAAGAAGGATTGATCATGTTTGAGGAAATGGTTTATAGGGACACTAAATTGACACATTCCGAAAAAAATATAATCACTGGCTTGGTGGACATGGTCTTGAAATATAATTTCTTTACATTCCAAGGTGAATATTACCAACAAGTTCAAGGCATAGCAATGGGTGCAGCCTGTGCGCCCACATATGCCGATATAGTTTTCGCCAAATGGGAGGAAGATTTCATAATAAATTCTGAATACAATAAATGTTGGACATTATACCGTCATTTTTTGGACGACATAGTTATTTTTTGGATAGCAGGAATAGACAGTTTTTATGAATTTTTTGAATATATAAATAGTTCCACCAATTTTCTGAATTTTACACATACTATTTCAAGAGAGAAGTTACAATACTTGGATATTGAGGTATACAAGACGGAACAGGATTTTGAAACCAAAATCTTTAGGAAAGAAACGTTCTGTAACTCTTTTCTTCACTTCACTAGCGCACACCCCTCACATTGTAAGAAAAACATTGTCAAGGGACAATTTGTGAGGGGTAGCAGAATGACAAGCGCTAGTGAAGATTTTACTATGGAATGTAATTTACTTGGTAATATGTTTGAGGAAAGGGGGTATCCCAAAGAATTTGTGATGAAGTTTAGAACAGAGGTGGAATTAGGTAGAGACACTAAATTTAAGCCAATAAAAGGTCAAAAATCTGTCAATGCTATCGAAAACAACATTACCTCTGACATTGGAATTGAAACTAATTATGAACAGGCTTTAACCATGGAATATAACATGTCAAATATTAGATTAAGTCAGATATTTCGAAATGAATGGGCCAAATTTTCTGGTTTATCTGATATAGTTAGTATCAACAACTTGGTACCCAAAATAGTATACAGAAATTCTAAGAACATCAAAAGAATTTTAGAATCTCATAGTAAACATACCAATATTGGTTATGGGATAGATGGGCAAAAAAGAAGAGGGAGTTTCAAGTGCGGTCACTGTAACCAATGTGAATACATGATCAATGCCAGTGAAATAACTATTCCTAGTAGGGGTAAAACTATAAAAAGTAATGATTACCACACTTGTGAGACAAAAGGAGTTATATATATATAGTTCTATGTAATAAATGTAGTTCATTTTATGTAGGGAAGACCGAACGAGTCCTGAGGAGAAGAATATATGAACACATGTATGAAATTTCTAAGGCAAAGGATACCAATGCATTATATAGGCACACCAAAGAATGTGAAAGGGGAAAATTCAATTTTTTTGTTATTGAACAAGTGAAAAAAGATTTAAGAGGAGGCTTATGGGAGGAATGGGTGGGGTATAGGGAGTTATGGTGGCAAATCCAATTAAATGCCACAAAAAAACCTGGATTAAATGATAGTACTTCCATAACCCCAGTATTAAAATTGAGAGCTGCAGATATCCAATAATTATTCCTAATCTGCAATATTCACAATGGACAATAGATGGCAGTGTTTACATACTTGAAGAAATGAATGACAATCATTAACAGTTCAGGCACTCTATTAATTTATTTTATGTGTTTTTAAATAGAGTTTTAATTTCAAATAAAGTTTACAGGAAGGAAGTAAACATCAAATTTAGAATTTAATAATTTATGTATTTATTTTAGTAACTTAACAATATAAATTCATACTGAATTATAAATGGATATTAATTAAACTTGATGATACTCATGTATTTTAATATTTATGAGTGGTAGCATTGTGATTGGTTACCTATTGATGCTTTTTGATTGATAGGGTATTATTTGAAAAAGTCTTACTATTTAATGACTTAATTAATTAAACTGGATTATTATCTGATGAAGTCATTCGTGGTAAAGACGAAAACGCAATTTTTTTGTCAAGAGCGTTAATGTGGATTTTTCTTTTCTTGATACCTGGTGTACTTGAATAAACAGATTTACTTTTGCTGCTGAGTTCCTACTTTCATCTAGGAGGCTTTTGGATATATTTCTTGGTTCGTTTTGGTTTGTTTTTGGACTTCTATACTAAAGTCACCCATAATGATAGTTTTGTGGGATATGGAATTTGATATAGACTGGATGATGTGCTCTATAGTGCAGATGCTATTCCGGGTGGGACATAGATAGCTATAATGGATATGAATTTGCTTTGGTTAAGCTGAAGTTTAGTAGGTAGGATTTCTATGTTTTTGAGGTTATCTATGTTAAGGCTTTGTGGTAAAAGTGTGAGACTGCTCAATAATAAGATGGCTACCTCTACACCTCTTTTTAGCTTCATGTATCCTCTAATAATGTTGTAACCAGGTGGTGTAATTTCATTGTCAGTAATGTGGTTTTAACCTGGCTTCTGTTAAAACAGCAATATTGGGGTTATAATGGGATTGGGTGGCGTGTAATTCTTGAACTTTGTTGACTATGTTTCACAGGTTTAGATTTAGGATTAGTATTTTGGAGCCTTTTCATGATAGATTGGTTATATATTGTATTTGATGGTGTAGTGAGGAGGTATTCTGGGGGCCTGGGTTTGTGAGAATGTCTCCACATATAATACGTTTGGTAGCCGTGATTACTAGTGTTTGGAAGAATGTTGATATATGCTTATGAAACTTAAAAGAGTTATTTTTTGGGTTTGGTTTAATATGGTGTAGTCTATATGAGGTGTGGTAGAGTTCTCTTATATTTAAGATGGATGGAGATATTACGATGGAGTAGTCAGTTAGGTGTGGAGAAAAGGTAGATGTAGTTTTGTGAAAAGTGTGAGGGGAGAATATTTGTGAATGGTATTTAGTTAAGTGAGCAGCAGTTGTTAGCAGACCTAGTAATATACAATGTATTGCTAGCATTTTGTAATGGTTAAAGGGTAGGGATTGGTTATAGGTTAAAGGGTTAATATATGTGCGGTAATGGATGGGTGTTGGTAAGGTTAATGTTACAATATGAGATATTGCATAATTGGAAATTGTATAGGAGGTGACTGGTAGACAAGTGAGACTGGTGAGCTATAGAATAAATTCGAGTGACCTGGGCGTGGGTGGGAATGGGGGCAGGGTAGGGAAATGGAGCAGGCAGATCCAAGTTCAACAACTGCACAGCGAGGAACAATCAGTCACTTAGAATACCAGGTTCTGTGGAAAGTATCTATGCAGCTGTCAATTATATAGAGTAGGAATTCTTAGATAAATAGAAACCATATGCCAGGAGTGAGTATGGAGTGGAATGAAATATGGGCAAATGTATAGGGGAAGGAGAAGACTGAGTGAAAAAAATGATTCCAAACTAGAAAATATTGGGTTTAGCAAGATCTCTGGTGGGAGTGGGGGCAGCGGTTAGCAGTAGTGTGCACTCCCTAAATACATTCTAAATTAATTTTACAATCGTAGAAGGGTTAAAGCATTAACATACAGTGTAATGGGGTCTATATTATAACATTAAAGTCTTACAACTTCGAATGTTATAATATTGAACCCCTTAGAGCGAAACACCAGAAAACCGAACAGTCAGAATAGCGAATTTTTTCCCAGGGAAAACATTTGCTGCTCTGACAAACATACACACAACACAAGCACACCAAAATAAATAATCCATACACATACACTTCACAAAACCCTACACTAAACCATACATACACCACTAGCTATCCACTTACCTTAACCCAACCCTAACCCTAAGGTCCCTAACTATCGCACACTCACCTTACCTGCTCCCTAACCCTAAAGTCCCTATCGCACACTCACCTTACCCACTCACTAACACTAAGGTCCCTATCACACACTCACCTTCGTTCGCACACTTACCTTAACCCAGTCTGTAACTTTCGCTCCATGGTCAAGGAAATAGCAAAGATGCAGAATCAGCCCACCGAATACTTTCCCCTAGGAAAGTATTTGGTGTTCTGCAGCTTTGCTATTTCCAACGTTCGCTCTAATGGGTTCGATATTATAACATTTGAAGTTGTAAGACTTTGATGTTATAATATAGACCCGTGTAATGTTGCCTTTACTTTAAGTGAACTGGCCACGGACTTTTGCAGATGCAGCATGCTGGTAGAGAACTGCTATAAGGATGCCTCACAGTGTTTGTTTAGCTGAGAAGTGTAAATGGAGAGAAGAAAAAAAGATTAGGAAAAACTGACAATGGGAGTGCTAGAGGGGATAGAACTATTTTTCTAATTGGTGAAATATAAGAAAGGAGTGGAAGGGAAATAGGTAACACAGTCTAAAAATACTACAGTTACTAAGTTAAATTAAAAACCTTAAGCAGTAGTTTGACACTAAAAAATATTTTGAAACAAATGCAACAAGCATATAGCTATATATACAGTGCTCAATCAAGATTAATGTACAATATCCAGGTTGGTCTGGTGAGCCATCACTGTAGCATATGACAGTCTAACTAAAACAGAATCTATAGTGTAAGGTATTACTACACTATAGCAACTGAATGGCTACAAACTATAAGGAATTATATTAGATCCTAGTTTAAGCATATAGTGAGCAGTTAAATTAGTTCACTGTTAATTACTTGCTATTAATTTTTAAAATACAGCAGTAGGAGCACAACTGATAATTCATAGTAACTTCCTTTAAAAACTGATAATTACACAATAGTTTCAATAATATGAGCTAAGTGATCAGTAAAAACAGACAGAGACGAATACACACATGCACATACAGTCAGTTTACTTTTCCATATCTTAGTATATTTACAAAGTAACAATGCTCAGTATATTCATTTATACATTACTGTGTAGTTTTTACCTCTAAATATAGTAAGTATAATCCATTATGGCAGTGCTTCAACCATACAATAGACAATTCGTGCACAAGGATAACCTAGCAGCTATATGCCACATACACCACAATCCTTGGCCATTACTGATTGCTGTTCTTCCCACGGCTTCTCTTTTTTTCAGCTGGAAGAATGTAACCCACAGAGAACACAAAACTCTGACAGCAGAAGAAGCGCAAATTGCTAGATACTGATTTCATCTGTCTTAATCCCTGCTGGAGTACGCAGTCTTGATTTTCCTTCCACCAAGATAATTCTGTTTCCCCAAGCCTCAGAGATATCTTTGTTTTCCATAAGCTTTTTCTGATCTTCCAAAACTGAAAGATGCTTCCCGAACTAAAAGGAAAGAAACAACAAGTAGCACAGGAGGCACCATATAATTGCAATACAGCCCGTTGTAGTACTGTTTGTTGTACTTCTCTGAGCTTCACCAGCCTGGAGGGAGATTCAAAACAGATATGAAAAGATACATTTCATTAGGAAAAGACTCACATATTTACAAACAACATTTCTGCCTGGCTAAATTCATTAGCTACTGCACATTCTGGTCTCTTACCTTTTCTATTCGCCATGTCGGTTGCTCATCATAAACTTAATAATTTCTTTTTTTTTTTTTTAATCATTACTTGATGCAGTGAAACTAACAAACTCATGACTGTTTTTGTACAAAGGCTTGCATCCTTCTACCTTAAAGCATCTACTTGTTTTAGTTAGTGATATAAGGAAAGTAAGGTTGTGTACACTTACCATAAATGTAGATGTTCCAGTTTATTTACTGCTGCAGTCATTACATTAGGGTAATCTGCTGGCAGGTTGCCCTCAGTTGGCCTGAATTCCAAAGTCTTGGGTCCTGCGCCAGTTGTTGTCTCCTCTTCCATGACGTCAGGTCGTCAGGGGTATAAAACATGCAGCCAACGCCATTTTCTTTAGTTTTTCTTGCCCCTGATTTCAGGTGCCCCCAAAAAGGTAGCAAAAATATGTATATATATAAATACATGCATCAATATAAACTTTACCTTCATCTACAAGCAAATACACCACATAGGTTGTAGAAGATAGAGAAGGAAAGATAACCTCCAGAATGAAAGGGAGATGGCAGGAGGGTAACCTGGACTGCAACAGTGAATACACTCGAACATCTACATTTATGGTAAGTTTACACAACTGTACTATGTTCTTCGTGTTTCACTGTTGCAGTCATTAGGTACGGCTATAAGGCCCTGCAGAACTGCAGTGGCAAAGTCTGACCTGGACTTAGAGTAGAGAGGCAAATGATAATGCTTTGTAAAGGTGTGAACAGAACTCCAAGTAGCAGCCTCTAGAATGTCTTTGGTTGGTACTCCTCTGAGAAAGGCTGCTGAAGTAGCTGCAGCTCTGGTGGAATGAGACTTAATGCCCCTGGGCACAGGTTTTCCATGGTGTAAGTAGCAGAAATGAATGCAGTGGCTTATCCACTTTGAAATAGTCTGCTTTGAAATAGCCTTTCCTTCTGATCCTGCAGCATATGCCGCTAGTAATTGCTCAGTTTTTCTTGGAGCTTTAGTCCTGCTCAAGTAGAATCTTAGCTGTCTGTGCACGTCCAAGGAATGCAGAATTCTCTCCCCCTTGTTCTGCAGATTTGGATAAAAGGTTGACAGATGAATAGTTTGGTTAAGAGCCACACTGGAAACCACCTTAGGCATAAATGTAGGATTTGTCCTCAGAGACACCCTGTCTGGATAAAATACGATAAAAGGCTCTACAGCCATGAGGGCCTGTAGCTCTGAAACTCTTCTTGCTGAAGTAATTCCTAGTGGCAGAGCTGTTTTCCATAATAAGAACTTTATATCAGCGGTAGCAGCTGGTTCAAATGGAGGGAGGGTGAGCTTTTCCAACACATAATTGAGGTCCCATGCATGTATTGGTGATCTTCTAGGAGGCCTTAAATTTTTGGCTCCTATAAGATACTGCTTTAGTAAAGGATGAGAAAAGATTGGTGGCTCTGTATTGTAATGAGCTGAAATGGCACAGGCATGGATTTTAATTTATGAAAAAGATAGGCCTTTGTCAAGCATCTCAGTTAAGTATTGTAATATCTGAGGAATATTTGGTTCTGCTGTATCAGTTCCTTGTGCTTGATTCCAAGCACAGAATCTCTTCCATTTATCAGCATAAGATTTTCTAGTACTAGGCCTTCTGGCTTCCAAAATGACATCCATCACAGCTTTACTGAGAGCAGTTGCTTGTATAACTACGTGATCAGCTATGCTGTCAGGTTCAGTGTCTGGAGTTGATTGTGCAGGATCTGATTGTTTTGCTGGGACAGTAGTTGAGGTCTTTGAGGTAAGGTCCAAGCTGGGTATTCAGACAAGTTCCTTAGGATTGGGTACCAGTATTGGCGGGGCCAGTCCGGGGCAATTAGTATCATCTTTGGTTTCTCTTGTCTGACTTTTAGGAGGACCTTGGGAAGAAGAGGCAGAGGAGGAAAGGCGTAAACTGAAGGGTAGGGCGTCCACTTTCCATGCTTGTCTGTGACGAGTCCTTGTGCAGAATCTTTTCAATTGATAATTTTGAGGAGATGCAAATAGATCTATGTCTGGGCTTCCCCATTTCTTTGTTATCATGCTGAAGACTTCAGGATCTAGTTTCCACTCGTGAGGATCCATAAGGTTTCTGCTTAAATCATCTGCCAGAGTATTTTGCTTTCCTGGCAGGAATTGAGCTTGAAGATGTATTTGGTAAGTCAAAGCTGTGTCCCACAGTGTCAAGGCTAATCTGAAAAGGGGGTATGAGTGTGTGCCACCCTGCTTGTTTATATACCACACGACCATGGTGTTGTCCGTCTTTATCAGTAATTGTCCTGGATGAAGTAAGTCCTTGAAGTCTGTTAGGGCTTTTTGAACAGCTAGCATCTCTTTCTGGTTGATATGTAGATGCATTTGTTTTGGGGTCCATATGCCCTGAATGCATCTTCCTGTCATGTGGGCCCTCCCAGGCATAATCTGATGCATCTGTTGTTAAGGTTTGGCTGGCAGGTGGTAGAGTGAAGGTCAGTCCCATGTTTTAGTGACATGCCTTTGCCCACCATAGAAACTCCTGTTGTAGCCAGGGAATGAGAGGAATCATTGTTTCCGGACTGTGACAATGTTGACTCCATAAACATTTTAGGTACCATTGAAGTTTCCTCATATGCAGTCTTGCATATGGAATCAGTAGGATGCAGGATGCCATGAAGCCCAAAGCCTGCAGAATTTGTCTTGCAGATAACTGGGTTTTTGTTGCCATCAGTTTGAAGTAAGCAGTCAGTTGCCTTTGCTTGTCTGGCTAGAGGTAAACCATCTGGGCAGTTGTATTCAAGCTTGTACCCAGGAATGTTATCTTTTGAGAGGGTACCAGTTGTGATTTCTTTTCATTTATTGTGTACCCTAGGCATGTTAGAAGCCTTTTCACAAATGCCAGGTGTTGACGAAGAATGTACTTGTTCTCTGCTTGAATGAGACAGTCGTCCATGTAAGGATATATTTGAATACTTCTTTGTCTGCAAAATGTAATTACTGGTGCCAGGCACTTTGTAAAGACCCTGGGCGCAGTAGATAAGCCAAAGGGCAGTGCAGAGAATTGGTAATGCATTAAGCCAGCCTTGAATCTGAGGTATCTTCTGCATGATTGTCTTATTGGGACATGCAGGTATGCCTCTTTTAGGTCTAATGTCATCAGCCAAGCATTCTTGGCCAGCATGGGCAGAAGCTGCTGCAAAGTCAGCATTTTGAATTTTGGAATGTCCAGGTATGTGTTCAAAATCGATAAATCCAGTATTGGCCGCCAGGCCTTGTCCTTTCTGGGTACCAAGAACAGTCTTGAGTAAAAACCTTGTCCTTTTTCCTGTCCTGGTACTGGCTGAATGGCCCCCTTATCCACGAGGGATGTAACCTGTTTCTGTGTCTCTGCCAATTGATTTTTTGGCAGATCTGGCCAACCGTTTGCCATTGGCAGAGTATGGAAATGGAATCTGTATCCATGTGATACTATGTTTAGCACCCACTTGTCCTGGATTATTAGCTGCCAATTTTGAGCAAAAAGTGCTAATTTTCCCCCTAAGGGTGCTGCAAGAAGATAAGTGCTTGGTGCAGGGAGAGGGAAGTCATTGGGACTGTTTTCTGTAGGTTTGCGCTTTATCTCCTCCAGATTTGGAGGTAGAAGTGCCCCATTGCTTTGACCTGTATGAATCTTGTGCCTGGTATCTGGAACTCTTAGGGCATCTGGATTTGCCCCTTTGAGCTCTGTCTGACACAGGAAAGGACCAATTTTTTGTAGGCCAGTGTATGCTGAATCTTGGTGGCTGCACTTGTAAGAAGTCTTTTGCAGTTTGCATAGACTTAGCTTTGTCTTCCATTTTCTTTAAAACCTCTTCTGCCTTAATACCAGAGTATAATGCTGTAAAGGTGCATCTAGTAATTTAGCTTTAACATGAACAGGAAAATTTTGCTCCTTTAGCCAAGCATACCTTCTAATCACAGATCCCATAACTGCGGCCCTGCAGGAGGCCTCTAAGGAATCAAAACCACATTGCAAAGTATGGTTTCCAACCTGTTCAGCTGCATGCAATAAGTCCTGCAATTCTTTATTTTCTGCACATTCAGAAATCAACATCATTTTCTGTTTCAGCAATCCCATAACATGTTGTTGATACTTGAGCATATGAAATTGACAGTTTAAGGCCCTAATTGCCAAGGTTGTCAATGTATAAACCTTTTTTCCCCATCTATCCAGTGCCCTTGAATCTCTGTCAGAGGGGGTAGGATTTTTTGCTGTTGAGGCCTTAACTCCCTTTGGACCCTGTGAAATAGTTTTAGGATCAGCAGCAGGGTTTCTAAATAAAAACTTATGTGAGTCAGGGTCCCTGTAATATCTGTCAGGCTTGCTGGGAGCCAGAGGTAAGGAGTCAGGGGATAAGCTTGACTCCGAAAACACATCATCCACAATGTCTAAAACAGGGGGTATGGCTAAAGGCCTGTGCTGAGGGAGAAGAAGGAAATCCCTGAGCCTCTTTTTTGATTCTGAGAAATCTTGACTCCCCCAGTGAAAATGCTCCCTCAAAGCATGCAAGGTTTCTCCAAATGAATAATCCTCAGGAGGTGATGCAGATGGTATAGACTCCTCTGCATCTGAATCCTCATAGGGAGGTATAGATAATTCCTGATCAGAAGAGGAATCAGAAGAAATAGAAACCTGATCTGAAGATTCATAATCAGTGTCTTGCTTAGGCCTCTTATCTGGAGGGAGATGGGTACCCCTGATCAAGGTAATAAGGTCTTCAGCCATTTTGATCATCTGTTTTTTAGGCATAGAGGCCTGTGCATGTGGCTCATGCGTCATTTTTTTAGTTTTAGAAGTTGCTTTTGTCTTTGGTTTTGCAGCTGTCATTGATTTGATTTACAAATGTTGAGGCCTGAATACACCCTCAGAAGCCGGTGCCTGCTCAGCGGCTCCGGACCCATCCGTGGGAGATACATCAGTCGGTCCAATACTTTGAGTATCTTGTGGCATGCTGGACTCCACATGGATGTCGGTAGGGGCCTGCGACTCGAATGTAGCAGGTATCAGGAGCTGTGAAAGCACCTCACTGAGTACCGGTGAACCAACGACTGACTTAGGAGAAGCTTCGTCGTCAGTTTTGGACCTCGACTGTCTTTCTCTGTCCTTTTCTTTGTGTTTTTTATATACTCCGGTAGTCGGATTGCTATCCGATGACATTTCTGGATAGTTAAATCTGTTTCCAAAATACTTTGAGGCAAAAATATACCGACACTTAATAGTGCGTTGGTTAAACCTAGCACTAAACTGACAGCCAGGCACATTGTGATCAGGGCCTAGGCAAGGAATACAGTATAAATGGAAATCCTTATGAGGTATTTGCTTCCCACAAGTAATGCAATTATTAACTTTTTCTGACATCGGAAAGGAGCAAGAAAAAAGTTTCCCCAATGGGGTACTTAGCTTTAGTGAAGACTTTGGTTCTGAAACTCAAACTCGAATATTTCAGTAGTCGGCCGACCGGCAGTTACGAAATGCTTCTGCTTCGGGCACCCTGCAGCAAGAAAGACTAAAGAAAATGGCATTGGCTGCATGTTTTATACCCCTGACGACCTGACATCATGGAAGAGGAGACAGCAACCGACGCAGGACCCATGACTTTGGAATTCAGGCTGACTGAGGGCAACCTGCCAGCAGATTACCCATATGTAATGACTGCAACAGTGAAACACGAAGAACATCAAGGTCAGAGGTCTTGTACCTCAATCCTCCTGGGTAGTACAGAATACCTCTTGCATGATATTTGAATACTGTGTGGGGTTTGCCTTCAGACTGAATGATGTCACTGGTGCATGACAGCCTGTTCTACTGCAGCAAACTATGGCTGAAAATTAAGCCTCAGAGCAACTGCATAATATTACAAGCATGGAATCCATTTAAAAAAAAAAATTAACAAAACTGTTCATAAATGTTGCATTTTAAATACAAAAGCACATCTCATTTCAAATTAACTGAAATAACAAAATGAACTGCTATGCAGAAGGAAATACAACTATCAATATCAAAATGAAAATTAAACTCTAGAACTTTGTTCAGATTTACTGTTAGTTTGTAAGTTCATAAACGTAACCATCTGAAAAATGTCATGATTTGCTTGGAGACTGAATGATCCAAACATTAGACTTGCATATATTAAGTCCAAGAAGCCACTTCTCAGAATATTACCCTTTCCCTGAGGTATGGAAATCTCGCAGTTGGTATATATAAGTTTTGGGGGGGGTTTGCAGGGAAGTTTGCCCCACACACGCACAAACAAAAAGAAGTTTAAAAGAGAAGAGCCATTTTCAAAGTTCGTTCTTTTCCTGTGTTTTCGGTCTTTTTTCTTCGGCTTGTCAGCACTCACCATTTCGAGTGCCAGCATTTCAATAGTTATTTATAAATCAAATTTAAGGTTAAAATCTATGGATTCGTGAATAAAATATTAATTATCATGAATGTCTGGTATCATCTTGTGTTAAATACTAGCCGTTGTCCTATACATTAGTCAGCAGACAAAAAAAAAAAACAGGAGCTAGTAAAACACATACATTATCACAGTTATAGCAAGTATATAACAATTAAAAATGAGCAAATAGTTATTAATAAATTATAAAAATGTACTTAAACAAAAAACTACTGGCTACAATAGTAGGACTATCAAACACTACAAATATAATTACGAATGAAAAGGACACAGTGCAAATGGTGCCCTATTAGAATTTCAAGACTTTACAATGTGAGACCCAAAACTCTGCAAATTAATCACCATTCTACATAATGTTGACTTCACTGTTACAAAATAAAAGTACTTTTTGCCCTCTTCACTTATATGTACTAACTCCGAAATCTCTGTAGGGGAATTCTCCAAGATGTAGCAATTAATTTCTTGCTGTTTTAGGACTCCAACTATTGGGTCTTCAACACACGAGAGTGTGTGTGTGTGTGTGTGTGTGTGTGTGTGTGTGTGTGTGTGTGTGTGTGTGTGTGTGTGCGCATAGCATTTTATAGGTGTGAAGCAGGGATACTTGTTTGTTTTGTTTTTATTTATCCTTTATTGACTAAGTTAGTCCCATTAAGCTAGTAGCCTCTGTTCAGAGGAGAGAAGAGGTGCTATTTATACTACTAAGGGAAATTTGGCCAGAGCCTCAGAGGAACTTCTTCTACCTTTTTTAGTAAGTGCTTTGGGATCTTATACATCCATCTGAAGTACGACCAACTCAGGAAGACTACAATGTCAACAATACATCTCCCCTGTGTGGGAATAGAAACTACAGCCTTATGCACCAAAGACAAGTGTGGTACCTGTTGTGCCACTGACACATAATGCCAGGGTAAAGGAAGCCATTATGACAAAGGCAGGCTGAATGCAAATATGCATACATTTTCTTCTTTCTTCTGTTTTTTTTCTCTTTCTGTAATGTTTATGTTCACTGCGTGTTATCATGGTAAAAAAGAAATGATTTGCTAGTCTACATGTCAAAGGACAGGGAATGTGCTGACCTTCTAGACATCCTGGTACCTTCTGCGAATATAACAAGGATATGTGAGCAATAGAATTGAATGGTTATAAGAACTTCAAAACACAACTGGAAATTGATTCATTGAAAAATCAAACATTACTGTGCTTTGACAAACCTGGTGACTTTTTTACTGAGTAAAAGGACTGCTTTACAAGTAGTGTCCATAACAACACAACAACGTCATAGACACTGGGACTAGTGACAATATATTATATATGTTATAATGGTTAAAAAAGGTGAGATGATGCTTCTCTGGTGCCTATGTACTCTTTGAGAGTACTAACCATTTTTAAGGACAGTATTCTTTTAGCAAGATGTAAGAGAAAATTATATAATTGGAGTTCAGTTTTTTTCTATAGGCAACCTGTCTCTTGCCTTTTCTTTTAATTGTTCATTGTACCAAACTTCATATGTTTTACTCTGTATTTGTAATATTTTATTTATTATTTAATAATTTTTTTTAATACATTTCATTTTATTTACCTTTTTGTGGCTAGTATTTATTTATTAGAAATTTATTTCTGCAGTCTATTTAAGAGCAAACAGGTAACTAGACATGTCTAACATGCTGCAAAGTGATGGAAGTGCTACCAGGCCAGGAGAAAAGCTGTGGAGTTTTGCAGGCAGCCTTCCCTGGGATGTGTGTGTGTGTGTGTGTGTGTGTGTGTGTGTGTGTGTGTGTGTGTGTGTGTGTGTGTGTGGGAAGACAAAGGTTCACAGGAAGTGCATTGAAGTACTATAAACAATGCACATTTCAGTTTGGGTGTGGAGTTTGGCAGCCCATACCCACAACAACAGTACATAGTACAAATAAAAAATCAAAAATGAGGAAACTGATGCCTCCATCATTAAAGCCTATAAATTTGTTGAATGAGACTAAAGTATTATAATGAGGTATTTACCTCTGTACAGTGAAAATATAATAGATATGCTTAATGAAACACAGCAGCACCAGTTTTATAAATTGTATTATTTAAAACAATAGACCCCATCACGCTAGAATCATACTGTTTATACTGGCAGTGAAGTTTCATAAAAGGTGTGACTGTTTTGGTTATTATAAATAACAGAAGGGTACAATACCAGAAATCAGAACCTGCATGTTTATGTTCTGAAGCAGTACATGACTCATCAATCAATTAGCATTTGCTTTACTACATGCCAGCTTTATAAATAAATATTTGACATATTGTTTTTGGCATGCGGATGTGTTCCATCACAATGGAGAGTCATACAGCTGTTGGTAAAAATGAAAATAACATAAAATAACATAAACTAAGTCCACAAGGTTACTTATAGCCTTAAGGCACAGACAGAATATAAATAACAAGATAATCCAAATGTTAAATCTCCAGCAATGGTAAAAGGCATATTTATTCACACTGTAAAAGCACTACATATACCAAACTCTAAACTGTGAATAACATTTTTTTGGATTATTTTGAAGCAGAAGTAAATGATATATCATTCTAATAACAGCAGTTCACATTATCAGTGTCTAGAAGAATATGTTAAAGGATTAGTCAACCAGTGCCTATAAACACTTGATAGTAAAGTAAGAGCCATAAAGACAAGAATCTTACACTGACACAAAGTACACAGCCCTGAATGCCTACTCTGAAACAGTATATTATGCTAAATGGCTTATTGAATAATAAGACATTTTCAGACCTTTGTATTAAAAATCAGCAACTTACGGTGTGGAATAATTATATTTTAATGAACACTTCCAGCTTGACTGACAATCAGTGGGGAGTCTGGATTATTCTTTGATATTTTATCACTGTACAGTTTGTATGGAACCCGATTATGAAGAATAATGTACAGATATCTGAAGAGTACTTTATTAAATCATACCCAGTTCAATCAACTTTCTTGCAATTGAGCTGATGAGACTTTAATGCTAGAAAATCTACAGTGAAAGGACTGCTATAAAATGTAAAATAATGCAAACTATTCAAAACTAAGGCAATTGAACTGTCTTGCACTGAAACAAGAATTTACAAATGTGAACTTTTAACAGTAGAAGCTATCCCACAAGTAAATATTGTTTTCAACGTATTGCCTCATTTTAAAAAATCATGAACGCTTATGTTAAACAGCTGAATATTTCAAACTGCTTTTTCATGTATGCTATTCTCTTTACAAACATTTTGGCAGTGAATGAGTATGTGTGTGTGTGTGTGTGTGTGTGTGTGTGTGTGTGTGTGTGTGTGTGTGCGTGTGTGTGTGTGTGTGTGTGTGTGTGTGTGTGTTTTTGTGTGTGTGTGTGTGTGTGTGTGTTTATTTTTGAGGTGGGGTATGAAAACAAGGAAACAGAGGCACTTTATCCTTAAAATAATGTGTTTTTATTAAGAAGAAAATAAAATAACCATTCCGTTGTGCAACCCAGTTTTAAGACATGAAAAAAATAACATACAAAGTTTGCAGTCTCTCACACTAGTTAAGGTTTCATCCCAAAATAAATTCAAGCAGCTTCCTATTGGCTGGAGTCTTTAGCAGAAAAACTCTAGTTTGTTCCAGTCCTCTTCAATAAACACATCACACCGACTGACGTTTGACAACCTTTATTAAACTTCCATAAACATAACTTTGTTAATCAATATTTATTAATTACAACTTAAACATAGTATGGTGAATATTAATCACAGCATAACCATCCATGTAATGTTAACTAGGACAGCGTGACCTCGATCATCCTGACCCAGTTAACAGCATCCATACTGCGACGCGATTACTTTACTTATGAAGCAGTGTCCCATCACTCATTTCATTTACCATTTATTGAATTACCATCCAACCAAATAAACATGTCCTTACCTCGGGTCACTTATTTTACTTTTAAAGCAGCATCCCCTCACTCACTTCATTTACCATTTATTGAATTAACAACCAACCAAATAAGCAACGTCCTTACCTCCGCTCGCTTATTCTACTTATCGAGCAGTGCCCAACTGCACACTTTCCTTTCCCAACTCATTGAAATGAACATCCAACACCAGAGGGGGAACAGAAGAGGGCAAGCCTGCCCCTCTTCTCCTCCCACCAGCCTGACCAGGCTGTTCACCCTCCCTCTTATCAAAGTTCCAACAACTTAACCACACATTAAAAGACATTAAGCCAAACATCATTTGGTGTACTCCATCCATGAAAGCTTAATAGCAGATTAAGTCACAAATAAGGGACCAGTGCCTGCAACATTGTTTATATTTAAAAGGGAGTCTTTGGGTTAATCATCCTCACCGTAGTGGTTTCTAGATATTCCTCAAAATCAGCAGAAAATCCATAAATTAATACTAGACTAACTACCTTTGTGAGCCATTTCAAACTTATCCAATTACGCAATGTGAGAACCAAACCCTGCATGTTGTGGCTATAAGGCAAATGCCTTAACCATTATGTCATCATCACATCCATATTATAGACAGATTGAATAGTCTTTGAAGTACATTGTAAAAGACAAAATACATACATGGACATTGCTGCAATATGCTTGTATCCGCTAGCACAGTTTCTAAGTTCATTCTGTTTTATATATATATATATATATATATATATATATATATATATATATATATATATATATATATACATACACTGGCTGTCTTGGTGCCATTCCAATGTTGTGCTTCACTGCCGCACCTATGTGACAGATGACTGTTACTCGCAGGTGTCTCACAGCCTGCAAAACGCATATATTCACCTCAAAGAGCCATTCCAGAAGCAGCACCACTGGTCACTGCTATACCACCACCAATGATCCCAAATTGGGAAGCAAAGGAGCCAACTGCAAACAAGCCAGATTAAAACTGCATGACATGAGCAATTACAGTCTACATTGGCCGCAGGTATGAGTGTATCTGTGAGTGTGTGGTATGAACCCTGGATCCTACAAGTCATCATTGTTCCTTTTTTTTATTTTATTTATTTATTTTTTTAAACAAGTGTAATTATCATTGCACCTCAACAGCTGAATAAGTGCAGCAAACCACAAAACATAGGGATCACCTCCAAGCATGAAACAAAGACAGAGCTCAACCAATATCAAAAGCAGTACAACACGAGCAAACATCTGCCTCCAATGGCAAGAAGCAAGGGGAGCTAGAATAAACAAACTTCCATTGCCAATAAAATGCACTTGGGGATTGCCAAAACCGACCAACAAAAACTTGCCAGTTACTCGAAGCCACACCTCTCAACCTCCCAGCAAAAAATCCGGGCAAATCTGCAAATAAAAGTGAGACAAAGGCCCAATATTTCAAAGGATATGAAGTCTGCAGTTCAGAGGTATGACCGGAGTGCAGTCCCCACAACCACATCCCTTAAATGGACAAAACAGCAGCACCCCACACCTGTACCCAACCGAAAGCACAGAATCCTGCCCTTAAAATTTAAACTACAGCAGCCTACCATTACTGGAATAGATGTAAAGTGGAAAAAAAAAACAGTAGTCCCTCTCCACCATATAAACCACCACTAACCCAAGGCCTACCACATCCAAAAGTGCCTACAGGTCATCTTGGAGTCCTGGACGTAATACTTGCAATAGCAAGTTCATGCCAGAATGTGATTCCTTACCCAATTACACTTGCATAAATCCCTTAAGTCACTCCCTACCCTTACCTCATTTCCTCCCAATCATCCCTCATTCCCATTTAACCCTTTCATCTCCCCCCACCCTCTCAATTCCCACTACTATTTCTATCTATCCCCCACCTGAAGATGTCCTTGGATAAATTGGTTTGTAAACAAACCTCATTTTTTTAAAACTCTGTCAGGTTGTTTCCTGTCTTCTACAGCACACTTCCCAGATCAGCTGTTCAATAATAAAACTCCACCTGCAGTGAGATGCCAAACTATCTGATCCCCAGATTCATAGCTCTTCCTTTTATATATTAAACTAACCAGGCAATTATTTATTACCAGCACGGTTTATAGGATCCTGTCTACATTGTACAGAGACATGCATGTTTTTTCATAAAGCAGGACACTAAATGTTCTGTACATTTCCAACATTATTTGCAAGACACCATGTTTAACACTTCATATTAATTCTATTTTCCACTTTGTTTATACATCAGATCTGGCACATCCTAAGGTGAGACCTGCCACACTATACTATATCTATATAAACACACTCACACACACACACACACACACACACACACACACACACACACACACACACACACACACACACATTGTTGCACTAGATGTCTGAGGCTTTGGTCTTCATAAATTACAAAAGAGTCGCAAAGCATTATTTTTGTTCCATACTATATCATTAGACTGAACTTAAGTCTTCTATGACAAATTACTGCAAAGAAAAGAATAAATGAACTCATCCAATCCATATTTCTGTTTCAGAAGAGGAAGATGATGGTGCTTTGGCATGTTGTAATCAGATTTCTTTGCCCATAGTGCATGATGTAGAAGAGCTCTTTTTCCTTAAGTTGCTTCCAAAAATGTAATATTTCAATGAAAAAAATCTAATGAAAGATTTTTTAATGATTCTGTGCAAAGCTTTAATCACCAAGGAGGACTTATTTTCAGCTCATAAAGACTAAGTAGCAAAAGCCTTGCTCTCTCTCTTTCTGTGTGTGTGTGTGTGTGTGTGTGTGTGTGTGTGTGTGTGTGTGTGTGTGTGTGTGTGTGTGTGTGTGTGTATGCACATGTGTGTGTGTGTGTGTGTGTGTGTGTGTGTGTGTGTGTGTGTGTGTGTGTGTGTGTGTGTGTGTGTGTGTGTGCATATATGCATATATATATATATATATATATATATATATATATATATATATATATATATATATATATATATATATATATATATATATATATATATATATATGTATATATACTTGACGAGATATCCCTGGAACCTGATGGTCCAGTGCCAGCCTCTTAAAACTACACTGGCTTTACAGGTTTCTTGAACAGAGCAGCTCCTTGTTTAGAAATCCAGTGACAGACTCTGCTACTTCTGCCTTAGAATCACAGAAAGGACCTGCCTGTTGTAACCTTATCTATATCTGGAAAACAGCATTTTAGATAGTTTCTGGGAAATATGCATGTATGTCACATTGGAGAGAAGAGTAGTCATTGTCAATACCACAGTATCAGTGTAGCATTCAAAATCAAATAGCTCTTATTAAAGATATACGTAGCTGATGTGTCCTTAAAAAAAACAAAAGTATAAAAGTTACTCAGACAGCAGATAAATTAAGCTATCATATAGTATATTAGAAATATGTCATTGTCAATGTCTTCTTCAAGAAGTTTTTCTGCTTTTATATCATTCACCAGATGTTTTAAATTGTTTGGATCATTACCATTGTCAGACAATGTAAAAGCAAAGTTTCCCAGTGGTCCTGTGGGGGAAAATATCCCTTTTACACCATCTGCCTCAAAATGCATTGCAGCAACTTGAACAGAAAGAAAAAATAATAGCAGCAAACAACAAATTCTGTACCCCTGTAATGACACATAATGGGAATCTACCATGCAATGAATGTCATTACTGTTTCAACCAGACCAAATAACAACAGTTCCATAATAAAAACATAACTCCAAATGAAAGAGGAAGCATAAAGTAACAAGACAACATTCAAAGGAGCAGCAAGGAGGATTTCAGCAAGTCAGGTGTTTTCCAACTTCATGGAGAGAAGCAGTGGCGTCGACATTTTATCTATGGCGCACTCCAGACAACCCTGATAGGGTGAGGTTTTCTCTCTTTTCAAAACTGTGCAATCAAATAACCACAGATCAGTGCATAAAAAAGACAGTGTTAAAGGGATACTCCACAGAGATTTGTGCCACTTCCATGTAATATCCGTCTACATCCAGTGATCAGTTATCCTTCGCTATTCCAAATGTTCAAAATTCAGTTAAATATTCGAGCAGTACTTCCAGTTCCGGAGTAAGAAATAAGAACAGGATTTTATCAGTGACGATTTTTGTGTTACAAACAAAGAAATACAAGAAATGCTAAGTTAGATCCCTCAAATCTGAAAACAATCATGAAAACGACTCTGCAGTCTCTCTTTCTCTTACTACTTCTTCTGCAAGAGGCATACCTAGAGTCTCTGGACAGGCAACATTGTGGTATCTGTGATACAGACGACATTGTCCTTCACTCCCAACCTACAGAGTCAGCAGACGTTTGCAATGACAAGTTGGATATGTCCCCTTCTCTGGGACTAAGGGGGATGCAACAGTCTACTGATCAAGGCAGGGGAAGTGTCAGTGGGACAGGATGGAATTAGGAAAATGACTTTGTAGAAAAAGGCAGGTCAAGGTGTGAGCTGTGAAGGTGAAGGAGCATTGCAAACAGGTAATATAATATGACAGAAGTTTGGATAAAGTTAAATATATTTGAGGAAATTAGTTTCGCTAACAAAGTGTAGGAGGAAAACCGTATGGAGATATAGGATATGCTTAATATTTGTTGATACTGGCCACATCATAAATCACTTTGAATAAGCAAATGAAACAGACAAGCGTATGACATAGTTAGAACACCAGATGCATTTGGTGCAAAACAAGTTAGTTATCTACCATAGTACAAAGAAAAAAAAAAGATTTGAAGGTGTACCTTACAGGCACATATTATTGAATGAATGACTGATTGATCATAGACTCATAGGTTCATAGGTAGATACTACGCTATCGGCCCAAGGGCCTAAGTAAGCTGAGCCAACAAGGTTCCCTGGCTTACGCCACCCAAAAAAGTTAATTTCCTGTGCCTCTGTCGAACAGAGCCACAGAAGTGAACCCTAGGGTGTATTTCTTATTTCCCAGTCTACTCATCAAAATTTTTCTTGAAGAGTGCTAATGAGGAACTTTGCTTGACATAGATGGGTAGCTTGTTCCAGAGTATAGGAAGTCTCTGGGACAGGAATCTATCCCTCCAGCATGTCCTGTTTATTGTGGTGAAAAGGTTCAGGTCCCTAGAGCTTGTAGCTCAAGGGATTGGGATTTCTTTAGGTGTAGCATGTCCAACGGCTCTGGGTTTAACATAGCTTTACATGTTAGGCAGAGATCTCCTCGGAGTAGGCAATATGCTACAGAGTAAAACTGGAGTTTTTGAGATGGTCAGTGTAGGGCATCTGTTTGAGGCCAGTAATCCTCTTTGTAAGGTACTTCTGTGGCCATTCCAGCTGTTGCAGATGTCTTGTGAGGTACATTCCAAAAGGGGTGTTGTACTCTATAATGGGTCTAATGAGTGCCAAGTAGAGGGGAACAATGACCTCTTTTTTTCTTGGATGAGAACCCTTTTGTGATAAGGTGTGCCACACAGAAGGATTTCCTGACTACTGTGGTGATGTGATTATCAAAGGAGAGACTACTGTCCACCTGAATCCCAAGGTCACTTATCACACATTCGGAGTTAAGTAGACTGCCGTTTATGTGGTAGTTCATGGGTACAGAGTTTTTACCAAAGGGGATGGCAATGCACTTTTTGGCACTGAACTTGAAGCCATGCCTCTGACACCAGGCATCTGTCTCAGTGAGGCCCTTCTATAGGATGTCCACATCATTTGGGGACTCGACTATGGCTCCTAGTTTGCAGTCATCAGTGAACTTCATTAGCCAGAGGCCTTCTGTGTTAGCCTGTACTTCAGAGCAGTAGATACCAAACAGGAGATGTCCCAAGACTGAACCCTGTGGTACTCCACTTGTCACTGGCTTGAAGTCAGATTTGGAGTTTGCAACTTTTACAGTGTGGGTTCTGTCAGTGAGCCAGTTGGTAACCCATCTTGTGACATAGGGATTTATACCTAGTTTAGTGAGTTTATTTATAATTCCAGAATGGGGGATGGTGTCAAAAGCCTTTGCAAGGTCAAGATAGGCTGTGTGAACCACCTTACCCTCCTCTACGGCTTTGGTGACTGCCTCAAAGAAGTCCATCAGGTTCAGAAGGCACGATCTGCCTTTCACAAACCCGAACTGGGTGGGATCCAGAGTTTGGAGGTTTCCAATGTCTTTATTTATGAACTCCATGATGATACATTCCATGGCCTTGCAGACCAGGCTCGTCAGGCTAATAGGGCGATAGCTCCCAGGATCAGTGGTGGCTCCCCCTTTGTGGAATGGGATAACTGTTGCTGTGCGCCCTTCAGTGGGCACAAAGCCTGACGTCAGACTATGATTGAACATAGTGCTTAGGTGGGGGAGCCAGTTCATTCTGAAGTTCATGTAAAATGCATCCTGGGATGTTGTCCGGTCCAATGGATGCTGTGTTTTTGGTTTTAGAGAGTGCAGCTTTTACCAGCATAGATGTGATTACAGGGACTCTGCATTCTTCCTGTATAGATATGGGCCCTTTAGGGGGTGAGAGGGGGGTAAAGTTAGCACTGAACCAATCTGCCAGGATGTTGGCAATATCAGTTGGTTCTGTACTTTTTCTGCCGTTGTGCTGTAACTCAGAGCAGATCTGGGTGTTGCCATTGAGATTCTTGACATAGCTATAGAATGCTTTGTGGTTGCCCTTAGAATCAGTGGCGATTTTGTTTTCATAAATAGCTTTGGAGGATCTTATAAGGGATCTCAGCTTCTTACTGAGGCTGACCAGGGAGCTCCTCCACTCATGGGATTTTACTCTCTTTTGCAACAGTTTCTTCCTTATGTTGTAGAGTTTGTTTATGGCAGAGGACCACCAGATTGGCTTCCTTTTACGGAGGATAGCGTCTTGGTTCTGTTTGGGATAGCACGATCCATGCATTCATGTAAGTGCTTATAGAATGCATTTCTGTAGGATTCAGCAGTCGTAACTGTATTGTCCATCTGCATGGGTGTCATGAAATTTGCCACTTCTGTCTTAAGAAGCATGAAGCTGGCTTTGGAGAAATTTTTTACCATTGTTTCCTTAATGGTGGGTGGGGGCAGGATGTGGATATCTATGGTGATTAGCTTATGGCTGGATCTGACCAAAGAAGAGTTGACTTCAGGTGTGGAACACCGGTTACTCATGTTGGTAATGACTAGGTCTAGGATATTGTTGCTCCTGGTGAGGGTGTGGATAAGTTGATCCAGGGCATTAGAATTTATGAATTCCAGAAAGTGTTGAGTGAAGGTGTTGGTACAGGAGTAGTTTTCCTAGTTAATGGTGGGGAAGTTGAAATCTCCCATTATTAGGGTGTTTGGTTGAACCCTAATATTCCCAGTATATCAAGAAAAGAGGAGTGGTAATCCTAGGGCATGGTGGGGGATCTGTAGCAAGCTACAATTTGGATTGCAGTTTTGCCCAGAGTTAGTTGCACTTGGATAACCTTGGATGCATTATGCTGCGCAACTAGCCTGGAGGTGTGGATATCCTTAATGAATATAGACACACCTCTGCCTTTGTTGTTCTGGTCCAGGTTAGATGGCCAAAAAGTGTGGTATGAGTTATAGCCTGGTAATGCAGTGGTCCTCTCTACAGCCTTGAACCAGATCTCAGTCACTGCACAGATATGGATGTTCTCCATTTTAAGGAGTGCCTCGAGTGAGTGCATTTTCAGATTTAGACTTCTAGCACTGAGTAGCATTGCCCTCAGTTTTTGCTTGCCTGTTCCTGTTACGGTGGTGAATTTGCATTTGAACCTTGCCTAAAAAAGGCACTATAGGGGCGGCAAGAGCCTTAGCCAATATCAGCAATCCCAGGGGTGACAGGTGCAGGCCATCTCTGGAAAAGCATCGTGGTCTGTCGACCATGTCGTCCCAGGCAGGCAGATATTGGATCCCCATAGAATGACACCAGAAGCTTAGCCAATTGTTGAAGTCCATCATTTTGCCCTTGTACTGTGGTATCATTCTGGGCAATGGCAGGATACTGCTCAGGGCTAGGGTCATACCTGCCTGGGCCACATGATCCAAGAGCTCCTCCATGTCTCCTTTCATGTAGTCCAGTGAGGTATGTCTCAGGTCATTCACACCAACATGGACAATGACAGAGTCATATTTGTACATGTTGTGGAGTCACCTGAGTGCATGGGTTATGTGGTGGATCCTGGCACTTGACAGGCAGCTGACAGTACCCTTCTCCTTGTTTAGCCTGGTGCATGGGACATCAGTGTGCCTGACTATAGAGTCACGTATGACTAGTGTGTTGGGTATGTTGGTTTGCCTTATGGGCTGTGGTTTATTGGCACACTGAGTCTGTGGGCTATGTGTCATTTGGGTTGTGTTGGGGGGTGGAGGTTGCTTGCGTTTCTGCTTTGGAGGTCTCTGTTGCTTGAGCAGATTATTATTGAGAGCCTCTATGAATGTGTTTGTGTTTCTATGTGTGGATTTTGGTGGTGTAGGTTTAGTGGGACTATGTGATGAGTGTGGTGTGGTGCAAGTGTTTACCTTCTCCTCTTGACTGTCAAGTTCAGTCTTGGTTGGAGAGAGCTTTACCTTCAGTAGATAAGTGCATCTCTCACAGGTTGTGGTGTTGGGTGGTAGGAGGAGAGGGTTGTCTGTGTACATAAGGCAATTGCTACATTGCCTCAAGATGCCCAGATTCATCAGATTGACAGGAGAGAACACTGGGAGCTGAGCCTTGGACATGCCTGAATAAAAAACTACTTTCCTCTAGACAAGTGTGGAAAGTGAGTATAAGAGCTGTTTTTCTCTAAGTAACTGAGGAAAGTAAGTACAAAATCTGTTTTCCTCTAGGTAAAGAGGATGGTTGAGTGCTGTAGTAATGTGCAGCTTATTTAGTGCTAACAACAAGTTCTGAACAAGTGCTGAGCATGAATAAGCAAATTCAAGTGCTAAAACTAAGAATCGGTACCTGGATCTTGTGGTAGATAGGCTACCTAGTGCTTACCACTCCCACTGATAAGCTAGAATGCTTCCGTCCAACACAAAAAGGCTTGGGGGACTCAGAAGCTTACAAACACTCCTGCATACAGCAAATCTGTATCTGGACTAGACTAGTTACAGGAAAGGTGAAAAACAAGCGTAAGCGTGGGCTTTTAAACCAGAAAGTTGAAAGAGATGGAAAAACTGCCCAAATGGCCAATAAACTACAATTTCTGGGCCAAAAACCACTCTTGTGGTAGATAGGCTACCTAGTGCTTACTACTCCCACTGATAAGCTATAAGGCTTTCCTCCAACACAGAAAGGCTTGGGGGGGGGATCAGAAGCTTACAAACAGTCCTGGATACAGCAAAACCGTATCTGGACTAGACTAGTTACAGGAAAGGTGGGAAACAAGCGCAAATGCAGGCTTTTAAACCAGAAAGTTGAAAGAGATGGAAAAACTGCCAAACAGCCAATAAACTACAATTTCTGGGCCAGAAACCACTCTTGTGGTAGATAGGCTAACTAGTGCTTACCACTCCCACTGATAAGCTAGAAGCTTTCCTCCAACACTGAAAGGCTTGGTGGGCTCAGAAGCTTACAAACAGTCCTGGATACAGCAAATCTGTATCTGGACTAAGCTAGTTACAAGAAAGATGGGAAACAAGCGCAAATGCAGGCTTTTAAACCAGAAAGTTGAAAGAGATGGAAAAACTGCCCAAACAGCCAATAAGCTACAATTTCTGGGCCTGAAACCACTCTTGGGTTAGATAGGCTACCTACTGCTTACCACTCCCACTGATAAGCTAGAAGGCTTCTGTCCAACACAGAAAGGCTTTGGGGGCTCAGAGGCTTGCAAACAGTCCTGGTTATAGCAAATCTGTATCTGGACTAGACTAGTTACATTAAAGGCAGGAAAGAAGCTTAGAAATGTTTTTTTTTTTTAGCCTAGAGGGTTGATTGCTTTGTTAACTTAGTTCATGCAGTGGCCTGAGGAACACATTTGGCCATATCATGGGCACAAAGACACTAATGATACATTTAATCACAATCATTTAAATAGCCACTTGAGAGATCTGGTGCATTATACAACTTGACATATTAAGAGAAAAGCAGTGTTACTTGTGAATTCAGTAGTAGCAGCAGTTATAGAGAGTCACTTGTATAAACATTTATTACACTTGCAGGCAATATTGTCAGATGAATAGTCTATGTAAAATATGCAATCAGTGCTGAAGATCAGAAGATGTTAAATGCATTTCTAACAGACACAGCAGTTGCGTGAGTTATGATCATAGAAAAGCAACAGCTTCCCCTATCATTGCATATATGGATGTTCTGTGTGTGATTGTTATAACTGATGTTCTACTCTACAAGTATTCCTGTACATCACTTCTTGTATTTACAAACCCATAGTTAATTCTGTGTTGTAGCTGGCATGTTGAACTCATTGTCATTTAATAATATTAGCTTGCAAGTCCTTATCAGTTTCTTTATTTGGACTGCTCGTTGTCTTTAAATAATGTTCTCTTTTCTCTTTCCTAAATTTATACTAATCTTCTTCCTTCCATATTTTGGGCAGATGATTTAAACTGGGCGGAGCATTCTTACAAAACTGGGAAGCTTTATTTATGTTGGGTTTTACTTATTTTAATTATTTATTTTGTAAAAGCGTCTCTTGGAATAAACACGGGGGAATTCCTGACATCTAGAACAGCTAAAGCCTGATGTATAACCAAAAACAAAGCTGGGACATGTGATTCTGGTAAAAACACCTTCATGGAAAACTAGTAAACAAATATAAGGTATAATGGTATGTCCAGAGAACAATGTCACAGTGTCTTCTCAACCAGATGCAAGCATGTAATGAATAAAACCAAAACCAGTATTAATGTTATAATGTTTTACACAGTGATACTGGTTTTGGTTTTATTTATTACGTGTTTGTATTTGGTTGAGAAGATGTTGTGGAATTGTATTCTGGACATAAAACCTGCAGTGCTTTGTTCGGAATGGACAGTTCAGTTGAAAGTGTCACCTGCATCAGTCAGGAATGCAGTAAAAGCAAAACATAACCACTAAGGAGGCAAGGGGCAGAAGTTTGGTATATAGCAGGAAGCCCAGGGAACATCCAAAGCAAGTTTACAAAGTCATTACGAAGATTATGCATCTGCTGACTTAATTTACATATTTGTATCTGACAAATTAATATGGGATTGGTAATACATTATAACAGTAGGAGTGCCACATAATAGCTAAGTGGCTTAAGATGACCTGGGCAGTCAAAGACTAAATAATTTTGGAAGCATGGACAGAAAAGAAGCAGTTTGCGAAAGATATAACAAAGAAATGTTTTTCTGAAGAGTCTACTTTGGAAATATATTTCAATAAAAACATATATATATAAGTGAGAAATATATTTTATAAACCAATGTATTTTATATATTTAAATCACTGACATTTGACACAGAAGGAAAACAGAGAAAATTAAAAAGTTAAAGTTGTTTAATTTTACGTTGAAAGTCTATGCTACCATAGCATAAATTATATACAGAATGTTAACAAATGGGAGTTAAGGGTGTTGTATGTTAGCTGCATGTCTGAAGTAGTCGATGAGGCATGTGGAATAAAGGCATCAGTAAAAGTGGCAGGGGCTGTGATAATAAAAGTAATGAAATTCTAGTTTGTGTCTTCAAAAGCTGTACTTTTTATAGGAATATTACACAGTATGTGTACTGGATTATTTTGGCCCAGTTGTAAGTGATATTGTTCTAAAAATCCAGAAAATGTGCTGGTATTTCCTTTCATCACTGGGGATGAGTTCATTACCAAACATTCAGATACATGGCCAAGTATGATGCATAAAGTTAGACATAAGACTAAAAATTGTTGATAATTCTGTTAAAGAAGAATAGTAAAATGTATAATGATTGGGATTTTAGTGTTTCACGATTGTTTCATTTATTTGTTTATCTTTTTTAAAAACTGTGTGATAGCATATGCTTGTATTAATTAATGAGTTAATAAAATTAACAAGATGTTAAATAAATTGAAGTTTAACTTGATATAAAGTGAGCTCACAGCTGGCTCAGCTTCCTTCTATAACAGATATGGTGGAGTGCACAAACTGCCATCTATGCTCCTTTGTAATTTAGGATCATAGGTACAGCAGATGCTTCCCCAACACAGCACCTGTGGTAGTACTGCTAAAGAAAGACTGGAGAAACATTAAGTGACATTAGCAGGGGTACAAGACAATAATGAGATCATGGTCTGGTCAGATTCCAGGTTTGCAAGGAAAAATGTTGACTTATGGTGGCTATATTGTTGCGCCAAGAAAATGATGGGTCTATATTATAACATCAAAGTCTTAAAACTTTGAATGTTATAATATCAACCCACTTGATCGAACACTCAGAATAGTGAATTTTTTCCCAGGGAAAAAATTTGCTGTTACGACAAACATGCACACAACACAAGCACACCAAAATAAATAATCCACACACATGCATTTCACCCAACCCTACACTAAACCATACATACACTACTAGCTATCCACTTACCTTAACCCAACCCCTAACCCTAAGGTCCATAACTACCACACACTCACCTTACCCGCTCCCTAACCCTAAGGTCCCTAACTATCACACACTCACCTTACCCACTCCCTAACCCTAAAGTCCCTGTCGCACACTCACATTACCCGCTCCCTAACCCTAAGGTCCCTATTGCACACTCACCTTACCCGCTCCCTAACCCTAAGGTCCCTATCGCACAGTCACCTTACCCGCTTCCTAATCCTAAGGTCCCTATCGCACACTCACCTTACCCGCTCCCTAAACCTAAGGTCCCTAACTATCATGCACTCACCTTAACCCGATCTGTTCGCACATTTACCTTAACCCAGTCCGTAACCTTCGCTCCACAGTCGAGGAAATAGAGAAGCTGCAGAAATGGCCCACTGAATACTTTCCCTAGGAAAGTATTCGATATTCTGCAGCTTCGCTATTTTCAGCATTCGGTGCATAGGGTTCGATATTATAACATTCAAAGTTTTAAGACTTCGATGTTATAATATAGACCTGAAGATGACACCTTGTTCTTACCAGTGGGGTACATACATGCATATGTATATATATATATATATATATATATATATATATATATATATATATATATATATGTATGTGTATATATATATATATATATATATATATATATATACATACATACACGGGCATTAATGCCCTTCCAGCTTGCCAATATGCCAAAACACTTGTTCCCATAATGTGTCCAGACTGTTCTTAAACATATCTAAACTAGTGTGCACTTCTTCAGACACATATTCTTGTAAAAAGCCATATTTTATAAACTAACCAATTAAAACAAATTAATATCAATTAATTTCAATTAAGCTATAGGCTTACCATTTAAAAAGACAGCTACTATGTTTGAAACATACTTAAAATGCAACTACTAAATAACAGACCTAGAAAATCATATGTTATAATATCACAATACCAATATTAAACCTATTATTCAAAATTAGAATTAGGCATATATACCCTAAACGTATATAGTTAAATAACATATAACATAAACTATACCCAAATGTTTTATACCAAACATGTATTAAAAAGATTTTTTTATAAAACCTAACGTTCCAATGCTATAAGTTTAAGTAAACATTTGATAGAACAAGCATCATTAATACCCGGGTAAATGTGGGCATTAGTTTTTAACTGCCACATTAACTCCTGCTCCTCTAATTTTAAGTGCCAAGGTCCACCTCTAGGGTTTCTTGGCACTGACTGAGCAACTACAAATTTAAAATAATGTGTATTATTCTCTGATATATGTTTGGCCAAAGCATTTGTATTTGTGCTCTTAGAAATGGCATAAATATGCTCATAAATCCTTTGTTTCAACTGACGCTCAGTTTTGCCGAAATAAAATGCAGGACATTTCTGGCACAAAGCTACATAAACCACCCCTTGACTCTCACAGTTACATTTATCGTGAATAGCATATTTTATGCCATTGACAATAAAAAAATGCCCAGTAAGGATGTACCTACAATAGTGGCATCTGCCACATTTATACATACCTTTGTGATATCTAAACTGTTTTAGTGGTACTTCAAATAATGATTTCAAATTGGTACCCTTTTTAAACACAATTGTAGGTCTATCACCCAGAACTTTACTGAGGGACTGTTGTTGTAAAATGATGTTCCAATTATAATTTAAAATGTCTTTAAAACATGCCGACATATCATTAAATTGAGTTATAAAACTAGTAACATAACTGTTATCTTTAGTATTGACCAAGTTAGGCTGTACATTATTGCTAGAATAAGACATCTCATGATTGATTAATAAAGGGCCTAAAGCACCGCTAAATCTCTTATCCGGGACTTCCCTCCTTATACTTTGAAACAGCTTTAATGGGTATCCACGATTTAAAAACATAGTTTTTAAATTATTACATTCTTGTACAAAATCAACTTCATCCGAACAAATCCTAGATGCCCTGACCAATTGACCTTTAATAATACCTCTTTTTTGGAAAAACGGATGATTGCTGGAAAAATGCAAAAAGGAATTGCTATAAAAAGGTTTCCTATAAATCAGGGATCTAAACCTGAAATTTAGCACATCCTTGTACAATTGAATATCTAAGAAATTGATGTTATCATCATCATATTGAAATGTAAATTCCAAAAATGAAGTAAAAGTAGTCATGGTATTCACTAGAGTCTGCGCATCCTGTTTAGACCCTTTTAAGATGATAAATATATCATCTTGGTAACGAGTATACAAAATCACCATATTGTTGAAAAGAGGATGAGGGAACAAAAAATATTAAACCTATTATTCAAAATTAGAATTAGGCATATATACCCTAAACTTATATAGTTAAATAACATATAACATAAACTATACCCAAATGTTTTATACCAAACATGTATTAAAAAGTGTGTTCGGATGAAGTTGATTTTGTACAAGAATGTAATAATTTAAAAACTATGTTTTTAAATCATGGATACCCATTAAAGCTGTTTCAAAGTATAAGGAGGGAAGTCATAGTAGCTGTCTTTTTAAATGGTAAGCCTATAGCTTAATTGAAATTAATTGATATTAGTTTGTTTTAATTGGTTAGTTTATAAAATATGGCTTTTTACAAGAATATGTGACTGAAGAAGTGCACACAGTATTGTGCATGAAAGCGCTAACATAATAAAGGTTTTTTCAGTGGAGTGACTCCTGGTATTGCCATCGGTGTTGTTTGTTTTTTATCCAGTTTGTTCGTGTTTTAATTTTTATGGCAGTTAGTATTGGCAACATGGAATCTCAGTCCTTATTTGAATCTAGTCCTAACGGTTCTAGTACGAGTAATCGTGAGAACGACTCTATTGGAAATCTTGCATTATTAATTCAGCAACTGACACAACGTGTTGACGATCTGACGAGGAGAATGTCCGACCAGACCAAAGACAGCGAAGTCGTTGTGAGACCTAGACCTGGAGTTACTTTTAACATCTCTCTCATCAGTTCCCGGAATTTATCTGTTCCATTACCGGCTTCTACACCAAATTCACCAAACAACGGTGAGCCAGTATTTTCATCTTTGCAGGGCAACCAAGCAGGTATCCAATCTGATAATACTTCTATTAACAGTGATAACATCACTAATAATACGAATGCTGCGAATAATCGTAGGCATGGATTACCAAATTTGAACGAGTTTATTACCACGCCAACTATTTTTCAAGTTCCTGATACTAACCCTGTTCCAAGTATTGGTACAAATCATGATAACAACAATGATAATAATATTTTTTTGAAGTTAAAACAGTTTGATCAGTGCTTAGTGAAGTATAAAAAATTGCAAATTGAAATTTTATACTTCAAAGAATTCATCAGGCTAGCTATTGTTCCTAAAGGCTTACACCAGTGGAAGTTTCCATCTGGCGTAATCAAAGGTTCGGACTTTCATTCACAATTGATTCAGTTTTTTAATAAACAAGGATTGGATTTTTTGGATTGGATTTTTTGGATCTTCTCATTGACCAATATAACAAACAAATGGTAGAATTGAAACATCAGTTGGATCATTTGGACAATGACATTATTATCGATTCTGAGTTTATTAAATATGAATATGATTATAGGAGAATTTTCTCTAGTATTGATGCTTTAATTGAAAAGATCACTGAAACTAAAAAGCGTAAAATAAATTGTGACCAAGCGGCATACCAACAGAATCGGGCGTACCCTGATCCACCTTTAAGGTATGCTGAGCCTGTCCAAAATACAGGAATGTTACCAGTTACCATGGCTATGAGTGTTAATGACAATGCTTCAGTTGATGACATCACTAACCCTGTGGTTACTAATAATACTGCGTCTAATGGTGAAATACATCGGAGTGAACGTATTTCTAAACAAAATCAAAATAACCAGCATTCTAACCGGCAGGATAACCATCAGGGTTTTTACAAGAACAATTACAAAGCATCTACCTCCTCGACGAATACAGGCTGGAACCAACTCCCACAGCGGAAAAAGAACAATCGACGCAGGAGGTAATCCCTACTGAGCAGTCAAGACATTTTTGTATTTTACAAAGTAAAAATCATGACTTTAATGTTTACAATTATACTTCATTGTCGATTTTACAAGAACAAGTTGAGTTTCTAGCTAAAGGCTTTAACTTTGTTCCACATTCCAAGCCAAATTTGGCTCGTACATTATGTGATCTCATGATGTATACACGTAAGTTAAATTTAAAGGCAGTGTTTGGCCAGATTAATGGTACGCTTACTGATGAAAGAGTTGCAAGCATTTTCAATCCTCCCCTGGACAACACGTTAGCATTGTTTGAGCGTATGTCTTTGATTCACTTTAGGGCTGCTACTGTTGATTATTTTCGCAATATGTCTAGAACTGCTGGTAATTTTACTCTGGATGAGATGCAATTCATTGAACATATTAAAGTTCATAAGATTCATGTGATGCAGCCGGATAAGGGTGGGGGGGCTATTTTCATGACAGAAAGTGAATATACTGATAGGATGTATAGTATGCTTTCAACTTTGAACTATAGTAAAGTTTCATTGAATGAGTTAAACCAAGCATATCAACGTATAAAGAATCATCTAAGTGATTTGTTTATAGAAGGCAGCATTTCTTTAGAATTGTATCATTATTTAACTATGCCAGCACCTCTCACTCCGGTTATTTTCGGAGTTCCGAAATTACATAAGAGCATGGTGGATCCTCCATTTAGGCCCATAATTGATGGGCGTAAATCCATAACTTATGCATGTGCCAAATGGATAGATGGCAAGTTAAAGGAGGTTTTGAAAACTGAGCCTCAAATATGCCGTGATTCATGGCACGTGTTAAATCATCTAAATTCTATTCCGTTTGATGCTTGTTATGGATTTTTAACGGTTGATATCAAAGATCTGTATACCGTTATCCCCCAAGATTTGGGCATGGAATGGGTTAGGGAATTTTTACACATTAAACATCTTCCTGGAACAGATATTGACCTAATTGTTTCTTTGTTAGACGTGGTGTTAAAGAATAATTATTTCATGTTTAAGGGTGAGCATTTTTTGCAGACATCAGGCGTGGCTATGGGCTCCCCTTGTGGAGGGAGCTTTGCCAATGCAGTAATGGCATATTGGGAGCATACTTTTTTGTTCCCTCATCCTCTTTTCAACAATATGGTGATTTGGTATACTCGTTACCAAGGTGATATATTTATCATCTTAAAAGGGTCTAAACAGGATGCGCAGACTCTAGTGAATACCATGACTACTTTTACTTCATTTTTGGAATTTACATTTCAATATGATGATGATAACATCAATTTCTTAGATATTCAATTGTACAAGGATGTGCTAAATTTCAGGTTTAGATCCCTGATTTATAGGAAACCTTTTTATAGCAATTCCTTTTTGCATTTTTCCAGCAATCATCCATTTTTCCAAAAAAGAGGTATTATTAAAGGTCAATTGGTCAGGGCATCTAGGATTTGTTCGGATGAAGTTGATTTTGTACAAGAATGTAATAATTTAAAAACTATGTTTTTAAATCGTGGATACCCATTAAAGCTGTTTCAAAGTATAAGGAGGGAAGTCCCGGATAAGAGATTTAGCGGTGCTTTAGGCCCTTTATTAATCAATCATGAGATGTCTTATTCTAGCAATAATGTACAGCCTAACTTGGTCAATACTAAAGATAACAGTTATGTTACTAGTTTTATAACTCAATTTAATGATATGTCGACATGTTTTAAAGACATTTTAAATTATAATTGGAACATCATTTTACAACAACAGTCCCTCAGTAAAGTTCTGGGTGATAGACCTACAATTGTGTTTAAAAAGGATACCAATTTGAAATCATTATTTGAAGTACCACTAAAACAGTTTAGATATCACAAAGGTATGTATAAATGTGGCAGATGCCACTATTGTAGGTACATCCTTACTGGGCATTTTTTTATTGTCAATGGCATAAAATATGCTGTTCACGATAAATGTAACTGTGAGAGTCAAGGGGTGGTTTATGTAGCTTTGTGCCAGAAATGTCCTGCATTTTATTTCAGCAAAACTGAGCGTCAGTTGAAACAAAGGATTTATGAGCATATTTATGCCATTTCTAAGAGCACAAATACAAATGCTTTGGTCAAACATATATCAGAGAATAATACACATTATTTTAAATTTGTAGTTGCTCAGTCAGTGCCAAGAAACCCTAGAGGTGGACCTTGGCACTTAAAATTAGAGGAGCAGGAGTTAATATGGCAGTTAAAAACTAATGCCCACATTTACCCGGGTATTAATGATGCTTGTTCTATCAAATGTTTACTTAAACTTATAGCATTGGAACGTTAGGTTTTATAAAAAAATCTTTTTAATACGTTTGGTATAAAAGATTTGGGTATAGTTTATGTTATATGTTATTTAACTATATAAGTTTAGGGTATATATGCCTAATTCTAATTTTGAATAATAGGTTTAATATTGGTATTGTGATATTATAACATATGATTTTCTAGGTCTGTTATTTAGTAGTTGCATTTTAAGTATGTTTCAAACATAGTAGCTGTCTTTTTAAATGGTAAGCCTATAGCTTAATTGAAATTAATTGATATTAATTTGTTTTAATTGGTTAGTTTATAAAATATGGCTTTTTACAAGAATATGTGTCTGAAGAAGTGCACACAGTATTGTGCATGAAAGCACTAACATAATAAAGGTTTTTTTAGTGGACTGACTCCTGGTATTGCCATCGGTGTTGTTTGTTTTTTGTCCAGTTTGTTCGTGTTTTAATTTTTATATCTAAACTAGTACTTGCTTTAATGTAATTTGGTAGCCTGTTCCATGCATCAACCGCTCTCTCGGAAAACCAATCAATACATTTCTCATTCCTATAGAATCTTCTGCATAGGTTGTCTGATTTTCTCAACTACTTTTTGATAACCCCAAACATTCCCAGAGGTAGTTGTCTCTAAATGCCCTATATGCCTGAATAAGATCTCCTCTTAGATATCTATAAGAGACAATGTACAAGTTCAGATATTTTAGTCTTTCATAATAACTTAAATTTTCACATCCATGGATGTCCATGGTATATTTTTGCTGCACTCTTTCCAGTTTACTTATGCTTGTTTTTTAATACAGTTTCCATATCGTTACTCTATACTCAAGTTTGGGTCTAGTGTAACTAACAAACAATGACATCATCATTTATGATTTCCTAGTCTTTATAAATATTTTTATACAACCTATAGTTCAATAACTATAATTAACCAATTGGTTGATATGATTAGAAAAACTCATAACTGGATCTACCTGTATACCCAGATCCTTAAATGAGTCTACAGTTTCAATCACTGTGTGCTGTATTAAATATTCACCTTTCAATTTATGTCTCTCAAATCTCATATGCTTAGTTTTTGATTTATTTATCAGCATATTATTCTCCTGTGCCTAAATGGTCTTTTACAGACATGCCTTAGCTGTAATACAGGTAATCAGTTTACCCAATTTTAGGTCATCTCCATATAGACTGTAGAACATTTCAGATGAAAAAGTTAGGCCTGAAAGATACAATCTAAACAAGTAAGGGCCTAGGACAGAGCTCTGTGAGACACTCTGAGTGTAACCATGAATTCCACCTGTCCAGTTGCTGTATCATACTTGATATGTAGTATTTGTAAGCCATGCAGCTATCTATCTTATCAAAAGTACATCAATACGTCTCTCTAGATGCCACTGACTTGGGTTTGAGTCCTAATGACTTGATGAATTAAAGATCAAAGAAGAAGTTGGTTTCATACTAGTCCATCGAGGCTTTTCAGTGTCCTCCCTATGGTTCTCATCAATGTGTCCAGCCATCTGGTTGCAGTTCACTGTCATTGCCTAGTTCATTCAATCTTTCCAAACATAATGTCCTTTTCCAGGGTTCTCTCTCTTCTTTTTTCTCAAAATATTTTTATTTATTTTCCAAAAGAAAAACATATATAATTTTTTATGACATTGAAAGATATACATATTATTTATACAGGTTAACAACAAGTAAAACTATCTAACACAAACAGTGAAAGAAACAAACTATTTACAAGGATGTCTAGAACTGATATATGATCATTTCTGCATACCTGTAATTCAGATCATAATTTGTTACAGTCATTACTCGTCAGTATGTTAGTTACTTTTTACCATGCAATATATACTGATATAGTTCTTTCAGAGCTTTCTCTCATGGTACTCATTTCCAACTGTGACACTGTTAGTGCAATATTTCTGCATTCTTTAAAAGCTGTAGAAGACTCGAACTTCCAATTCATCATTATGTTTTTTCTTGCAGTGGCTAAAAGACTCCATAAAATTATATATTTTGTTCTTGGAACACAATCAGGTATAGGTGCATTAAAAAGGATCAAAGATTTAGCTAGCTGGAATTTGTCATTAAATACTGTATGTAAGAAATAATTGATGGTATCCCAGTATGGTGTAAGCAAATGACATTCATAGAACATATGCTCCCAGTCTGCTTTTATTTTTAATTTGCATCTCTAACAACCAATATCTTTTTTAAACATTAATTCCATTTTGTGATTTGTTATGTAAGATCTGTATGTAAACTTCCATGTAAAAAAGTTTCCAGTGTAGTGAAAGAGATGTTTGTTTTAAGGAGAGAAGAATTAGTTTTTTTTGTTTCTGTCATTTGGCAATTGACTATTAATTGCTCTATAGTAATCTCATAAGTTTTCTTTGTGATAGATTCTAATTGTTTTGTTTATTTTATAGATAAATGATAAGTACCCTTTTCTAGTAACAGGTTGTTTTATTGCTAATATCATGTGTTCTATGAATTTAAGGATATCTTGTCTAACTGTAAGTTGCATAGTCTCTGGTTTGTTTAATGTATAGTGCCTTAATTCCTGTGATTACTATCCAAATTAAATTTCTTATTAACTTGGTCTATTGTCAGCACTTTCCCAGTGTCCACCAATTGATGCCAATATATTAGTCTTCTCTTCTTAAGAGTCTTAATTGCTTCTGTATCAAAAGTTTTGATGCTAAATTGTGAATATGGAATTGGGTACATTAAGAATGACCATGCTTTTATGTCATGATTATCATTCATGAAGTTCTTATAAACTTTTAGTGCATAAGTGATAAATTCAGAGCTTATATTCATATGGCTGTTCATTGTCATGTATTATTTTAGTAAGCAAAGAAAATTATTAGATACCATGTATGTTTGGTGATATAAAGCCCAATTTCAACCATGTTTTCTCATGCATTAGTTTCTATTTGGATGTATAATCTCTATTTAACTATAATAATATAGTTTTTATGACAGACGACAGTGTGTAAGCTTCTATATCTGGTAGGCCTATTCCACCTATTTACCATCATCCAGGTAGTGGTTTATAGCTATCCTAGCCTTATTAGAATGCCATAGAAATGCTGTGATTAGTTTATTAAATTGTTTTAGATATGATTTGGAAGGTGGTAGGGAACATGCTTGTGTAAAATATAATATCTTTGGAAAGACAATCATTTTAATTATGGAAAGCCTATCTTCCATTGAAAAGAGAATTTATTTCATTTTTTGTATAAGGTTTTTAATATTGTTTAAAATCTCTTTATAGTTTATTTCAATTGTTGTATCCAACTCTTTTGTTATTTTACTTCCTAGGTATTTGATTGTGTTATCAGTGAGAATACATTTATGGTGTTTCTTGCTTGAATCTTTCTTATTAGTATTTATGAGTAGAATCTTTATTTTGTTTTCATTAAATCTGAAGCCTGATATTTTTTGAAAATATTGAATTAGATCCCATAAAGTTTTTAAAGTTTTATTACTATCCTTTAAAGTTCATAAAATATCATCTGCGAATAGTGGGGTCTTCATTTCTAGACAGTTGCTTATCCTTATTCCTTCAATGTTTTTGTTCATTTGTATACTGTTTGCTAGCAGTTCTATAACTAAGGCAAATAATAATGGAGATAGAGGACATCCCTGTTTTGTGCCCTTTGTGATTTTCAATAGATTTAGATAAACGGGATCCTAGTTTTATGTATACTAATGATTTCTCATATAGTGACTTAGTAGTATAAATTTTTTTGAGAAACCATGTTCTTCCAGAACTAACCATATTTAATCTGAGTTTACTGAATCAAAGGCATTATTAATATCCAGACTAATTACATTAATTTTATTTCTTGTAATGTTCACATAGTCGATTAATGAAATGATTATTTTAATATTGTCATATGTGTTTCTATCTTTTATGAAGCTGGTTTGGACTTCATCTATTAGCAGTGGAAGTAATTGTTTTGTCCTAGCTGCATGTATTGCCATGAATATTTTATAATCTGTATTGTGTAAAGATATTGATATATGTGATTAGCATTCACTAGGCACTTTGTCTTGTTTTAGAATTGGTAATATTAGTGTGTACTTCCGGGAGAGAGGGATTTCTTTATCATCTTTTACTGATGTAAACACTTTCAATAATAACTCTAAGGCCTCATTTGTTAGTAATTTAAACACCTCTGGAGTGATATTGTCTATACCTGGGGTTTATTTAGTTTAAGTTTGCTCACTTGAGATTTAAGCTCTGCCATTATTATTTGTTTGCGTATTCGTTTTATTTGCTCTTCTAATAACTTAATCTTAGCATTTCTTTTAAGGAAGGTTTTTAACATAGTTTGTGATTCTATTTTTTCATTTTGATTATTAATTTTGTGAAAATATATTGTTAATGCCTCTAGTATTCCTTCTAAATCCAACAATTTCTTTTTACTTTCTATATTATATACTTCTTTTATTTGATTAGCTCTTAACATTTTTTTTTAGTCTATTTGCTATTATTTTTTGGATTCATTGAATAGGAGCACAACCTAATCTTCTCTAAGTTAATCATTGCCTTATGATATAATATCTCCATGTATTTTTTGTTCATGTCATCAAATTCATTTGTTAGACAAGTGTTTCCTTTTTGGATATCAAGTTTTAATTTATCAATCTTTGTTTGTAAGTCTATTAATTCTTTGTTCCATTGCTTTTGTTTATTTTTATACCATGCTACCACTCTGCCATATACATATGCCTTCAGTGTATCCAATATGTATATTTCATATACATCCTTAGTGAGATTTATAATTAGAAATGTTTATATCTCTGTAGTATAAAATTCCTTGAAATCTTTGACATTTCTTATGTATGATGGTATCCTTGTTGCTTTTGTCCTTTGATTAAAGTTCAAGTCTAATTCAAAAGTAATTGCGTTATTGTCTTGACTTTATCTAACCGTGTTGTTAGATCCCTTGAAATGTACACTCTGTCTGTTCTTGACTGTGTACCATGCCTATAAAAATAATGTGTAAAGAATAACAAATTTGGTTCAGCATATTCATTTATGTCTATAATATTAAAGGATTAAATAAAATGGAAAAGCACCCTTGATAATGATGATTTCTTTTGTGTGTTTGTCGTATTTGTGTCAATCTCCTTTAAAATGTACTTGAAGTCTGCTGTTATTACTATATTACCTTTGACATGCTGTACTATGCCTTCTAAATGCTGTTTTGCTGTTTTAACTCTTAGTCCTCATATTCAGTGGATATTTACTAGTGTGTACATCTTTTCATTAATAGATATTGTTACTAAACAAAATGTTGCTGAACTGTCCTGCTATGGATTTATTATTTTAGGCATTAATGTAGTATTCCTCCATAATATTGCTACTCCTCTTCTTTTTGGTTTGGAAGGAGAACTTGCTAACACTGTGTAGTTCTTGGGATTGATTTTATTTATATCTTCTTGCATAAGATGTATCACTTGCAAAAAGAATATCTGTAATTTGCATATTTTTAGATATTTTTGCAGACTTCCCCTTTTACAATTACTGTTTAAACTATTTCCATTAATGGAAATACATTTTATAGTTTAATTAATATTTACTTTGTTTTTGGCCATATTTATATACTCACAGTAGTGTATAGACATTATTTGTAAATGACTTATTTTTCCCCATTACAACAGCATAAATACAGTTCATAGACAACCAATAAAAAACAATAAAAACTGTACCTTAAAGTATTAATATACAAACACCCATCAGACCCTAAAACATGCCATCCTTGAATATTCTTGCCATTCAAGTGATCCTACTAAAACTCCCTCTCAAAATTATTTCTTAGCTCTATCATCTAGTACATTTTATATCAGAAAGCAACTTTTTATATTTCACATTTAGTTACTATAACAAACTTTCTTATTATATGCATAAGTTCAAATTTAAATAACATTTTAAACACAGTCATATAGTTATTATAGTTTATTACTAGATATGAAAACAAGATAGTTATATTAAGGCCTAAATTTCAACTATTTAGTTTTAATAACAGGATTATATGTGAAATAGTCATATAAAAAGCTAGTCTTTGTTTCTCTATATACACTATATACATTATATAAGGATAGATATATAGATTTTCTTATTATGATGAAAAATTCTTCACTTTGATGCAAAATCATTAATACTGTTATAGTAACAATATGTTAAAGAGCTATTATGTTTGTTTTACATCCCTTTTATATTTTGCATATCAGGCTTGTGTTGCCATAGCTCTTGTTATAATGTCATTTTAAGCATTGTATGTAAATCAGCTTTTAGCTATGTTACACTTTTTTGTTTCTGGCATAAAAATCTACTTTCTTATTCAACAGCATTATAAGTTTCTGTCTATAAATCATATATCTTTATGATTTCATTACTTTACAGAAATGTAAAACAATGCAACAGATGCTAAGTTACTTCTTTGTCTTAGGTATGTTATACTACTTCATAACCATACTTTTCAACATTTACTACATGTTTTACTGTAACTTGCAGGAGGCATCACAAAACATATCTATGTAGAGCAGCTGTCTAAGTAAAGCTGCTAATAGATTTGTATATTTCTATAGACACAGCAAATAGACTTTTCCTTTCATTACAGAGTAACCTATGGTAAAGTTGCATGAAAAAAGTACATTTCAATGAAAGGTTATACATGTATATAAGGCTCCAAGATGAATACTTTATATAATAGACAGCAGGCAGTGAGCAACAATCTTCTTGATGTTTTACAATGTGCATATAATATTATAGTTGAAAGGACAAAAGAAATGTGGGACAATGTAGTTAACGTTGTCATGTTATTCCAGTATATTCTAATATCATTCATTGATAATCAGTTGAGATGCACAGAAGAAGCTGATTTCTCAGTACACTCAACAGTTTTCCCTTAACCTTTATCATACAATAAAAGGTGTTGCCTCTCACTGTGACTGCTTAGATTCTGTGAGGTTGCTTAGCTTTTATACAAAGTGTGCTTAATAGAAATATATTTTTAATGAGAGGTTCTTAACTCTATATGTGTCATAATATGTTTGCAAAAGCTAGTGACTTTATTTTCACCAACTGCTGTTTGATAACTGTATGACACTAACAGCTGGGTATTCACAACATACAGCAATAAAGACATAGACTCCCCATACTTTTCTATCTTAGTAGTTTACAGACAGTGACAAGCTGTTACATTTAAAACTATGATTAATCTTATTTACTTATATATATTGTACATGTTAACTGCAAGGTTTTAATAATTTATCATGTTATTAAAAGTTCTACAATTGTAATAGGGCACACATTTGTTCTTCTTTTCAATACATTATAAACTTGTTTGCTGCTTCCATTTATAGATTTCATTTAGCATTCTTTGTCAGATAAACCTCCAAATTCATGAAAAGGCTTTTTTTATTTTTTATTTTGTTTACACTTAATATTTGCATGTATTCTTTACATTGGCTTAGTTTATTTCAGTACTATTTATTTATTACAAAAATAGCATGCCTGTCACTTTAAAAACCTTGAAAGCTTAATCAGCATTTGTAACTTTGATCCACGTGCTTACATCACACCTAGGCTGTTTACTTTTGTTTTGAGGCATTCATACATTCACAGAGGATTCAGAGCTTTTCTACAGATTTAACTGGATGTGTTCTGTTCAGGGAATCAAAAAATAACCCACCCATCTCGTGATCTCAGCGGGAAGCCGAAAATCAATTAAGTCTAGCTTTTACAGCATTTAGAATGGGTCGCGAGTATTTCATAGATTAGTACTAAACTAACTGCCCTTGTGAGCTATTTTAAGCCTAGACAATTATCCCTTGTGAGACTCAAACCCTGCACCTTGTGCTTGTAAGGCAAACACTTAAACTATTAGGCCACCCTCCCAACAATGTTTTTAACATTTTTCCCACACCCCAGACGGCATCCAAATGAAGTAACTAACTGATTTTTAAGCAAAATAGTATACTTAGTAACTTGAGAGCACTAAAATAACTTTTAACATCATCTTTTTTCTTTCCTTTTTTGCTGACAGTATTAAGCAGCTTTTAATGTAATCTAAATAAAACCATTCAAAAGAGAAACTAAAGATTTTCAGTGATACTTTCTTACATGATAATACATCCTTTAAACTGTTTACTTGTAATTCTGCATTCCTTTATTTAATGATGCAGTGCTGAAAGTTAATATTATTTTCTTGTTAGCATGGTAATTAGGATTTCTTATCAACTGTATCATACTAAAGCATATACAACAGTATAAAAGGTAATTAGCTAAGTCCTCCACCATTTCAGAGTTCTTGATGCAAGCAGTAATAAATTTCAGAGGTGAAAAAGTCTGTTAGTAATATTGATAAAAGTTAAGCTTAATATATTAAGTTTGTCTAAGTATTATTCAAGATTTATGACATTAGAAGTACAGTTAATTGCATAAGAATAAAATGCTTTACCATGTCTTCTTTGAGGCTGATTCCTTTGAATAGAAAGCACATCGTGTGCCTTATGTTTCACGTTTGTTCATAGATTTGACGTTGACTTCCGCGATGGTGCAGCGGTAGCGTTGTTGCCTCACAGCAAGCGGTTCTCCTGTTTGATTCTCAGCTGGAGTGCCTTCTGTGTGGAGTCTGCATGTCACCCCCCCACGGTTGAGTGGGTGTTCGAAAGACATGTGTAAATGGGTGTACCTTTGTTAAAGGCTGGACGTTGAGCTGACACCTCGGCATTCGTGAAAATCTACTGCCAATCATTAGCGGACCGGAGTTCCGCTGTGGCGACCTCTAACCGAGAAAAGCAGAAAGACAACAACAGCTAAGCAATAAAGCCATTCAATCAGGATTTGTTTAACCTAACAGCATGAATATAAAAAAATGTAAATTATCTTTTGTCTCTTAGTTTTTTCTTCTTTTTATCAGTTGTACTCAATTCACTTCTTTCTATTTGATGCTTTAACAAAAAGCAAGACCAATCTATTTCTTCCACTTAATCCAATGTTTTGTTAGTTGATAAATAAGATACAGCTGCTTCCACTGTGTCAAAAGTTTTGGGACCTTCAGTAAAGAAGATTCTTAGTCTTGCAGGAAATAACAAGTGTACTTTGAGCTGTCTTTTTTTTTTTCAGTTTTTATCAGACGCAAGCATTCTTTTCTTTTAGTTATTACTTCTGCTGAATAATCATTATCATATCAGATTATGTTGCCTTTACAATTAACTGGAGAATTTCACCATGCTGTTTTCAGGATTAGTTCTTTGTCCTGTGATGAAAAAATACTGCCTTATTGACATTGGATTTTTTTATTTTATTGGATGATGAAGGAATTGTTAAAGATCTGTTTGTTCTTTCTATCCCATACGAAATAGATTCTGGTAGTTTTAAGACATCTGGTAACCAAGTAGTAAGAAAATTCACCATGTTATCTCCTTCTGTCCATTTTGGTAGCCCATAGATTTGCAGGTTATTTTTTCTGGACCCATTCTCTAAGTCATCTATTTTGTTTAATAATGAAGCATTTTGTTTAGAAAGAAAATCAAGCTGAAGTTCTTGTTCTGCAAGTCTCCCCTCCACATCATTCAGTGATTCTTCCATATCAGCTAATTGAGACTTCTGCTGCATCATTAGTTTTTCCAGTTGTTCTATTTGCTTAGTACATTTATGTATATTTATTATTCATCTTGTCATATTTCATAGATAAGCCCTGCATAGCAGTTTATAAAGACTGCAGTTTCTTTTTCATTGTCTGGTCCTGTAAAATACTCTTTGAGAAGCTCATTTTAAGTAGAAGTTGATGCTCTTCTTCTTATACAGTAATGTTCTTAAATCCTCCCATGGTCAGTTTTGATTTATTCCTTTTTACTGGCACCCTTGCCTCTTTTTCCTTACTTTTCTTTTGAAAAAAAATTGCCTTTTTCTATAGACTGAAGGCTTTCTGACAGAAAAATGTTAGTGTTCCCTGTAATCTGTGCATTACATAACAAACCAGTGCCCTTTTTACCATGTATTTTCTTTACTTTACAGTCATTAATCAGTTTCTTTTTCTTCCTTGTTATTTGTTGAGAACTTCTTCCTTTCTTTCTTGTTTTGTTTCCTTCTAAACACTCTGAATCCTCAGACTGCTGAATACTTCCATCCATAATTCCAACATTGTCAGGGGCATCGTCTTGTTTCATAGGGGTTGAATGATCTTTACAGACAATAGACATATCATTTCCTAACTGTGTTCTATTTGTTCTATGCCTAACATTATTTACTTCATCAGTCCAGTCATTAATATATGAAACAACAGTTCTCCAAGCCGTGCCAATTGCACAAGTCCAATCATCATCATTAAGTCTAGATTTATTTCTAACAACGGTAAGCAAATCATCCAACTTTTGTCATGAGGAACAGAGATCACCAGTGTTATCAGATGTTACCTTTAAATATGCATAGCATTTATTACCTTGTACAAGATATTTGTGCTTTAGTAAATCATTAATTGCATACTCATTTAAGGAATCCATATTTAGCTTCAAATGAATAAAATATTGAAAAAGAAAAGAATAATTAAAATCGGTAACCATAGAATTCAAAGAGAAATTAAATTAACTTATATGACAAAAATCACACAAGCAGACCTCCCAACCATCCCAAATTACTCGGTTTTTCCCGAGTTTTGGGGTCCCAATGAAAGGGTGCCACGATTCCAGAGTGGCAGCCCTTCATTTCCGATTTTTTCATGGGCCTTTGTCCTGATTTTTGATGTTTCCAGGTCGAGACGTATGCACACAAGCAATACACCACTAAATACTAAAGTATGTACAGTAAAGTTGTTCTGACTGTACAAGTTCTGAAAGTCAGACAAAAGCTGTAATTCCTCACTATTTCTCCCAGTCACACACCTTTTTAACAGTAAAGATAAAAAAAATCACAAATCAAGATAAGAGTGAGGATCTGTGTGAATTTATAGCTATCTAGGCCCCTTGGGATGGCTAGAGCTTGCCTGTCTAAAACCTATCCATTTCCTAACAACCAACAGTGAAAATTAAAGGTAAAACAACAAAATATGAATCAAAGTAAATCTTCCTGTCTACAAGCTATCCCTTCCTTCCTACAAACAGATAAAACATTGATAAAATTAAAATATAAAATATACACAATTAACTATCAAAATATCAAACAGTCAAATGTTTGAATAAAAAATTGATCTAAAAAGATTGAAATACAAAATAATGAAAAGAACATTTCAAAAAATATTTTACACGGGGGGGTTTATACATATGTATGTGTGCATGCATTTGTATATGTGTACTATTATGGTGAGATCTTTACTCAACTCTACTTTAAGTAGTATCTCTCTACATAGAACACAACTTAAATAGACATTGCATATGAAATGATAATTAGTCAAAATAAGCATTTCTTGCCTGAGAAGTGTATTATTTACTTTCATTGAGCTTCAAAACAGGAATTATTTATGCAGGATAAATTTAGTAAAGACAAAAAAATCATTCTGTCTTTTGTGCACCGTATTACTGTCTGTGTTCTCATATTAAATCGCATTGTACTAAAACAATAGATTTGAAGAAATACAGTTTATAACTTTCTTTGGTCAAGAAGTACTACTGAGGGAAAATTCTCTACATGCAGAAACAAATAATGGAAAATATGATTTCTAAATGAGACTGTGAATTATTTTCATTCTAGACCACCATTTTGCATGTCATACAAAATGTTTTGTACTCACTTAGGATGTACCTACTAAGTAGTTCAAACCAATGAGCCAGGCAAAACAAAATTAATCTTATTGTTAGGGATTCATGAACTAAGAAAACATATCTAATAATCACTGCTACTTGACTAAAAAAAATTCTAATTTTTTTTTTTTCAAGTGTCATTCTTATGATTCAGCACTCCAGATCCTTGCACAAGATGAAAATAATGAAATTGGGTAAAGATCAATGAAAATCACCTACTCACAAAGAGAAGAAAAGCTGAAAATTAAATCTTTCTAAAACAATAGAATGACTTTGTGGCATGACTTTCCCTACAGCAAGATTCATTCTGAGGAAATAGATTGTGTAGGTCCCCAGATAAATATAGCTTCAGCAGAGTTATAAATATATGACAAGATAAAATTTAGTTTTATCTAACTTCCAACAATAGCAATAGCAATGTGTGTGTGTGTGTGTGTGTGTGTGTGTGTGTGTGTGTGTGTGTGTGTGTGTGGTGGGGGTGGTGGCTTTGAACATGTCTTCATATGTATATCATTTACATGCACATTAAGCCAACATGGGATATTGGCAAGGTACATCTGTATACAGCAAATTTGTTGTAGAAATACATATATGGCATCATACAAAGGGATATAATAAGTTCAAATGTGTCTAGAAATGTTCAGTTTGCATGCCTGAAGTAGGTATTTATTTCATGGTACTAAGGTTTCATGCCTGTAGTATATAAATAAAAGACATTATGAAGTAGATGTAACTTAGGACAAGGACAAGAACATTCATTTTTTTCCTATGTATTGTTTGCTTTGTGCTTAATTACCATCAAGCCTTTCCCCACCGAATGTGAGACAGTCTTGTAAGATTTCCAAAGATGCTGATATTCAGTAAGTCATGAGATTATTTGTGAGGCTGTCCCCACTTAGTCTTCCACTTCATCTGTCTCTGTTCTGGCAGCCCTCATCCCTCTGACCCAAGGGAGCGCTTCTTACACATGCCAGAACACATCATGTAGAGCCAAATGTACAGAGGTGTTTTATGTATAGCTCTAGTGTCACCCCCTAGTGGTGACATCTTCAACTGCATCATTGCAGGATCAACGGAAGCCCGTTTATCATATGCAAGCTCATTAATTCGCATGTAGAGCCAAATGTACAGAGGTGTTTTTTGTATAGCTCTAGTGTCACCCCCTAGTGGTGACATCTTCAACTGCATCATTGCAGGATCAACGGAAGCCCGTTTATCATATACAAGCTTATTAATTCGCATGTAGAGACAAAAACTGCCATCACCAGCTTGGGTAGTCCCAGATCATGTCTTTTTTTTTCACACTGGTTCCATTTTCAATGCATATGGCCTCTACCTAGCACCGGAATGACTGACAGGCCACAACCTCCCTGCCCCCCCCAGGATAGACAAGTCATAGCTGCTCATTTCCCTTACTAACCTGCCTCTCTCTTCTGCCATTTAAGGTTTTGCTTAGAGCTGGATTGTTTATGTCACAGTCAGGGTTTTACCTATCTGGACCTCAGAGCCAGGCTCAAAAACAAAAAATGTGCAAATTCTGAAAAAAAAGGAAGAGAACAAAGAGTAAAAAAAAATAGACTGCAGTGAAAAGAAGGGAATGCAAACGAGAGTGTCTTATTTATCTCACATGGATGTAGTCCATTTATTCAACAGATAACTCATCTAGCGGTTTGCAATCAAGATTTTTCTCATCATCAAGTGTCCTTCAATTCAAGAAGTCATTTAGCTAAAGATGTCAAGACCTTATTGACTGAGTACTATAATAAATGGAGGCAGAATAGCCCTATATATAGAGATAAGACTGTTCATCTGTATCTGTAATAGTGCAATCTCAGAGCAGATTCGTATACATAGCAGATGATAATGGAGATATAGGAAGGTTTGCTATCATGCAAAGATTACCTTTTTGTAACTGCTGTTTATCAACTGAGAGCACAAGCTGTGATGTTTTAACTTGCAAGCTTGTCAATATATCTCAGACTTAATCAGGTTAACCTTAATCAGTTAGCTGTTGATGAAATGGGCCTCATTCTCATACTTTAGTTGTGGAAATGCAAAAATTAAGAAGTGATTTATATCAGAAACTTAAGAATCCCCTGCAGACGCTACTGCTTCTGTTATTTCATATTCAGGCATTGCAAGTCCTTTCACTTTTTATGTTTGCTTCTTTATGCAGTGTCTTACACATGCATAGAAAACATGATGTTTTACTCTGTCAACATAACACACAAGAAATCAGTATACAACTGGCTACAAACATCAAAGGACTAACATGTAAGGCATGTCACATGTAACCCTCTGCTGTGTCAGGATTCTCTTTATAATTCATAAAAGCTTGTAATGACTCAGACTTGACAGTTACTTCCAAAATGACATCAATACCTTTTAGCAAAGTGATGTCATCGCAGACCTACATGTTTATCAGGCTTGTATGGCCAAACAGGATATTGTAAAGCCCAGTAGTGAAAACGTCATTGGCATATTGTGGTTAACTAACAATGTCTTAATGATATATGCAGTACAAAGTGTTCCTCCTTTCCTTGTTTCCATCCATTTTTATATTTATTTTAACCTTTGCTGTTTTATTGTCTTTTATATTCACTGCTACCTCTGAGTAATCAGGTGTCCAAAATGATAAGTTTTAGATGGATAATTGTTAGCACTTTATTAACTTACTCATTGGTTTTGCAACATCAGGCTTAGTTATATTACTTTATAAATACAAGACGTGAAGTCCCCATGCATGAGGGGATGTGTTCTGGTGCAGGTAATAAAAGCATTGATCACCTATTTGATTAGTCAGGCTGGATCACTGAAATATAACTACATACTGATTTAATTGTGCAAGTCATATCTCTCTATTTCAAAACTTGCATGTTTTGTTTCAGTTCTGTGAACCTGTCATAACAAAACAGTGAACATAAAAATACCAACATTTTAGAGTGAATCTAAAATTATCAAAAACAGGAGACACTGCAAATGCACCTCTGCACCCTTTCCCCCCACACCCCGTTAATTAAACATACTGACTCCAAGATTGTACAGCAGTGGATTAAGGGAAAATTCCCTTACCCCACTGCAGTGCGACTTCTTTCAAAAAACTGCAAGCAAACCCACCATTAAACATATAGTCGTTCACCTTTTTTACATCAGTAAAAAGCATCTGCTCACATGAGTGTTCGTTCTTCTCAACTATGATCCTCCGTTCCTAGTCATTTGTTGTTTGAAATCATAATGATCTGTTCTGTGTTTAGTTTCAAATTATTCTTGGCTGACACTATTTTCTGAAGAACAATCACTTTCTGTACAAACAGCAGCAAACTGCAAAACATACCCCTTTAGAAAATAAATCTGCTAATCCGTCTGAAGTCTCTATCCCAAAGCGTAGCCTGAAACCAGGTACATAATTATTTTAAATTACTGTTCTCCTTTTCCGTTTACCTGCACTCCTTACGCTTTTATTGGATATGTTAATGTTTACTCTCGTTTCGTATTCTACACATCTGTAGGTGATCTGTCACAGATAATTCTGCACTGCTGTGAGTGACCCTGCCATTAAAGTTGTCAGTCAAACCTCAGAATAAGAACAGACCTCTACCTCCACAGGGTCATTCAAATGGAACACGAAGAATGCTCACTGTGTAATTATATCTCATTAACTCTGTAAAAATATAATTTCCTTGTGGACTCAGATGCCCTTTCCATAATCAGGAGTTCATAAAAGGTATGTGTGAGGGTCTAAAAGACATCAGCCTTTTAAGAGTCATACAGAAAGTACCATAAGCCCTGGAAAATTTTTATATTTATTTATTTATTTTCATTTGTTTACCAGGAAGGTCCACTGGGCCAGGTGAGCCCATTATCAGTGGAGGTCCAGGGAGAAAAGCTCCACAAGGATTAAACAACAAGCATAAAATGAATAACATGAAATTAACAAAAGCAATGCAATAGTTTACATGTAATGAGATCACTACTTTTAGCTAGCATACAACTGATTATTTACACTGTGGTATTTATAAGCAATGTTCAGGGATGAGTTAAGGCAGGCACTGGGTGGTAGTGAAGAGTTACCAAATAGCTGGGTAACTACAGCATAGCTAGTAAGGGAGATGGCTAGAAAGGTGCTTGGTATCACATCGGGACAGAGGAAGGATGACACGGAGACACGGTGGTGGAATGAGGAAGTACAGGAGAGTATACAGAGAAAGAGGTTGGCAAAGAAGAAGTGGGATTGTCAGAGAGATGAAGAAAGTAGACAGGAGTATAAGGAGATGAGGTGTATGGCAAAGAGAGAGGTGGCGAAGGCTAAGGATAAGGCATATGAAGAGTTGTATGAAAGGTTGGACACTAAGGAGGGAGAAAATGACCTGTACCGATTGGCTAGACAGAGGGACCGAGCTAGGAAAGATATGCAGCAGGTAAAGGTGATAAAGGATAATGAGGGAAACATACTCACAAGCAAGGAGAGTGTGTTGAGGAGATGGAAAGAGTACTTTGAGGGGTTGATGAATGAAGAGAATGAGAGGGAGAGAAGGTTGGATGATGTAGGGATAGTAAATCATGAAGTACAATGGATTAGCAAGGAGGAAGTAAGGATAGCTATGAAGAGAATGAAGAATGGAAAGGCTGTTGGCCCAGATGACATACCTGTGGAAGCATGGAGGTGTTTAGGTGAAATGTCAGTGGAGTTTTTAACCAGATTGTTTAATGAAATCTTGGAAAGTGAGAGGATGCCTGAGGAATGGAGAAAAAGTGTTTTGGTACCGATTTTTAAGAATAAAGGTGATGTGCAGAGCTGTAGTAACTACAGAGGGATTAAATTGATCAGTCACAGCATGAAATTATGGGAAAGAGTAGTGGAAGCTAGGTTAAGAAGGGACGTGATGATTAGTGATCAGCAGTATGGTTTCATGCCGGGAAAGAGCACTACAGATGTGATCTTTGTTCTGAGAGTGTTGATGGGGAAGTACAGAGAATGTTAGAAGGAGTTACATTGTGTTTTTGTAGACTTAGAGAAAGCATATGACAGGGTGCCTAGAGAGAAGTTGTGGTATTGTATGAGGAAGTCAGGAGTGTCAGAAAAGTATGTAAGAGTGGTACAGGATATGTGCGAGGGTAGTGTAACAGCGGTGAGGTCTGTGGTGGGAGTGACTGATGCGTTTAAGGTGGAGGTGGGGTTACATCAAGGATCAGCTCTGAACCCTTTCTTATTTGCAATGGTGATGGACAGGTTGACAGACGAGATCAGACAGGAGTCCCCTTGGACTATGATGTTTACAGATGACATTGTGATCTGTAGTGAGAGTAGGGAACAGGTGGAGGAGACCCTGGACAGATGGAGATATGCTCTAGAGAGAAGAGGAATGAAGGTCAGCAGGTCTAAAACAGAATATATGTGTGTGAATGAGAGGGAGTATAGAGGAATTTTGAGGATGCAAGGAGTAGAGGTGACGAAGGTGGATGAGTTTAAATACTTGGGGTCAATAGTTCAGAGTAACGGTGAGTTTGGAAGAGAGGTGAAGAAGAGAGTACAGGCAGGATGGAGTGGGTGGAGAAGAGTGTCAGGAGTGATATGTGACAGACGATTACCTGTAAAAGTGAAAGGGAAGGTCTACAAGAGGGTAGTGAGACCAGCTATGTTATATTGGTTGGAGACAGTGGCACTGACAAAAAGGCAGGAGTTTGAGCTTGATGTGGCAGAATTAAAGATGTTAAGATTTGCACTGGGTGTGACGAGGGTGGACAGGATTAGGAATAAGTATATTAGAGGGTCAGCACAGGTTGGAAGGTTTGGAGACAAAGCCAGAGAGGCATGATTACATTGGTTTGGACATGTGCTAAGGAGGGATGCTGAGTATATTGGGAAAAAGATGCTAAGGATGAAGCTACCAGGTAACAGGAAAAGAGGAAGGCCTAAGATAAGGTTTATGGATGTGGTGAGAGAGGACATGCAGGTGGTTGGTGTGACAGAGCAAGATGCAAAGGACAGGAAGAAATGGAAACAGGTGATCTGCTATGGTGACCCCTAATGGGAATAGCCAAAAGAAGATGATGGTATTTATAAGCAATGACATAACTGATTATTTACATTATAGTATTTACAAACAAAGAAGAGTATGCAGTGTAATCTAAACACCAGTTAAGCTAGGCACACTGGATTTTTACATTTATGGTGTTATACAGTTCATAGCAAATGTGTAGGACAGATATAGCAACATGAACATTATACTACGTTCAGGTATTCCAAGTAGGTATTATACAGTATTTTTGCAGAAGTTAGTGAGGGAGTTCCTATATGTAGAAAATTAAAGTATTGCTCTATGAGGTTTTAAATAACAGATTTAGGAGGAAGCACAAGAGGTTGGTGGGCTATGGAGTTATAATGGAGGTAACTAGGTTTTAGGGAGATTAGATTTAGCACATGAGTAGTGCCAGAGAGAAGTAAGATGTTGCTTAAGGGACTTCTTAAAGAGAACAGGATTACTGGTGGTTCTGATTGGTGATGGAAGAGAGTTCAACGGTTAGAAACAGTGAAAGAATAAAGCATTTGTCCAGATGGAAGGTTTGACTTTGACCTGTAGCTTGTTTTCAGATCTGAGAGCTCTGTTAGGATTGCACAAAGTCAGTATAAAAAAGAGAGAGAAGGGCAGTCTGTGTATTTGTCTGTGTGCAGTAGTTAATTGTGAGTAATTGAGATGGTTTGGGAGTTCGAGCCAGGTACGTTGTTGCAGTGATGTGCAGTTGTGGTCTGAGAATTTAGTATTTATTACAAATTTAGCAATTTTGTTATAACATGCGTTGAGCTTGGACCTAAGATATAACTGGATATTGGTAAGGATAGGGGCGCCATACAACAGAGATGGTTGCAGGAAGGATGTTGCGAGTGAATGTTTTGCTTTATGGGTAAGGAAATATTTGTGTCTGTAGACCATGGCTAATTTTTGTTGTGTTTTTTTTTTGAGATTGCTGTAAATGTAGAGGTCGAATGTAAGATTTTCATCTATTATAACATCTAGCAGTTTGGCACTTTGTACAACTTCTGTGGTGGTAGTCTTTTTAGCCTGGGTAGTGAAATCATTTTTGTTGAGGAGAGTAGTTTTTTTAGGGGTGAATTTTAGGAGTTTTGTTTTATTGAGGTTTAGTGCAAGGAGGTTTTGTGTGTATATATATATATATATATATATATATATATATATATATATTATATATATATATATATATATATATATATATATGGGTCTATATTAAAAGACTGAAGAGGTGTTTCAGCGAATACCTCTTGGTTGACACGTAATGAGTGAACGCACTAAAGCACGACTGCTCAAAAGAGCAGTTTCTTTCTCTGGGAAGAAAACACTAGCACACACACACACACACACACACACACACACACACACACACACTTTAAAACATAACAGCATGGGGGGGCTTCGCCTCCACCCACCCCCCCCATCATGGGGGGATATGCCCCTCACACACACCCCTAACTAAATATACCAACTCTGAGATTGCACTACAGTGAGGAAAGGAGCAAATACACGGGGATGGCCAAGCGATTTCTTTCCCAGGGAAAGAAATTGCTATTTTGATCATTCGCTCTTTAGTGTATTCGCTCATTGCATGTCGACCAAGAGGTGTTCACTGAAACACCTCTTTGGTCTTTTAATATAGACCCTATATATATATATATATATATATATATATATATATATATATATATATATATATATATGTTGCTATAGAAACTTGACAAAAATTATCTGAGAACTAATTGGTCTCTTAGCTTGTGGTCAGGCCTCTGCAGTGTAGAATAGGATCATGGATAGTTCTAGACTCCCACCCACCCCAGCCAGCCTACCTCCACATACCAGTCCTGTTTATATTTAGTTGGCTATCCAATCTTATACTGATGACCAGTTAGTCAATGGAAATATCACATAGACAATCATATACAAAAATAAACATGTGTGCTTTGTATTTGTAATTTAAACCTTATGCTACTTACCTGCCTTGCTGCCACCACGATTTCTAATTGCTGTGTTTCTTTAAACCAAAGCATTAGGTACATTTGTAATTTAACCCTTCTGCTGGTTGCCTCACTGCAGTTACTACCATCTCTAGCTATCTTGTTTCTCTATATCAATGTATTCATCTATACTCTGCCCCTTTCCTTCTGTACTGCTTTATTTTCTAGTGCTTTATTTCTTCTGCTAATTCAGCTGTTAAATATACTTATAAGAAATTTTTGCACAAAAAACACAAAACACCAACAGCAGGCAGAACTCTGAGATTTTTTTAGTGTAACACTGTTTATTCAAAGCTTTTGTCTAAGAACATAGACTTCTTTAGAAGCATAGTGACCATATGCATCATACTCATTAAATACCAAATATGTTAAAAAACTAACCAATAAACATGAACAATACTACTCCTATGGTTACGAAGACTAATAGGAGGGATCAGTCTATTGACTCTTCAGATAGAGACCGGATATTGTACCCATGGATATTAATGAAGGTAACCAATGTAACAAGTTTATCAAAGTCCAACATAATTTTAAGGCGGGGTGAACGATCTACTGACTTTATATCAGGACCCCTTTATAATGATTCACCAACAGACAGTGATCTTGATTGCCTTAAAAACAATTTTAAAGCTTTGTGCTTTGATTTGTAGAAATTGTTAGAAAAGTATGGAGCAGTCTATCTGGAAAACAGATATTTTGAACAGTGTATCAATATTAATATCATACCAAAAGGACTGTGTTTCTTTAAGGTCCCAAACGAGGATAGTTGTGGTGATGTATTTTTTCAGGAATAAGTATAATTTTTTAACAAAGCAGGACTTGATTTTCTTGGTAAATTAGTTCAACGCAACACCTCGTTACTTGTTCAATTAAAGAATGCTATTGAGGTGGTAGATAAGAAATGACAACTACTTATTGAGCAGCCTAGTTTTCAGAATACGTATGATGATATAATTGTTTCTGTTGACCAGTATGAGAAGACTGTAGTTGCACATAAACAGAAGACGCTTCTTCGTGGCATTGCAGCTTATGATAACAAACTAGCATTTACAATACCGGTCAAAATGAACAAAAGCGGCTTTTATAATAAATCTTTTAAGCAAGTTAAATCTACCAATTATAAAAATACCTTCTTAGGAACAGATAAAGGTAACAACAGCAATGACGTCACTTCTGTTAGACCCACAGTTCATCAGTTGGATGTGGCTGACGCAGGTAATGGATAAACTGATTTTTCTTCATGAGAATTAACCAAGGTTTCTTCCTATTCTTTGAGAAGTACAGATGAGAACAGAACTGGTAATATAAATTTTCCTCCAGGGAAAGGAGTTTCCAGTCAGAAGAGGGGCTAAAGCAGAGCAAGGAAACGTAGACTTCCAGTATGAGTTTAGAGACTAAAATATATAATCTATCGGACAAAACATTGTCTAATGACCAGCTCAAACTGTTGAAATTTCATTTGAATTTTATGCCTAGTTATAGAGTGAACTGCACTAAAGCCATTTTAGATTTAAAATTTTATATCACAAATTTGAATTTAAAATATATTTTGAGTGTGAGTTGTGTTAATAAACTGTCTAAACCATCTGTTTTCAATCCCACATTAGATCATACTATAATAACATTTGAAATGGCATGTGAGAAAGACATTAGGTATATCTTGAGTTGTAAAAGACAGATGTCCTTCCACAATTTGAATGTTGAGGAAAGGAAAGCTCTGTATGAGTTGATTAATGACAAACAGCTAAACGTTTATGAAAGCAGACACAGGGGAAGGGTTGGTTATGATGAATGTTGACACCTATAACGAAAGTATCAAAAAAATGTTAAGTAACCAAGATGAATATGAAGAAGTTGATATGATTGAGATACAACAACATTTTCAGTTTATACATGTGTTTCTTTGACTGTTTAATGAATGGTCAAATAGACAATGAGTTATACAAGTTTTTATATGTTGAACATTCTAAAGTAGGTACACTATTCGGTATACCTAAAGTTCACAATAATGCTGCCAATCCCTCTTTTAGGCCAGTTGTGTCTGCCCCAAACAGTACTGAAACCATTTCATTGTTTTTAGATTCTGTTTTAAATCCTGTAGTACAGAAAGTGGAATCTTACATTAGGGATTTGTGGGATTTTTTAGATCAAATTAGATCTTTTCAACAATGTGCTCATGATTACGGTAATAATAGGTATTTTATTACAGCTGATGTCTCACTATTCACTTCTATACCTCAAGATGAGGGAATTGAACAATTGAGGCTCTTTTTAAACAAGTATACTGATTTGGAAAAGGATGATATTAATTTATAGTGTTTATTGTGTGAAATTTTATTAGAGAATAACTATTTTTTGTTTAATCATAAGTATTATAAACAAAAAAGAGGAGTGGCAATGGGTTCTAGGGTAGCACCAGCCTTTGCAAATTTGATTTTAGGCTGGTGGGAGAAAGAGCTACTCCTAGGAGCCATTGAAAGTTTAGGTATTAGTTTTCATAAATGATTTATTGCAGATTTATTTTGTATGATTAAAGATAACATTTGTGAACCAGAAGTGCTTATCTAAAAATCAAATGTTAGTTCTACATTTTTGAAGTTTGTTCTAGGTGATTATGGAATGACAGTTAATTTTTTGGATATCCAGTTAAGTTGGCATGAGATTGAGCAAGAATTTGTTAGTAATATTCACTGTAAAACAACTTTTTCCAACTGTTATTTACATTACCTTAACAATCATCTGACATTTATTAAAAACAATATTCTTAGAGGCCAGTTTATAAGAGCCTCTAGGATGATTAGTAATGCTCAGACTTTTAATGAAGAAATCAAATTTATTATAAGTGTGATATTTTGGAACAAGATGTTCAGGAGATTACATTTAAAAGAACTAGTGAATTTTGTCCTATATTAAAATGTGGTTTTAGATCAAATAAGGTTACTACAGAGACTATTTTTGAAAACAGGTCTTTAGAAAATATGACGCAATTTATTATAAGCATGACCACAGATAGAACTGTCATTCAAAAAGTAGTTGACAACAGCTGGAAATCCTAGATGGGAATAGTGATTTGGTGAGTTTATTTGGTATTACACTGCATAGCTGCGGTGGTGCAGTGGTAGCAAGAGGTTCTCCTGTTCGATTCTCGGCTAGAGCACCTTCTGCGTGGAGTTTGCATGTCCTCCCCTCAGTCGAGTGGCTCTTGAAAAACATGCGTGAATTGCCATGCCTTCGTTGAAGGTTGGGCGTTGGGCTGGCACTTCGGCACCGTAAAAATCTACTGCCAATCATTAGCTGACCAGAGTTCCACTGTGGCCACCCCTAACCGGGAAAAGCCCAGAAGAAGATTTGGTATTAGACTGCATTTTGTCTATAAAAAAGACAATACCTTAAAGAAATTATTTGAACATGATTCTAATAGTGTATTTGTATTTCTAGTGCATTTATCAAAATGTTTAGGGATGTTTGAATGTAATAGGTGCTCGGTGTGTAGATTCATTTATTTGGAGAATTTGGATTACACAATTAAAATTTCTGGTAGATTTACTTGTGATTCTAAAGGTTTAGTATATATAGCTATTTGCTCCAGATGCCCAGCTCTTTACATTGGCATGACAAGTCGAACACTGGGCAAACATATTAAGGACCATTTGTATGATATAAAAAGGAAAGACAACAGGAAAGCCTTGTACAAGCACAACATTAGATACAATCATTACAAAAAATTTTAATTTTCAGTTTTACAAGGTGTTAGTATTGGTCAAAGGTTAGGAGATTGTAAGAATGCTATCAAAAAGAAGGAAACCAAATGGTAGGCAAAATTAAATGCTGATAAACCTCCAGGTCTTAATGAAAACATTGATATTAAAAGTTTTTGAAAGACCATAGACCTGGCATTCGTTATTAAACAAGAATGTTTGCATTGATTTTATGTGTTTTTTTAAAAATGTGTTTTTTACAAAAAACTTGTTCTTTGGTTTTAACGTTCCATTGTAATGGGCACTTTAAGAACTTAGATTAATTAAATTGGAATGTTTATTGGTTAGTTTTTAACATATTTTGTAATTAATGAGTGTGACATATGTGGTCAGTATACTTCTGAAGAAGTCTATGTTCTTAGATGAAATCGTTGAATAAGCAGTGTTACGCTAAAGAAATCTCAGAGTACAGTCTGCTGTTGGTGTTTGGTGGTTTTTGTGCTTTTGAGTTTTTTCCAGTTTTGGTTGCCACCTCAGGTCCATTCCAGTTTTCTTCATATAAACTTACTGACCACCTGTTGAAAAACTCTGTAAAAGTCTAAGCTCATTGCACCACAGAATTATAGGACCAGATCTCTTTAACAAAGTTTAGCACTAGTGTACCACCAAGAACACCACAATAGTTATCCCCCTCCATATTTATTTCCTTTCTTCCTTGGTTTGAGCTGTGTGCTTTTGACCCTGAGTCTGATGTCTCTTACTTTAATCAATTACTATGTCATTTCATCCCTGAGATTAAAAAATGATAATAGCCTGCTAGTTTTATCACTTGATGTTCAATGTATGATAACATGGCAGGGTCTCCTCTGGAGAATCCGTTATCAGAATAAATCTAACATACATTTTTTCACAATCTATGGAACTGCACAACAAAATGAAGAGCTACTTCCGGTCTTCTCTGTCTTAGTAGTACAGTAACCTACACCATCTCAAAACTACTCAAACTAATCAGAACACACCAATGTAATCCTTTACCTGAGTTCTCCCTCCTTAAAAGAAGGCAGAGGATAAATATCTCTGTCCTTCTCTACTATGCTCTCAGATGATATGCAAGCAATACTCTGAGGCCCAGCAACTGCAGGCTGAAGGCTTCTATGCCCCTGGAAAGGTGTTATTTACATTTAACAAACCCCTGGATTGTGCTTAGCGAATGGGCTGTCAGTAAAATTGTGCTTTACTTATTTATTTCTTTTACTATATTATTATCACTTTTTTTATATATTTTTGATGAAAAGTAGTTCCTCAATCAAATGTTTCAAACTTGCTGTAGCATATGTAAATGGTCTTGGAACAAGTATTTTCCATCCAAAATATCAAATTAAAAAAAAAGTCCAGACATTTATTTCATTTTTGGTCCCTTACTCATCAGATTTGTGTTTGATTGGCAATCACTGGAGATAATAACATGCCTTTAAGTTTCAGGCAGCATTTCGTTTGGAAAAGGCAAGCTAAAACAAATCTTTTTTATTCCAGCAGCCTTCTAATTTTATATCAGCAATATTTAAAATCCATTCTTATTTTTTAGACTTTGTTCCCTGCATACGTTTTAACCCATAAGCTTAAGAACTCTGGACAAGCTATGAAGTAATAGGGAAACACAGGTCTAAAATTAGGGACAAATTTTAAATATTGCTCTTATAAAGTTATAAAGTTGCTAGAAAAACAGGATTTGGTTTAGCATGCATTTTCTAATGGACACAAAATCGAAAAATCAAATGTATGTCACCATTTAGTGACTTCAATCCTGTACAATTTACAAGAAAACCACACATTTTAGGAGGAACAATACGATAAATAGTAGGCAAAAATCAGGACATTTTGTACAAATCTGGATATTTGAGAGGTATGGTCCCCCCTTTATTTTAGGCATTAGCCTGATTTCTTGAGCTAAAAGGTTCAGAGATATGCATAATAACGCTTAACTGTTGCTGCCACTGGTCAGTTGCTCTCACACATGCACACATACACACACACACACACACACACACACACACACACACACACACACTTCTTTGTTTTTAACATTATTTATTTTAATTTTAAGCTGACTAAACAGCAAAAGCACTGCTTAGTGAGTGTAAAATAATGGTGGCCGTTAGTTTCCTTATTGTCTGAGCTTCATGGCACCTTAATATGCTGCACTGAGGTGTAAGACATTTTTTAGAAGACATTACCTATACATTAACAGTCTGCTGGAGAAAGTTTGTTCTCCATGTAGGGTGCCAATGTATGGGCTGCCCATTCTCTAAACATTCTTCAACTGCTGCTAAACCTCAGTTTCTCCTCCGTTACTCCCCCCAGTCTTGTCTGGAAGATGTGAAAGAAACTCATACATTCTTCACCATCTGCTGGCTGCCTTCAGGCTGAATTTCTTCCAATAGTAGCTGTAATTGTTTACTCTGTCTCCTTTCTTACCAATCACTACATATGAATTTCCTGTGTCTCTTATCTTTGCAAGAAGTTATTCTTAGCCATACTTCGAGGGATGCTCTAAATGCACCTGTAGTAATAGCCTGCCCATTGCTTTTCTATTGCCATTGTCAGAAATCATTGAAAGTGTTACTATATAAGCATGCCTCTGTGCAGCTCCTGCAATGTTTAATGGATCCCAACATCCTTTGCCCCACCTGGCATGGTTTCAGATGAGGGATTGGCACTGAAACTGATTTGCTGAATTTCACTTATAAAATAAGAAAGAAACACCAACTTGATTATTTTGCTGAATCTGTATTTGGATTTATCAAAAGCCTTTGCTGTGGTTAATCACAGCTGTCTGCTAACCCATCTTGTCTCGCAGCAGTCCAAAATATTGTTCAGTAGTTATTAGGCAATGCAAATGACTACACATTATTCCACGTTGAAAGGCACATACACATTTCAGGTCCCTAGTGCAGGTTAACTTTTCCAGTGTTAGAAAATGTCAGCCTAAATAAGGCCTCCATCTTATTGCACAAAAAATATGGAGCAAGTTGCACATACCTCTGTGTCATGTCCCATTTCAGTTGATCTAAAATAATTTTTAATGAGGTTCTTAGTAATGCAAAATTCCTGATGTTTTCATTAAATCAGATCTCTTGACTGGCCATCTTTAGATCAGTTGTTCTGCAAACTAAAATTTGGACTTATTGTGTAAAGCGATTCATCACAAATTTTTCCCTCTCTTGCTTCTGCACTCATTGCTATATGTAGAATATTCCCTCTTAGGAATGTTTCTGAAAACATGCAATTCTTAATCAGTCTTTCCTGTTTATCACAAATAAATAACTGTTGAACCATTGCAATTTTTTGTGTGTATTTTCTTCATTTGAAGTGCATTGCTACGATGATCAGTACCCTTGTTGTCTGAACAGTTTCACCCACATGCTGCACCTTTGATCTGCAGTTGGCTTGTAGTCATTGCTGGAAGACTCTTCAACATTAAGACACACCTGACTAATATCTCTTTCTTCTGTAAAACTTGACGTGCCTATTCATGGCAATGTGTTGTATAGGCAGAATTCATGATTGTCAACCTTAATATGATGGAATATACAGAATCGCAAGGGTGTACAACATAGCAGGATGGGAGTTTGTGCACAGAGAGAGACACTGAGAGCACCCATGGAGGGGTTACAACCTTTTAAAGCAGCTGTGCAGCACAGGAGGTCATGCTGCAAATACTTAGTTTATGCACCCACATACAATACACAGTAGCAAACTCTGCCCACACCATCTCTTCAGAGACATGGAAAGAATTGTGTTAATCGGTAATTCTGCTAAATAATATTAGAAAATGCACTGCTACTACTACTGAAAAAAATGTACTTATTACTATTTCTATTGATTCAGTGGTATTTATTTTACATTCTATTTCTTAACTTTTGTTTTTTTCTTCCCTTTGTGAATACTGCAGAGTATGCAGAGGGTGTCAGCAACCCCATGCTGGATGCAGATGCTGCTAATAGTACCCAACAGAGCTGGGAAGAAGTATTTTCCTAAATAATTCTGTTAAATAATGTTACAAAGCACACTACCTTCAAGGAAAATATTTCTTACCACTTCTATGACATGAGACAGCATGAATTGTTAATAGCTAAAAGTCTAAATTTATATGACTGTCAATCATTCAGTGTTGGTTATGTCAAGATAAACCTAAACATGCATGGAAAATAGTATGGGATGTTAAAAGAAAGTTACTCTGGCTGTCCATTTGATTATTGCTTAGGGCATTACTTGGAGCTGCGTCTTGTTATACAACATAAGGAAAACAAGTGACAGGAGGGCACAGTACATGGTGTGTTATGTGTACCTATGTTTTATCCTGCAGCATAAGGAAAAGAGGCCTCACAAGAGGTTGCACACCTGTACATTACATGGTATGCTATGTGTACCTGTATTTTGGCATGCACTATAAAGAAAACAGGTCCCATAGAAGGTTGTGCACCTCCATAGTGCATGGTGTGGTATGTGCAACAGTGTTTTGACATGCACCTTAAGGAAAACAGATCTCACAGTATCTGTGCTTTGCACAACTGCACAGTACATGGTATTTTATGTGTACCTGTGCTTTATCATGTAGCTTAAGGAAAAACAGTCTCACAGGAGGTCATGATCCTGCACAATATATTTTGTCTTATATGCAACTGTGTTTTCACATACCACTTAAGGAAAACATATCTCACAGAAGGTTGTACACCTGCACTGTGCATAGTGTATTATTATAATCTATGTTTTATGACACTGATTAATGAAAACAGGTCTAATAGGAGGTTGTGTGCCTGCACAGTACATCATCATATAGCTTAAGTAAAATAGGTCTCATAGGGGGTGTGCACCGGCACAATACACGGTGTGCCATTTGTACCTGTGTCTTGTCATGCAGATTAAGGACAACAGGTGTCATAGGAGGTTGTACACCTGCATAGTAAATCATGTGTTACATGCAACTGTGTTTTATCACATAGCTTAAAGAAAACAGGTATCATAGGAGTTTGTTCACCAGCACAGAACATTGCATGTTATGTGCACCAGTGTTTTATCATACAATGTAAGGAAAACAGGTCCCATAGGAAGTTGTGCACCTGTACAGTATACTGTATGTTATTTCTACCTGTGTTTTGGCATGCAGCTTATAGATAACAAGTCTTCACATGATGATCACTTAGCAGGTGTTTTGCTCTATAAAGAGAGCCTGATTTGCAATGTGTCTTTTATCTGCACTGTCAATATGCAGCATACTTCTCAAGTGTCCTGATTTTTGCAGAATGTCCAGATTTTTGTCTCATATTTTTGGTCTGTTTCTCATAAAATTGTGTTTTTCTGATAAATCACTGGCAAATCATTGAGGGCTGAAGTCTGAAAATAATGGCTGATGTTTGAGGTTTCAGGCTTCATATCCTTCAGAAAATTCATGCTAAAGCAAAACCTGTTATTCTGTCAACTTTCTAAGTTTGTAAGAGCAATATCTAAAAAGTTGCCCTATTTTTGGGGGCTTTCTTCTCCCATTATTTTTGGCTTTGTCCAGATTTCATGCTCTAAGAGGTTGAGAGGTATGATATGTAGGTCAAATTTTAACTTGTCAATAGCTCCTGTGCAGAGAACAGGTCTGTTATATACACTACTATTCATGGAGAGTTACACTCAGCATGGCTAGCCATTGTATATATTTTTTCAATAGTATATTTCTCCAAATATATGGGCAAGATGTCTGAGCATTTGCAAAGTTTTAAAAATACAGAATTGCAGTGTTAGTAAATCAGTCTGTTTTTTGCCCTTTTATTTAGTCAGAATGCCCTCTCCTGTCCTAGAATTTCAGATCATACAAATGTCAAATAGCTTAGGCCATTTTGTAAAAAAAAATAAAAACTGAGTAATGACAAAAGTGGACTAGTATACTATTAAAATAAAGTGAAGCTCATTGTGTTCCTTCATTATCTGTTCTTGCTGACCTCATATTGACCTTTTTCATAGGTTCATAGGTAAGTACTAAGCCTGCCCTTGCAGGCCATTTTATGCCTAGTCATCTTCCCTTTTTTGCGAGAATTAACCTATCCCATTTAGTTCAAAATTGACTTTACCTATCCCATGGTCAATAATTATATATTACCTCTAATAAGAATAACTGGCTCATCCCATAGATAATTTGAGGGGACCTGTGCATGAGATAAAGCATTTAGCAGCTGCTTGTGTCCATTTGTAGTATATGGGGCAGTCCTGGGGTAAATTTTCTGTTTCCCATCCATAGTTCCAAGTCGCACTTGAATGCAGACAAGGATAAATTTATTTTTATGTGGATGGGGAGTCTGTTCCAGAGCAGTGGCATCCTCTGTGAGATGCACCTATCCCTCCAAACCATTCTGTTGATGTTGTATTTCTGATGCCATTTTATTTGCTGCTATATAGTAAAGCCGTCAGAGGATGCCTTGTATGCCAGACACAAGTCACCTTTAAACAGTCTGTAGGATATGGAGTATAGTTACAGGGCTTTGAGTCGATCCATGTAGAACATGTTTAGGCCTTGTATCCTCTTAGTAAGGTACCTCTGTGGGTGTTCAGTTGCTGCATGTGTCTGGACAAATAGATGCTAAAGGGGAGCATCATATACAATGATTGGACTAATGAGGGTTGAGTAAAGTAGGACAATGCCATCCCTAGAGCTAGACACAGTCCATTTGTTTATAAGCTGTGCAATATAGAAGGACTTCCTTACAACAATGAACACATGTTGGTCAAAAGTTAGGTCATTGTCCATATAAATTCCCAAATCCAGACAACTGGGTCAACTCTTAGGGGCATATTATCAATGTTGTATTTCCCTGGAGTAAATGACTTCCCAAAGGATACAATAATGAATTTCTGGCATTAGGTTCAGTCCACAATTTTGGTACCAGTTATTTGTTTGGGACAAACCTTAAAAATAATTCTATTGCTGTGCTACTCACTGCCCACCAAGTGAGGTCTGATTGCTACCAGCTGTTTTACATCACCTGACCTGACTTTCACATTTTATTGGTGAGTCCTACACTACAGCACTGTTTACTGAATGCCTTAGCTTGGCAGTAAAAGTTTACACTAGGAAAATGTTTTATCTAGACTGTCAGAGACAAGGCCAGATGTATCACTGCAGCAAAACGGACGCAAACTGTGGAAAATGTGGCAACATCAGCCAGTCTAGCTACAGTTCTTATCAGACAAAATAACCCACAGCTTTTTAGTGGCTACTGGTGATTCCTGCAGTAATGTGTTTTTTTCTCATTAAATATCACTTGCCACTTGTACAGACTACATAACAAAGATGTAGTGCAAGGAGTCCTGCGATCATGTTCTGGATTTAGTGAGAAGACAGGCTTGTTAAGCACTTTTCTGACAAGTGTTATCCCCTCCCTCAGAACTGTTAAGCACTAGTCACATGTACAATAACAATACTGATCTTTAGCCACTGGAGAAGAGCATCAGAAAGTCATTAAATGAACTTAAATGCTTTGTTCTGACTTTTTAAGTCTGTTTGAAGTGCTTACAGGATCTCCAATGCTCTTCTTGGGTGGCCACTCTCTGTGTGGCACTGGTTAGTGTGTCATGGTTTGCTAAGCTGTAAAAACACTTGCTGATACTACTACTTCTACTACTGCTACTACTGCTACTACTACTACTACTGCTACTACTACTACTACTACTTCTACTGCTACTACTGCTACTACTGCTACTACTACTACTACTACTACTACTACTGCTGCTACTACTACTACTTCTACTGCTACTACTGCTACTACTACTACTGCTACTACTACTACTGCTGCTGCTGCTACTACTACTACTACTACTACTGCCACTACTACTACTGCTGCTATTACTGCTACTACTACTACTACTACTACTACTACTGCTACTACTGCTACTACTACTACTGCTACTGCTACTACTACTACTACTACTGCTACTACTACTACTACTACTACTACTACTACTACTACTACTATTACTACTACTACTACTACCTTTTTTTTTGCATTTATTTTCTTTTCTAAGTTTTGCAGTACATGTGAGCAGGCAAAGCTCCATAAACTACACTGAATTATGGTTCTTTCCAATCATAACATAGGAAGCTATGTGTTCTTGACATGAACTTTACTCTGAGGTGAATTTCATGATATTCATGTCTCAAACAAATAACGTGCTGGTTATGACTGGAGACCCAATCATAACCCTTTATGACTTCAAATGGTGTTCAATAATTTTAAAAACTCTTGCATCGTTATGTTTCTGCACTTCGATTGACAGATTATTTTCCATTTTCTAAAATAAAAACAGACAAAGAGGACTGAATAATCTTACGACAGGAAATAGTATAAAGGTGAGAAAAGTCTGTATGAGTCACTGTGAAGGCAAGGTCTAAGAAAGGATTCTAAATGCATAAACCAGGTACAGTATTAATTTAATTAATCAGCAATCAGTGTGACAGGAGAAGGAAAGATTAATCCATTAACCTCAGAAGGCTAGAACAGCAAACAAGATTGATGCTGTGAGGTGCACTGCGCTGCAACTTTAACTGAAATAAGATTACTTGTTATTCCATTTTATTAAGCCATTTTTTTCACTGTATTCTTAATTATTTCTAAATAGCCTAAATATTTATAGGTGAGATGTGTTAGTGTACAACTTGTTGCCATTGTGTTGCAGCTCAAATGCTGTTATTTTACAGACTAGTTGATTATGAAGTCACTTGTGTCTGTAGACTAAAGATCTAATGCCTCGTTTATTGTTAGCATATAACACCATCAATTATATTTTAAGTCTAAGAAATTTAGGAACATTAGTTTAGTGTTTTACTTCTTTACCTATAGAAGTAGTTAATTACAAAGAATTGCATTGGGCTCAATGTTTTTGTTGGTTTGTATTCCACATTTCCCCATTTCCAGTTAGTTGTGCATTGATTTAGATTGGTTGACATTGCACGTGTCTAGTTAGCGTATACAAAATTCGGAACGGTAAAGTCCAGTATCAAACTAAACCTTTCTGAATCCCAGCAGTATTCTTTTCGACATATTATTTTAATCATTGAAAGTTTAGCTTTTGAAATGGCGTGTCATGTATTTCTTTAATTTTTAAAGTGAATGTTTAAATTTAAGAAGCAATGTTACTTTACATTAGTAGACGAAATATATATATATAAAAGAAGACAACAAAATGAAGCAGTAAACTGTGTAACATAAACACTTTATTAATTATTATGAGCTGAGCTCTTTTATGTACCCTTGAATATGCTACTTAAAAATTCTCATGAATTGTATTGTATGTCTGCATTAGTAAACAGATCTACTGTTTTTATACAGCCATTTTTAGATTTGTATACTAATAAGAAAAAGTGAATTTTCTCAGCCTTTTCAGTACCTTTTGATTTTTTTATACAATAATCAAAGAATAGAGCTTCCAAATTAAACATCTGTATTTAATCATTCTCTTTAGAATGAATAAAAGCAAGTCTTATAAATTGTTGTCATTTCAACTGTTTGGTATTTCAGAAAATCCAAAAGTATTTTATTGAAAAACAAAATTTGCACTGATGCCTTTGTCTTCCCCAACATTCTTGTAGGACTGTTTACAGCTTATGTCCATATCTGGTCATTATTATGCTCAATTAATGCAGTTATTGTGTTGGAAGGATGACTTGTATTTTATGATAAGTTCTTCAAAGCTTCTCTGATATTTACATACACTTTGTGGTCCATGCCCTAAGCTTTATTGAGAATGTGCGCTCAATACTAGCAAGCAAAATGTGTATCATATATTATATATACATATACATATATTTAACTTTTGTATTTAATCATTTTCAAAGTCTCGAAGTAGTAAGTTTTGTTGTTGAAACTGTTTCCCAGTTGAGAAGATCCAGAACTGTTTTGTAGTAAAGCAAAATACCTCTGTCTTCCCCTCTAAGACTAATGCTACCCTCTGCCCACATCATGTCATTAGTGTGTGTGTTTACTGGATGCGGTTAAATGTTCATACTATGAATTGCACATTGTGATTAAAACTTCTCCAAATCTTCCCCTGATGGCCACACAATATTTATTATTTAGTTATACTATAAGAATTCAAAGAGCACTGAAGGTATGGAGAGTAACTCATTTTTCTTCTGGTATAGAAATGGACATCCAGCTGCCTAATGTCCTCTCCGGGAAGCTATGTATTCACTAACAAGGGCATAGAATATATAAAAACTCTTAAACAGAATAAATAAATAAGAACATACAATGAAAGCACAAAAGGAGGGCTAAAACAAATGTTTTAATAATGGACAACAAGGTAAGCACTTTCACGATAGGAATATCGCTTCATCAGACCATAGTGCTGTACCACGTTCCACATTAATATATAACAAATTCAAGACAATCAGTTTACATCAGTCCAAACCCACCCACTAAACCAATCATTATTGCAAAACGAACATTAAAATATCAGTAATGGAGCAATAACTATATAAAACAAAACTAGAAAATAAATACATTAAAAATTCCACATACATCTCAAAACAAAAATATAGAAATAAAACTGCAAACTACTTCTTTCTCAACCCTCGAGATCTTAACACAGGTTTTAAAGAAACACGTCATTTAAGCCCAGAGCCCCTGTTGGACTTCATCCTAAGAATCCATTCCAACTCAGACCTTTCAGTTCTATTTCTTAGATCACCAAGTCGGGAGCCCATAAAAATCCTATCAATAACCAGGAATCTAAATTCATGGAAAGCCCCTTTCTCAACAACATGTTTAGCAAGAGCACTGCACATATTCTGAGTCCTAATATAATAAAGACTTTCCCTCATATGTTCTTTAAGACTATGATTGGTCTTCCCAATATAAAAGGATGAACAGACAATGCACTCCGCTAAGTAGACTAAGTCTCTGGTATCACAATCAGCCCTAACCTTAAACTCAAACCTACTGCCAGTATCAGGATTCACAAAATGATTACCTCTATCAATATAATCAATATAAACACAAAAGCAGCACTTCCTGCATGGAAAGGTACCCAGGACATCGTTAACCAACCTAGGTTTCTTAAATCTGTCAGGATAGCATAGCAACCTCTTTAAATATATCTTATTCTTAAAAATAAAAGATGTTGACTCCCCAACAATATCTTTGATTTTATCATCCGTGAGACATATTGGCCAATGTTTCTTTATGATGTCAGTAACAATACCAACATCATTACTATAATGCAAAGGGAATGGGAGACCCCTCAGTCTCCTTTTATCAACATCATTGGCACCTGACCTACCCAAATCAGATGAAAAGTAAGGTTTCACATGTGACACCCTATAGTGGATGTTCTGTTTTAAGCCATGATCTATGCCTTTCTCTTTATATCCACATTCCAGGAAATCATTTCTAACTGCTGTACGTTCCCTGTTAAAGCCATCTTCACTTCCATTTAACCTTGATATTCGCATCCTTTAACAATATTCTTAAAAACATGCTTGGGAAGTATACTAGTCCTATGTAATAGTGAATTCCTGTAGCACCCCTTTCTAAACAATGTTGTGCCAAAAGACATATCATTCCGTCTAAAAACCTCATCATCCAGAAATTCAATATAAGTCACAGAATACTTTGCAGAAACCCTCAAAAAGGATATAGTGCCATGTAAATATTCACTAAATCTATATAAATCACTATCAGTGCCTGTCCACAGCATACAGATGTCATCCACAAATTGAGAATAGAAACTAATACAAACAGAGTACTCATTTACAGCAAGAACATAAGTTTCCTCCCATTGGGCAAGGACTATATTGGCATAGGTATTGGTACAGGAAGTGCCCACAGCTATGCCAGATGTCTGCAAAAAATATTCACTGTCAAATGCAAAGACATTATCTTCAAGCACGACCTCAATAAACAAATGAATCAAGTCAATTTGAGCCCTATCAAATGTAATATTCTCATTTAAATAAGCCTCAACCATCTCCCATGCCTTTCGATTGGGGATAACAGTAAATAAGGATGTTACGTCCAACATAACTAATAGGCCATCTGCAGGCAAAGAGGAGATGCTAGTGTGAGCAGACAAATTCTGTAAAAACTGCTTGGAATCTTTTAAAACAACAGTAGATCCATCAAGAACAGGTCTAATCTGTTTCTCCACAAAAATGGAAAAGGGCTCAGTTAACCAAACTCCCTCAGCCACTATGAGCCTAAGGGGAGGTGCAGAAGTATCCTTGTGTACTTTAGGAAATCCATGAAATGGAGGAACACAAGGAGCCTCAACTATCAAATAGGTAGCCAGTTCTAAATTAATACATCTGCTAGATAAGCAGTCATTAAAAACAGTGTGTACTCCACGTATCATGTTTTGTAATTCCTTAGCATCAATCTTTCTGTATACATTGACATCATATAGCATGGTTTTAATAGATGAATAGTAGAAATCCCTATCCATAATCACTACAGTACCCCCTTATCTGCTGGTCATATAACAATGGTCTCATTATCTCATAAACTAATTACAGCAGATCTTTACTGGGGCATCAAATTATTGAAGCCATGATGGCTTCACCTGTTCGGTAAAGCAACAAATAAGTAATCTTCACATAATTTCATAAACACTTCAAACAATGGATAATATTGAGGCATATAGATACTACGTCTCTTAAACAAGTCAATATCAAAGGCATCATTCTTTATATAGAGCATTTGAACATAAGAGTTCTAACAAACATCCAAAAAGTCAATAAGAGTGTCCGTATAGTCAGCACTCTGAGCAGGGATAAAAGAAAGTCCTCTATTTAAAACAGAAATCTTCAAGTCGTATGAGATAAATTATAAATCAAGGTGAAGCTGCTGGTTGCCATATCCTTTTCAATATTCGATGCCCCCCCCCCACGTCCACTGGTTGTTTCCTCTTCATCCTCCCCCAGCTCCTCGATCTGTGGGGTGATTTGACTTCCCCATAGTAGATGAGCAGAGGAAGGGATGGAAAAATCTGATTAAGGTGCACCCAGCCAGCACTTCTTTTATCCTCATTTCGTAATAAACCAACACCAGCTTTTCTCCTCATGTTTGGCTGTTTCACTGAATTCAGCTCAGCCCCATGAGGAGTGGTATATACAGAGCTGTCAGTAGAGACAGCATCAATGTCTGATCTACTACCACTCTTGTTAATGGTACTAACAGCAGCAGTGCTCATTACATTGACTGACTTTATATTACTCAATGTTTCAGTGGTTTTGGGCCATGAAAACACATTGCCCTCTCTAAAATCTTTGACATCTCATCAGTTTCTTCATTTTATTGAACCAAAAGTCTCTTCTCATAGAGAATGACGTTGTCAATGATCTCACTCAGCGATAAGTCAACTGACTCAGCCGAAGCAGAGCCATATAATTCACTTTGCTGCTTCCTAATATTATCAGCCAGTTTACACTCAATAGTTAAAACTTACATCCAGATTCAAACACTGCCATTTTGCCAAGACATCCAGGTAATAATCTCTATATGTAGGCATCTTTAGGAGTCTCAATCCTCTCGGCACTACCTGTAGATGAAAACATGCCTCCAAATAGAACCACTCAAGTTGTAAGCATTTAAGGTTGTACAAATCCTTCTCCAAGGCGTGCATTTTAAATCAACCCAATAGGGTAAGAATCAGACAGGTTGAGCAAAGAGTTCTCCTCATCAATAAGAAATCTCGCAAGCCCATAGTCAAGCTCAATCTCTCCAATAAAGCCCTCAGTTATACTTTCAAATCAGAAGTACAAATGAGTAGTCCACAAGAGCAAACAACCAAACTTGAGTAAACCAGTGTCGGTTGGTTGGACGGAGCACCTTCTGTGCAAAGTCTGCATGTCTTCCCTGTGGTCAACTGAGGTTTAAAGACATGCAGGTAGGTGCATGTGTATATGTGTGTGTCTTCTGTGAAAGCTGGGTGCCAGATTGTCAACTCAACACTGTAAAAACTCTACTGCCTATCAATCTGCAGACTGGTGATCCGATGTGGCGACCCATAACTGGGAAAAGCTGTAAGGCATTGCTTTTTATTTTTGGTCTGTCCCTCAGAAAATTTGTGGTTTGCTAGCAAATCACTCTGGATTAAAGTCACTAAATAATGACACAAATCCTGGGAATCTAGCAACTTTCTAAGTTTATAAGAGCCATATTTAAAATCTGAACCATTATTTTAGGCTTTGTCCAGTTTTCTTGCACTGAGAGGTTGAGAGGTATGATGAGGTTGCTTGGTATACAGCACTACATGTAATAGAAATCACATTCAGTTAAATATGAAACAGATTTCAAATACTCCTGTTTAGCCTTCTAAATAGTTCATCCTAAATGTATAATAACATACTTGTCTCTAGTAAATAGTCTTCATGCTCTTATTTGTAAAACTGCTATATTTTGATTGTCTCACATATAAGAATCTTCTTCAAAGAATTATGTAGCATAGTAGAAGTTAACCATATCACTGTGATTCATCCTGAGCATACAGTATAATGAAGGAAGTAAATAGATTCCTGTAAGTACCTGTGATTCTTTATATGTATCTGATGGTGTTTGAGTTATAACAAAGTGTCATGTATTTTCCAACTATGTTATCATATTCATAGTTTCATAGTTTCATAGTTTCATAGTATAGTACTAGGCTATCTGCCCTGGGGCATTTGTAAGCCTAGCCATAGTGATGTGGCTTTTGCCACCCCATGAAATGGTACAAAAAATGTACAGAATAAATTTAGAATACTGTGCCTCTGTCTAGTAGTGACACAATGAAGGTCCCCTTATATAATAGAATTAGTTTACTGTGCCCCTGTCTAGCAGTGACACAGATGTGACCCCTGGGGTAAACTTACGATCTCCCATCCACTCATCAAGATTTCTCTTGAAGAGAGTCAGTGAGGGGCTCTGCCTAATACGAACTGGGATCTTGTTCCAAAGCATGGGAAGCCTCTGGGTTATGAATATATCCCTCCAGCATGTCCTATTCATACTTGTGTTGAGGTTTAAGTCTTTAGCTCTCGTGGTCCTGATGGACTTGGATTTTTTGAGGTGGAGCATGTCCATCAGATCCTGATTGGACATGGCCCTGGCCTTGTACGTCAGGCAGAGATCACCTCTGAGCAGGCGGTATGCTACTGAATAGAGCTGAAGTTTCTTTAGTCTGGCAGAATAAGACATATGTTGGAGACCCTTGATCCTCTTGGTGAGGTACTTTTGTGGTCTCTCCAGCTGTTGCAAATGCCGGGTGAGGTACATACCAAATGGGGCATTGTACTCAATCATGGGTCTGATGAGGGAGGAATATAGGGGTACAATGACATCCTTGGATCTGGATGTGAATCCCTTCATGATGAGGTGTGCAAGGTAGAATGTTTTTCTAACCACTTTGGCAACGTGGGTATCAAATGAGAGGTAGCTGTCAACTTGGGTCCCTAGGTCTCTGATTACTTTTTCCGTACTCAGTGGGTTGCTGTCTATGTGATAATTTGTGGGTACTTTGTTTTTCCTAAAGGGGATGACTATACATTTTTTGGCATTTAGTTTAAGGCCGTGACTCCAGCACCAGTTGTCCATTTCTGTGAGGCCTTTTTGTCGGATGTGTGTGTCTGCTGGTGTATCGACTATGGCACCTAGTTTGCAGTCATCTGCAAACTTTGTCAGCCAAAGCCCTCCCATGTTTGCTTTAACATCTGAGAAATAAATGCCGAACAAGAGGGGTCCCAGGACAGATCCCTGTGGGACACCACTTGTGACTGGCTTTGAGTCTGACATTGCTCCAGCGATTTTAACTTTATGGGTTCTGTCCTTTAGCCAGTTTGCAACCCATCTAGTGACATAAGGGTTTACTTTTAAGCTGTTGAGCTTATCTATGATGCTTGAGTGGGGTATTGTGTCGAAGGCCTTAGCCAAGTCCAGGTATGCTGTATGGACTGCTTTGCCCTCGTCAATGGCTCTAGTGACTGTTTCAAAAAAGTCAACCAGGTTTAAAAGGCAGGATCTGCCCTTTACAAAGCCGAACTGTGTGGAGTCAGGTGTCTGTAGGTCCCCTATGTCTCTGTTTATGAGTTCCATAATGATTCTTTCCATAGCTTTGCAGACCAGGCTGGTTAAGCTTATGGGGCAGTAGTTTCCAGGGTCTGTAGAGGCACCCCCCCTTGTGGAGTGGGACCACTGTTGCTGTACGCCAGTGTTCAGGTACATATCCCGAAGTAAGGCTAAGGTTAAATAGCATTTTTATGTGTGGGTTTAGCTCCTCTTGGAGTTCATGTAACACGCAACCCGGGATAACGTCAGGTCCCATTGATGCTGTGTTTTTTGCTTTGTTTAGGGCGGTTCTCACTTGGACATCTGAGATGACATGGAGATTACATTCAGCTGGGATAAGTGCTTCTTCTTTTGGGGGTGAAGGAGGGGAGAAATTTGCACTGAACCTGTCAGCCAGAATGTTGACAATATCTGTGGGTTCAGTGTATTTTTTATTGTTGTGAACCAACTCTGAGCATATCTGAGGGTTTCCGCGCAGGTTTCTAACATAGCTGAAGAAGGCTTTGTGGTTATCTTTAGTGTCCTTAGCGATTTTTCTCTCAAAGTTGGCCTTGGATGTTTTTATGAGAGAACATAGTTTTCTGCTAATGTTGATCAGAGATGTCTTCCCTTCATGGGATTTTGCTCTGACGTGCAGTAGCTTCCTTCTTTAGTTATACAATTTGTTTATGGCTGAGGTCCACCAGACAGGACGCTTACCTTTGGTGGAGAGGGACTTGGATTTGTTTGGGATTGCATGATCCATGCATTCTTGGAGATGTCCATAGAAAGCATTTGTGAAGGATTCAGCATTGTGGGATGTGGTATCCACTGGCACAGTGGGCTTAAAGGATACCATCTCCGTCTTAAGAAGAGTGAAGTCTGCTTTTGAGAAGTTTTTCACTGTGGTCTTTTGTGCTGGGGGTGGAGGTGGGATATGTATATCCAGGGTGATTAGTTTGTGGTCAGATCTCACTAGTGAGGGGTATACTTCCAGTGTAGAGCATTTTGTCCCCATGTTTGTGATGATCAGGTCTAGTATATTATCTCCCCTAGTGGGAGAGGTGACTAATTGTTCCAGTGCATTTGAATTTATGAATTCCAGGAACCTTTGGGCTAGGGTATTAGGGCTAGAATAATGTACCCAATCTATGTTTGGGTAGTTGAAGTCTCTCAGTATGATGGTATTTTGTGATACATTCATATCCTCCAATGTCTTTAGGAAGGCTGAGTGGGGTTCTTGAGATTGGGAGGGTGGTCTGTAACATGCTACCAGTTGTATAGCAGTTTTGCCTATGGTTAGTTGCACCTGTATGGTCTCTGATGCTTCATGTGTTGCTACTAACCTGGAGGTGTGGGTGTCCTTGATGAATATGGACACTCCCCCTCCCTTTGTGGTTCGGCCCGGGTTTTGGGGCCAAAAAGCGTGATATGAGGTATAGCCTGGTAGCACTGTGGTGCTCTCAGGAGCCTTGAACCAGGTTTCAGTTACTGCACAGACGTCGATGTTCTCCATGCTGAGGAGTGCATCAAGTGCCTGTATCTTGAGATTTAGACTTCTGGTGTTGAGCAGCATTACCCTTAGTTTTTTTCCATTATTGTTTTCTAAGGAGGTGGGTTTGTCTTTTGAGCCTTGCCTAAAAAAGGCACTATGGGGGTGGCAAGAGCCTTAGCCAATATCCGGAAGCCCAGTGGTGACAGGTGCAAGCCATCCCTTGCGAAGCAGCGTGGCTTGTCCAACATGTCATCCCAGGCAGACAGACATTGGATCCCCTTAGAATGACACCAGTACTTGAGCCAATTGTTAAAGCTGATCATCTTGTCTTTGTATTGTGGTATCATTCTTGGTGAGGGCAAGATGCTGCTCAGGGTCAGGGTCATACCAGCCTGGGCTACATAATCGGAGAGCTCCTCTATGTCTCTTTTCATGTAGTCCAGGGAGGTACATCTCAGGTCATTCACACCAGCATGGACAATGACGGAGTCATATTTGTACTTGCTTTGGAGTGACTTGAGTGCGTGTGTTATGTGGCGGATCCTAGCTCCCGATAGACAGCTCACAGTCACCTTCTCCTTGTTCAGCCTGGTCAGTGGGACATCAGTGTGTCTGACTATAGAGTCACCTATTACTAGTGTATCAGGCAAGGTGTTTGGCCTTAAGGGCTGTGATTGGTTGACACACTGATTTATTGAAGTATGTGTTGCATGTGTTTTGTTTTGAGGTGGTGGATTTTTGGATGTCTGCTTTGGGAGCCTCTGTTGTTTTGGTAAGTTTTTATTAGCGCCTCGAGTATGTCTTTGTGTTTTTATGTGTTTGGTTTGCAGTTGTGGTAGGTCTATGTGGGACTGGGATTGTTGTGTGTGTGGTTGCCATCTCCTCCTGTCTGGTCATGCCAGCCCTGAGTTGAGAGAGTTCAGCCTCCAGTTTGGCTATATAGTTGCATCTCTCACATGTATTTGTGTTTGTTGGGAGGAGGAGAGGGTTGTCTGTGTACATGAGACAATTGTAGCATTGTCTCAAGATACCCAGATTTACCAGCTGAAATGGAGACAACACCAGTAATCTACCACTCGACATGCTAGAACAGTATAAGGGAGTGCTGTACCTTTAAGGGAAGTGGATATTCACAGGGGTGGTAAGTAGATGTAGTGCTTTACTTAGTACGAGAGTGCTTACTTAGTAGAGAAGTATTGAGAACAAGTGCTAGGCTTATAATATAGTAAGTAGTCTGGTTATACTAAGAGTAGAGCTTCCTTAAGGGAAAATTTGAAGAGCAGACTTGGCGGAGCCAGAAAAAGTTTAACCTTGTTTAACCTATGCGCACAACCGCGCAAAGCCGTGCAAACGTGGATTTTAAACAGTGAACTACAAAAGAGCTAGAAATGGTCCAAAACAACCAATTACTACAGCTTCTTGTGCTGAGGTCACTTCCTACAGGGACAGGTAGGCTGTATAATTTACATCTGTGCCTAACAATATGTATGTATTTATGTACATATGTACTGTCCAACTGTCCTGAACTGTGGATGAAGAGGGAATTTAGATCAGCTTGCCTAGCTGGTTAACAAATGTAAATAAATAATACATACAACTGAGTGACAAAATGCAAGTAAAAGTAAAGGCATCCATAACTGCAGACAAGTACACAACATGTCGGCTAAACCCTACTAATAAGCATACACCAAGACCACCTACTGGCATGGACAGTACTCACAATTTATCCGTATTAATAAGCATATACCCCGACCACCTACTGGCCTAGACATTAATCTCAATTTATCCGTAATAAGCATACACCCAGACCACCTACTGACATGGACAGTACTCACAGTTTATCCATAATAAGCATACACCTGGACCACCTACTGGCCTGGACAGTACTCACACTTTATCCACCTCAGTGTTGTCAGCCCTGGTAACTGGAGAGCATTCCTGAACTCAAACTGGCAGAAATTCAGGCTGAACTCTAACTGGTCAGCTGCTTACAATTATATTTAGTAGCAAGCGAATAGCATACCCCATAAGGCTATAGTGCACTACCTCTCCAGGAAGCTATTTACCTTTCCAATGTGTAAATCTAATCATCTCAATTACAGTACCTTAAATTCTTATCTTTAGAAGTGTAAAAGGGCAAATGATAATTTTTATAGCATAACATATATTTTATTATCTTCAAAGAACAGATATCAGATGTCAAAACACTCTACAACTAAAAGTGTCACTTTCAACTTGTAAGTTGAGGCATTCCTGTAATATTTTGAATCATTCTTCCTAAAGAAGGTCTGGAATCTTGAAGTGACCAGAAGCAGCAACCCTATTAAGACAACTTTTGGAAGGCAGTAAAGGCATAACTGTATCAGTTGACTGACAGCTATAATAGAAGAAGAAACTGATTTATACACCTTGACACATTGTTTTGATGGTTCACAAAAAACATTTGCAGCATCAGCTTTATGAGGCCCAGTCATAACTCTTTAGTGGATGGAGCTTCATCTACTCATAGCCGGCCTTAGGCATAGGCCAACTAGGCGGCCGCCTAGGGCGCCGCTCTAGCAGGGGCACTTTTCCAGTGTTTATTTGGTGTAGGTAGACCAGGATGGGGGCACCAGGTGGTGTGTTATGGGGCGCCGTAGATCCCTTTTGCCTAGGGCACCAGTTGACCTAAGGCCGCTCCTACATCTACTCCATGTACTACCTGTTACAGAAAAAAGTACAGGAGCGCAAAGTGTACACCATAAACAGAAAAACAGCACAGTCACACAGAGGGCAGGCAGAAGCAAATTGTTCATTTGATGAGCAACTGTCAGCCATGCTTTATTTTATTTATTTTTTTTTTTGAGAATGAACAACATTATGGCTTTTAAAGCTGTTTTATCATTTCACTACTGTGCTGTGGTAGCTGACATTGCTCGTGGTTGTACTCTAACATGAAACTAATCCTTAGTGCTGAAAGTTGATTAACAAAATTTAGGTAAGTGTGTTTCTTATGTCAAAAAGTGCTTAACAAAGTTGTGTTTTTTATACATTTGGAGTGCAATCATTACACTCCATGCAATGAATTGTAATTACATCATTGCTCATCGCAGGCTTCTTTGTTGTCCTGCTACTGCCTGAAACTAGAACTTTAATAAAGTATTAAGCCGGATGGATCTGTTCTGTTCGGCATTTTGAAACTTTTCCACTATTAAAACCCAGAGTAATCATAATTCAGTTTTTGCAGTAAGTGCATTGAATGCTCAGTAACATATATCACAGAGGAATGTATCCCTTATTTTGCTTTTTAAAATGAACTGATAAATTAGAAAAATGTGACACTAATGAAGATTTGAGATATTATGAATAAGTTTTCATGCTTTGTGACATTCTTTGAAGCTTGCATATTTAAGAAAAACATTTCTGATTTACACTGAGGCATTCATATAGCCTTTAGGTCAATGAAAGCAATGTAATTTTCACTACTCACACACAGACTTGTGCACACTTACACACACACACACACACAAACACACGCGCGCGCGTGCATGCAAATATGCACATGCCCATGTGCACACGCTTGCAAGCATGTGTGTTTGTACATGTACACGCATACACTTGCTGATATATGCACATCAAAATGCACACATATATACACACAGACACTCAGACACAGACACTGACTGAGACACACACACACACACACACACACACACACACACACACACACATAATATCATGCCCATGTGCATAGAAGAGAAAAGAGAACAGTTGCCACAGGCCATAAAGATTTCTATCTTTTTGGAAAACAATTGCATCTACTTTGGAGTTCATAGAAAAGCTACTGTATGGTTTGGCTGCACAAAATTCTGAGGATGACTGTTCTTTGCATCCACCATTATCTTTGTGAAAATTTATGTTGACTTTGCCTGAACTGTTCACCTTCCCTCTTCATATTATGCATGTGTGTGCATGCACACCTCTTTTTCTGAAGAATGATGACTCTTAGACTAGATCAAGTTCCACAAAATCTTTAACTCATTGTGATGACCGTGCCCTGGCCCAGCAATCAAGGAGCCTCAATCCTCACCACTAACACCAGGGAGGTCATAGAAGAGGAAAGGATAACTAATACACACAGTAAAGCATAATTTCCCTTAAGTGCACACAGAGATCACAGTCAGTCTGGGGCTGGTTGCTCCCTTGCTCACCAGGTTCCCAATAAGACGCCCACTGGCACAGCTATAGGGTCCAAGTCCCAGCCTAACTTGGCAAGCTAAAACCTCAAGTACCCTCTCTGTCCAACCAGTGTTTTGTGTCCCTGCGCAAGTAGCTAACACAACACACACACACTTTGAGATAATTACTTATACAACTTCACAGACACTCCTGGGAAAGGACTGACACAGATTCTCCAGCTGTGCCCCTTTACCCAGACTGTACGGTAGTAATCACTGCCACCACCCAGTTAATAATATCAGCTACTAAAAGGCCCTTGAAAGGGTGTCCGATTATTACTGTGCAATATTAATATCCAGTGGTAATGTGACTATACAGTCTAAGGCTTATTGGAAGGGCTTAGACTGTAAACTCTATAAATATATAATGTACTCTAAAGCATACTTCCTCTCTACACAAAGCAGCCACAGATAGAATGTTTTAAAAATATTTTATAATAAATAATTAAAACACAAGACAGAACTACTACACCACAGAGATATCTAAGAGTTCACGGATCACACAGAAACTTAAAATAATATAGTAGGTCAGATCTGGTTTCAAAGAAAAATAGCTAATTAATCTTTACTAGCTTTAACTATTCCTACAAGATATTACAGTGCTAAAAACGTACATGTGAGCATAAGCAGAGTGCTGATAAGTTAGATGTTCAGATCAAAATGCCCCTTGTCTCTTGTGAGAAATAGTATTTAAACATTATTAACAAACATGTCCCTAAGGCCCTCCCAAAATTACATCATTTTTGACACTTAGGTTTTCCCAGTATTCATATTGCATCATCCTAGCACCTGGTCTGAGTTCTCAGGCCACAAACTGCATTATTTAGCAATCTAACACCTCCTCAGAAACGTACAACGATACAAGACATTTCACATGTATATGCTAACAGAAACTAAAGCAATAAAGCACCTTCCACATCTAAATTCTAGTCATAAACTTTAGCCTTAAAACAATGGGCATGAAATCTTTATCCAGCTGCCCTCCTGCCAAATTCTAACATGAAAGGATACAACATGCTTGACTGGGCCAGTAGAGTGCAATGTTGTCACATATTTTGTAGTTCCACATTTCACAGTGTTTTCTTACATTTAAAAACACAAGCCCGTGTTTTGCATTTATTTATACAGTTGATAGAATTAGATATCAGATTCTATTTGACTAGGCTGGCAGCCTTCGCCCACATCTCCCCAATCGTCACACTCATTCACTCCAAAGGAGATCAGGAAGTTTGCATTGTAACTTCCAATGGGCGGGGCCTAAGCCTTTTGACAGAATCAAATTATCTTCTCAGTCCTCACACTTCAAACAAATGTTCACATCTCTGGAACCACAGGGGTGATGCAAGAAATGTACATAGCAAAGCCTTCAGCACAAACTATTTTTATAGTGTTAGCATTCTTTAGGTTCTAGGTCTTAAACTGAATTTTATTAGTCACAGTAAATGTAGTAGCTATTATGTTTGTAATATTTTGTACACAACTTACAACATTTCAGCAACTACTCAAGTTACACACATACTGTCAGCAACATTTTATTCATCTCGCTGAGAGCTTTCATATGAGGCTAAGGAGTTCTGTCTGTGTTACTTGGTTGTTGAGATTTTTAGAAAAATGTGAACATTCTATCTATATAAATTTGTATCATAAAAACAGTTAATGTCACTTTACCTGCACTCAACAGAGGTCAAACATTAATGCAATTGAGTTTGCCATCATGTAAGCTTTAAGATGATATCATTAAAAATCTTGTACATAGCACATTTTTGGAATTATTTATGCAAATATGAACAAGCAATATTTGACACTTAGAGGCGTCAGTAGGAGTTAACTGCAGATACACCTGGAAGTGTCACTCAGATGTAATGAGTTAAAGCATCTATCCTACTCCTTTCCCTAATTTGTATTGTGATGAATACTTGCTTTCTAACTCTGTTCACCTCTATGACTTTTCACACAAGTAAACTCTGATCACAACTTATGTTCAGGCTGTTGTCAGACAGTATACTGTCTAAGTCAGGTATTTCCTTCTGTCTCCCCCTTCATGGAGCTCATTAGGGTGATATGTTTTGAACTAGTCAACCAATTGCTTCATTTACACTTTCATTCAGTAAATACTAATAAAAGACTTGTTTAATCAATGGCACATTTTAGTCAGACATGATCATTTAAAAAGGAATAATTTACTTTTAGCTAAGGTTGTCTTATTATATTTATATTAATATGGGCAAAGGATTTCCATTTGTGTGCCAGATGGTTGAAAAATACAATACTGATAATAAACAAACAGACAGACAAACAAACAAATAAATAAATAAAAATAGCTAAGTAAAAAAAGCTTAAGACATTTTTCACCTATCGTTATGGTGTAGTGACCTTAGAATTGATTATATTAGGTATGACAATAGAAGGGTTACATCTCCTTAGCCCCACAGAAAACTGAATTTAGGATTCTGATTTATGAAGTCTTATTTTCTTAGTAGTTTATTTCAGCCATCTGGCACACAGCCATTCAGCCTGCATGCTATTAATATGCTACTGTATGACCTGCTTTTACACAATGCTATGAGAACCAAAAGCTGCTTTTGTTTTGAACAGTTTTCATCCAGTGGTAAATCAGCATTTTTTTAAAAGAAGGGGTACACTTCATCTAACAAATTATTTACCTGTGTTAGGATAAACCAGACTACTTGAGGTAGCAAGTGTACATTTTTAAACGGAGAATGACATTCACACATGTGAATGTGATGCTGTTGGCATCAGAGTGTACAGGATCCTTGTAATACTGATCTGCATCTGTAGAAAGTTCTACATGTCTACGGTTATGCAGAATCAGCCATTAACCTGGAAGGGGGATCATTTTGTAGAGCATTTTCCCATATCAGAGCATCCTGCAAAGTATGAACATACTGCAAATGTACTTGACTTAATAAATTAATTTCATCTAGTACTGCTGTGTACAGTGGAGACAGAAAACTGGAAAAATGCTTCTCATGGCTGTTTATTATCTATTTATTGCCTCTGTTCATCACATTGCACTTTTCTCACATTGCAAGACTTTATGGAGTTGCAGTTCTTCATAATATTAACAGAAGCTCTTGAAGTAAAGCTGGTGCTCAGTAAGCCAGAATGAAATACCAGCCTCAGATGGCTAAGAGCAAAGTAATATCCCTGATGCTAAACACAAAGCAATGGGTAATGCTACTCAGGAGACTCCACTGATGTCAGATACTAACAGATAGCAGTCTGAATGGAGAGTGATGATGAATAACTCCTGGGAATGAAATGGAATGAACTTCTGAGTGCTGTCTAGTAAACTTTATAATGGATTTGTTTGGAGACAAATACAAATCTAGGGTGTTTGTCTATCAGACTTGATCTACACTTTCATGTATGATGGTACTAAAGGTGCATTCTTACTAGCTCTGCAGAAAAACAGCAATTTCAGTAAAATAACATTATCCCTTTTATAAGTGAGCATCAATGAACCCTTTAAATGTCAAGTAGGTATTATGCATTTCTAAGCATCGAACAAAAAGGCTTTCTTCCCTTTGATTATGATTTATTGTTTTTGACACTTCTAAGAAGAGAAGGAAGATGAAAAAAAAACATGGTGTGTTATCGTTCCTCTTGTGTAGTCTGTGTTAATACCTAGTTGTTGCCACACTGAGATAAACTTCTTTGATGAGATTACTTCTTTTAGATGGGTTTATTTAAATGTGTATTCTCTGCGTAACTTATAATGTTGTAAGGTTCGGGAAGCTCAGGTTTTTATCTATTAACACATTCCTGGGACTTGAAGTTGGTAAATAGGAAAGGTATACCGCTTCAGGAATCATATCAAAAGAAAAGTAGAGCAGAAAAGTACTGTATAATTGCTTTGTGACACAAATTGTGGTTGTTGTGGCCATCCTAAAAGATTTCAGAAGTCTGACTTTGAATCATGGGGTAAAGCACTAATTAAACTCATACCAAGAAAGAAAATCAAAACTGTCACAGAATGACTGAATATCAAATCAGAGATCAAAATAAAATGATATGGTTCCCATAAGGTGAAATCTGAGCTGCTTAGACAGAAAATAATTATTCTGATCTATTTTTTATGCTTGCCCTATCTTCTGCATGTATTTTCTTCTTTACTCGCAGTCTCCAGATGTATATACTCCTAGTATATCTTCATAAGGAAAAATAATTCCCAAAGTACCTATCTGTCTCATTCTCTCTCTCTCTCTCTATACACATATATATATATATATATATATATATATATATATATATATATATACACACACACACATATATATATATATATATATATATATATATAGAGAGAGAGAGAGAGAGTTATAGTTATATTTCACTAGATTGTTGACCGACTACATCTGCATACACTACATTGACCATAAGCATTTAAAATTCAGCATGCTGACATGCTGATATGCATGCACTGAACATGAATCTTGGAAAATGCAAAGGTAAAATTAAAAAAAAAAAAAAAGGGAGAATAACATCTTTTTTGCAGGGGGCTAACAGTGATGTTTTTGCTCTGCCCCCCACACCCTCTGACACTTATGTATTATAACTCTGAGATTGCACTAGTGCGGAAAAGGGTAAATCTCCGAGTCGACTGCAATAAGTCGACTGCCGTTATACAGTTGGTCTTGTTGAGTCGACATTTAAATGTTTTTCAAATTGTTTGTCTGCATTCTGACTCCCGCACATGTCATTGTCACACAAGGCACAATCAGCAGTACAACAGTAAACTGTGTATGTATATGTGTTTGTATCTGTACGTATATATATATATATATATATATATATATATATATATATATATATATATATATATAAAGTGACTGACAATTTACTGAATAGTGATATATTGAAAGTCATAATACAGAATGTACAATTAAAACCAAAAAAACCACAGTGACAGTGAAACAAAACCGGAGAAGGATCCAAATGGTCCGGTGCCAAGCACACTAGTTAACTGCAACAAAGCACTGCTGAATAAAATGCTGTTCCAATTGAAAAGTCCTTCAAAAAAAGCTTGTTCCAACAAGAAACAAGAAACAAAATATTTTATTTCGCCTGGTTGGTCTAGGCTTTTCTCAAGTGTAACTCCATAACAAAATGCCAGAAGCTTTATACTAAAAACACATTTCCTTAATTAGACTTTGATTAATACATCACAACTAATTACCAAAAATTCATTGCTGGTTAACAACTTTAACTCTTTAAACCTCATTGTGTAACCAATGCATACTTAAAACCACTTTTAATAATTATGGATATTAAAAACCTTTATGTACTAAATTATTCTGAAATAGTTATGCTACTTGTAACTTGAATTGAAAAACTTGTTGTACCTGCTGTTGACCTTTTACATATACCTGCAAAAGCTCAAAAGTTGGTTAATGCTTGTGTAATGACATAGCTGCCCTCAAGTATGACATGCATTTGTTCTTAATACAGTAAAAATTAAAAATGTACTGAAAAAGCTTAGCCAAATTCATTGTTTTGTGACTGGACCGTGACCCATTTTAACTAATACTGTTCTTGTTTGAAAATACATTTTACATATTGTTAAAATCAATTAAAACTGTTTAAAAACCTTATTAAGCAATAAAGTGCATGGCAAAAAAAAACAATGAATTTGGCTAAGCTTTTTCAGTACATTTTTAATTTTTACTGTATTAAGAACAAATGCATGTCATACTTGAGGGCAGCTATGTCATTACACAAGCATTAACCAACTTTTGAGCTTTTGCAGGTATATGTAAAAGGTCAACAGCAGGTACAACAAGTTTTTTCAATTCAAGTTACAAGTAGCATAACTATTTCAGAATAATTTAGTACATAAAGGTTTTTAACGAATATCCATAATTATTAAAAGTGGTTTTAAGTATGCATTGGTTACACAATGAGGTTTAAAGAGTTAAAAAGTTGTTAACCAGCAATGAATTTTTGGTAATTAGTTGTGATGTATTAATCAAAGTCTAATTAAGGAAATGTGTTTTTAGTATAAAGCTTCTGGCATTTTGTTATGGAGTTACACTTGAGAAAGCCTGGTAGGACCAGGCAAGCCGTGGTAAATATTTTGTTTCTTGTTTCTTGTTGGCGTTGGAATAAAACTTTTAAACTGAAGTACTTGTGTTTTTATTTTCTTGAAGGACTTTTCAATTGGAACAGCATTTTATTCAGCAGTGCTTTGTTGCAGTTAACTAGTGTGCTTGGCACCGGACCATTTGGATCCTTCTCCGGTTTTGTTTCACAGAATGTACAATGTTGAAGCATTAAAATGTTGAAATCAAAAATGCCTAGTACTGCACACATTTAATACATACATGCACTCCTTTCAGGCCACAACATTTCAGCAAATGATATCAAACGTCTGTTAGGGAAACTCAGAAAATGAGTGCAGAGTAGGGTCATTAGATATTTTAATTTAAAAAATTTAAAGTTTCAACAACATGATATTTCACCACTGTGCATTTAGTGTTATATCTTTTAGTGTACCATTATTCAGTAACCTTTCAAGAGTCTCATACATATAATATTGTTATTATATCATGAATGGTCGACACAGTAAATGCTAGACACACAAAACGTCAAAAAACTATTGACCTTTTATAACTCTAATAAAATTATTAAAACCCAGTAGATTGAAAAAGAAAACAAATTTCATTTACTGATTTACAAATTATAATACCACAAACATTCAGATCAAATTTGTTTAAATAATGGCAGTGTTATAGGTTTTATAAGGTAAGTTGCACAGTTATCATTAGGGTTATCACATATTACCAAACTGGACAAAGGAAGTACATTATTACAAAAGTTTGTGTTTTATTTCATTTAAGAATAAATTGTGTGGATTATCTTTGTGATAGTGTTTTTTATTTATTCTTGTTGGATTGTTTTATACCAGGCTTGAGATTTATCTACATTAAGCTATCCTTTTTTTTTTTCAGTCTCTAATTGGCCAGACAGCTCTGTTATACACTACTATTTATGTTTATAATTAGTTGTCGCATTATCAAGAGTGGAACGGTAACTATGAGTCCACCAGTCTGGATGTCTGGAATGGTGGCAGTTTACTACCTCCTCTGAAAATGTGTGTGTGTGTGTGTGTGTGTGTGTGTGTGTGTGTGTGTGTGTGTGTGTGTGTGTGTGTGTGTGTGTGTGTGTGTGTGTGTTTCTGAATGTAAGATTGTATTCAAAGTGCACTTACTGTAGGCAAGTGAATACTGGAAGGCACTGAAACCCATAGACAGTGGTCAAAAAGAAGCAGTTAGACAAAGACCCCACTTGGTAAGATTTTCAGTGTGAAGCCTATTCATGGGTGTTAATTATGTATGCCCATTCCTAGGGTAATTGCATATTTTCTGCATATTCTTGAGGCCAAGCTGCACTTAGAAAATTGTTTATTCATATTTGTGTTTTGTTTTACTTTAATCTCTTTAGTACCAGTGGTGTGGCTCAAAAGATCATACCCAAAGTAGCACTGTCCTATATCTCCTATATTAAAACCACTGGAGATAGTACAGTTATCTTATACGTTGTTTATCTTGTGTTTTACAAGAAGTGCTGATTGAATCATGCAGCATTTAAAAATTGTTACCCCTGTGCCTATAAAGATAAGTTTTTCACCTATCTTACTCAGGACTTCAGAATGCCCATAAAACACTTTCATATTCTCTTTTAGAATATCTTAAACCTGTTTCCATCAACAGAATAAGTTACTGGGAATGCTCTTACTAAGACTGAAGTTTGTTCCTTGTTGTAACCATTGCCAAAAGATGCCAATTATCTGATAAAATAGATTGGTAAACTGTTATCTCTTACTTTATTTAATATATTATCTATCTATGTTGCAATATATAACTTTCCAAAAAAATGAGTTCCTTAATTATTCAAACCACTAAAACTCTTAATCATCTGATGTGAATCTCATACATGATCACTTTGCTTGAGACAGCAATATAGAAGACGACAGACAAATAAAATCATAATTAATGAAAAGATAGGAGATGTTTGATACAAAACGGGCACTTGAACACCATGGGCTGGGCAAAACTCTGATTCTTAAATATGGAATTACAAGGCCATGTCACAGTTATGTGAAATTAATACATAATAGATTGTGTACACTGATTTTTTTGTATAAAAAGTTGCAATTAATGGTATCACATAGTTTTAGCTGGTCTAGGAAGAGTGCACCAGGTTGTTTTTCACCTTCATCACCCCCGTGTCTACTGATCAGCTACTAATGTACTGTGTGAGAAAGAAGTCCTGTATGTGTTCTTTCTATGACACTTTCTGAATATAATCCATGTTTTTGACAGGTAAAAAATATATATGAGATCTGCTAATTGCTTGTAGATATACTTCACCAGGATTTTTGACAGAAAGGATACTAAGGTAATAGGAATAAAGTTGTCATAGCTTTTGAACAGCCTGTATGCTCTTCTCACTTATAATTTTTAAGATGCCTACTCACAGTCAATTGATTTCATTGATATGTTAAATGCTGTTGTGATGCTTAGTAAAGCATATATATGCTGTCTTCATAACTGAAGTTAAACATATTAAGCTGATCTAATCATACTTTAAAAAACTGTGCAAGTCTTATACCCATTTTGTTGCCCTCTTGTGAACTACCTCTGGCCTGCTTGTGTACCTACAAGATGATGCCTGCTGGCCTGGCATCATGACATACAGGGATGGATCGTTGACTAGTGCTCAAGGGATCCATTTTTAATTAACTACATGGGTGTGCATTAGACTGCATAGTGGAGGATGAGATTTGACAGCTGATTCCAGTTTGCTCATTCTGGGCAGACAGTGGCTGCTTACCCCATGGTACTGGTGAAACAGCACAGTAACTGGGTATATCACTAGCCAAGCTGTGCCAGATTATACTGACAGCTTAGATGAGCTGTGGAAACAGGAGGTGTATCTTGTAGCAGGCATGCTTCCTCTCCAAATTCAGTAAGTCTGAAAGCAGTCTAGTAGAAAAAAGGTAGGCCACTCCACAGGACTTGAAGCTGATTCTGCACAACCTGTTTAATGCTGCTAGGTGAACACATAGGCCAATAAGACATCCTGGGCAGGAATGAATGGCTTGTAGGGCTCTTAGCAAACCCAGGGATACCCATGTCTATCCCCACAGAAAGAATTGACCAATTGGGTGCAGACAGGGCACCATCAGGCAAGATTCTGCAGATACAGGGATGAATGAGGTCTCCTGAGTTCTTATCAAATGTCTTGTAAGAGGGATAACAGCTTATTGTTTTCTACTAATGATGCCTTTTCCTGTCTGATACATTTCACTATTCTTCATTGCTGCTATGTTTTATCACTTGTTTTTGTTTAGATCATCTGATAAGGCTACATTAATGCTGCTTCTATTTTTGCTTTGTTTTTCCAGCTGTGCTTCTTTTCCATGTTTTTATATCCAGGTCCATTAGTTTGTATTTTATCTGGGGTAGGTTGGCATAATGGTTAAGGTGTTTACCTTGCAGACACAAGGTTCAGTGTTTGATTCTCACATGGAGTAATTGGCTAGGTTTAAAATGGCCCATAAGGCAGTTAGCCTGGTATGAACCTATTGAACTTCAGAGGCCATGTTTTCAACCATTTCTATAATCCTGACAAGTTTCTTATCATGACTATCTACCATCCAGTAAATCAGAACTGTTTGCCTTTTATTTTCTTCATCCCAGCTCCAAACTATAATGCAAACCATTTTTTTTACTCTTTCTGGGTGTTTCCTTTTTGCCTGTGGTTGTGTAACCACTGAGTTTGCACATATAAACTTACAGTTTCAATGGGTGTCTTTGAGTCATCCAGTTTTCTGCCAGCTGGTTATGTGTTCAATGCACCCAGCTAGTTATGTGTTCAGTGCACCCAGCTGGTTATGTGTTCAATGCACCCAGCTGGTTATGTGTTCAATGCACCCAGCTGGTTATGTATTCAATGCACCCAGCTGGTTATGTGTTCAATGCACCCAGCTGGTTATGTGTTCAATGCACCCAGCTGGTTATGTGTTCAATGCACCCAGCTGGTTATGTGTTCAATGCACCCAGCTGGTTATGTGTTCAATGCACCCAGCCGGTTATGTGTTCAATGCACGCAGCTGGTTATGTGTTCAATGCACCTAGCTGGTTATGTTTTCAATGTACCAGAAAAAACTTCAAAAGTAAAAAATGGGCATTCAGAAGTCATGTAGCTGAGACAATGGTGTGTCCTCTAGGGTTCATTTGTATATATCCCATAGGCCTCCACAACAGCAGGTTTAAAGTATTATACAATGAAGACTCCAGCTTAGCCAGGTCTTTCTTTGTGTTTTTACTGAATGGTTTGTCTTTGTGACCTTTTTGCCCTATAGGTTTGACTTCTCATGGTAGCTGCCACTTCTCATACATTCTACACCATCTTGTGCGTCTGATTTGTTAACATTATCTGCAGTGCAATAATTTAATTTTCAATCCCTCTGCAGTTCCATTTGTACAAGCAGTGAAAAAGAGAAGCCTCTGTGTTAACTTCTCTAGTACTTCACCTGACACTACCCTGTCTTTGAACAAACTCTGTTTATTGATAGGTTTCTCACCACAGCACAGACATGATGTTCTCCATATTGAGAAGGGCCCGTCAGTCTGCTATGGAAATCACCAATGACATGTGTGTGTCCGGCATTTTTGTTGTTAGGGCTGGCTGTTTTTGTTTGACACTCTGGCTGTGTGGTCTATGTGTTGTGGCATGTGGTGAGGTGGTGAGTGTTTAGGTGTTTGGGTTGGTGCTTTGGTGTGGCTTCTGCTTAAAATTTTTGATTTGATCCCAGCCGAGTATGTCTTTGTGTGAGTATGTGTATGATTTGAAGTTGTGATGGTACCATGTGTGACTGGGTATGTATTGTGTGTGGTTACCTTCTCCTCCTGTCTGGTCTTGCCAGTCCTATGTTGAGAGCTCAGCTATCTTTGTCCTTACCTGTTTTTTACCCATGTTACCATGCTATGCATTTTTCCACATATGACTAATTTAGTCACTTAGCTGAAGAGTGATATTGTGTCAAATACCTTGTAAAAGGCAAATCAGGCCACTGTTATTTACTTTTCTGTTATACTGCCCTGGTAATCTAGGTAGAAGCAGATTGCTCTAGCATGACCTTACAGGTTTGAATTCATACTGACTCTTGGTTATTCAATCATTGGCATTTGGTTATTCTAATTTATTTTTTTTTTCATTCCTGATTTTTGTTTTTTTACTAATTATGTAAGCAAAGACTTCTTCTTGGGTCATTTTTTAGCCATGACCCAGAGCAAAAGGTCTATGGGTAAATGTAGAATAGATACAGACAATGTAAACTAGTGCTATTGCAGAGAGAGCTAAAAGCCTGACTATAGCCCAGGTTTGACTAGAAGCTCAGGTGTCTGAGGAGCTGACAAGGGAGGATGGGCATACTCTTATGAGTTTATTGGGGGGGGGGTGCATTCAAGCACTCCTCTCAGTTGATCCTTAATGGACATCGGAGATATGCGGGGGTGGATGTGAATGTTGTCTTTAGAGAGGTAGGGCACTGACTGGGTTGCTGTAGAGATTGAAATGAGACATCAATGTGCCCATTGCTCATCTGTCTCTGGGTAGGTAAAAGTGTGCAAGGGGGAAGGAAGCAATAACAATTCTTTGGCACTAACATAATGCTGCCCTAGGGTGCCTCAGTCACCTCACCTGCCCCCAAGCACAAGTCAAAGAAAGTTCTGGGAAGGTTTGCCATGTTCAGTAGATGCACTGAATTAAGACAGACAACTGGGAATAGCTGAAGGGCTGCTGCAAGGAAAAGGCCAAAAAATGTAATAATTGAATGTAAGAACTGAACTCCAGATCCAGGGACAGTGATATAGAGTTAACACCACTGAGCCACTGTGCTACAGCCCCCTCTCTCCAACAACATAGATTTAGCTACATCTTTTTATACAGTAGAACCTACAAGATAAGGCTGGTATTTGAAATGCTTGGCTTGGAGTAACATTTGCAGTGGTGATAGTTATATTGGGTATCTTCCATTCATACTCTGATTTAGTGTTTTAGCAAAACACTTTCAGTGTATTAAAGCAATTTTGTTTATCTTATTTTGAGCAAGTAGGGGGAATGTCTCAAGCTGACCCTTTTCCAGCCACACTACATTACAGTAGTGATAATGGTGAACAATTGACTTTGTTTGTCCAGCCACAATACATTACAGTAGTGATAATGGTGAAAAACTGACTTTGTTTGTTTGACACAGATGGATATTCTTAAATATCTAAGACAAATCAAGATAGCATAATGTACTATAGGTTACACAAACAAACTTTGTAGAGAAAAAAAAAAGCATCAGCAAGTAGTTTTCAAAAAGCAGTGTTATTTAACTTACCAGTTAACTGTAAAATGAATGTTTCTCTGTACAAGGCAATTAATAAACTGATAAACTACAGTAAAATGAGTGTTACTGAGTACAAGGAAGTAAATAAGCCAATAAACTCACAGCTGGTTTGCCATTAACATGATGTGATTCCCAAAGTGTTTCAGCCACTAACATTATACTGAGTTAAATACTGTGAAACTAGCAGCAGCCCTCCATGTTAATTAATTCCATTGTGCGTTCGGCCCTATGCAGGCCATGTTTTCTCCATCATATCAGGTATTTACTTCTACATTTTGAGAAAAGTATTAATGTAAGTATCACTATAATGGGATGGCATGCAGGAGCATTGTGAGCGGGATAATCATATGTGATTACGTTGCATAGCGAGACACAAGTTTGATTGTTAGAGTAACAATTTGCATATTGTGTGACTGTAAGCAAATTGTCTAATCATCCATTGCTCTTAGGTCCCTGCTGATTTCAATTGCAAGTAAGACTTATCTGTTTGTCAAATAACGGAAAACTAATTAAAGAAATGTTTCTTTGAATTTTTCCATATCCATTATGAAGATAGATTGCTGGTATAAATGCAGCTGCTACTGAAAAGAAGAATTACAAATATTAATCAGCTATTTTGTTATTACAATATTGTAAGAATGAGTTAAAAAGTCATGACTAATAACAATGTGGATAACAGGTAAGTCCCGGGGGGAAATCATGCTTCACCTGTAGTACAGAGTGGGCATTCTTTCTTTTTGTCAGTTTATGAAACAAAATGGACTTATAGACATCAAATGAGAGCTAGAGAAAGAGAGTGTTTTAAATGTGGCAAGGAGAAATTAAAACTAAATGTGCATCCCTTCAATGTTAGGTTTTATTACTGCAGAAGAGTATAGCCAGAAAATTCCAGATTGTTAGTATTACTGAAGAGGGCAAATGGTAGGTTTCTTAAGCCATAAATAAAAAATGTTTATCTGCGATAATGACACAAGGGGAAACTGTTAGAAAAGATCACACAACAGAGCAAAATCCTTAGGGCAAAAAGTTTCTTATTCTGGCAAGATATTTAGTCCTCATGGAGGTATTTGCTTCTGGTTCTTGAAATATTTATTAAGATATTGAACTAGCCTTGCTTGTCCTTAAAAGAAGGAAAACTGAACAGAACATTAAAATCCAAATTTAAAAGAAGCAAAGTTCTGTGAAAACGAAGTTGAAGATTTTCTTTTGAAAATAAAATCTGAGAAACAAAGTTCTGTGAAAATGAAGTTGAAGATTTTCTTTTGAAAATAAAATCTGGGTAGCTTCCCATGGCCTGTGACTTTTTATACTCATCCTCAGTCCCCATTCTGAATTCATGGTATTAATCAGTAAAAGAAATATCAATTATGTAAAAAAAGAATGCCAATTTGATCATTTTTAAGGTGTATCAGTATTTATATGTATGTCTGTATTTTAACCCCCCCCCCCCACAAATACAACTCCATCCTAAATAAACCTATTCATAAACACAAAAATGTAAAACTGTTGGGTACTACTTATAAATAACCTACACTGGCTTTGTGTACCATAGTTGGATGCAGAAGTCATTTCAATTCATAAAACACTTGTAAGAAAGGAAGACAGTTGCGCAGGGGGACTTGTACAGCCATGCTTCACTGCATCCTTACCACCTATTCCTTAAGCTAACCCACTCCCAGTTATGTGACATTCAGCAAGGCAGCTGCACTGCAGTCCCATCATTTTTCTGTATTAAGCCATGTCAAACAAGTGTCAGACTAAGCAATGACACTGCGCATAGTGGCACAGTGATCAGCCCCCTCTGTCTGACAGTATGTTGCACAGTATACAGTGTACTGAGCAACCTACCAGCACCAGAAAAACAAAACATAAACACATCTGTTGCATGGAAGGAGAGGTCTTTACTAAAAATGGAGTTCTCTACACAGAGAACAAATGTGCTGCTATACACAACCCTGTCCCAACCCCCAGCTGTCTGTCATGAGAGCTTCTGCCAATGGGAACACATACAGCACCAAGTCTCCTCATTGCTACAATATAGAGGTGACCCTAGTGCCAAGTGCTTACCTAATAACTGTGATTAATTGGTGAATCACAGCCATTCATTTCAAAGGCATATAATGCTACTGGGTAAGAGAGCTAAAGCATACCTTACCATATAAGGCAAGGTATGTTATACTGTAAACAGATGTCTTATTCAAAAGTGCTGTTAGGCTGCACAGCTCTATCTATCATTCCTGAGTAATGGAGAACCTAATATAGATTCATGTACCAGGTGATCCTGTCTGTCAGTCAGAAAACTAGGCATGGTACTGTCCACCCTTGGGAGCTACCAAAGGAACGTGCACCTGTGGGAGCTACCAAAGGACTGTGTACCTGTGGAAGCTGCCAAGATTCATGTCTGTGAATCACAATAGTCACCAGTGGCATGGCTAATTTGTAGCAGGAAAGTAATCCAGTAGGAACATTGCTCTGCTAGTCAGATTAGCATTGATTCTAGGTCTGTGGGAGTCTGTAAAGTAACAGCAATTAGCTTCTCTATAGTATCTTTTGTGAAACAAATCCTTAATGCTGTGGGCATAAAAGTATTAATTGTTTATTGATCCCATTGCCTTTTGCATTAACATAGTAGATATTGTATTAAAACAACTGATAATATGCCATTCTGTAGTTATGATAAAGTCTGTAAAAAGAAATAATGCTATTGCCTTTCCATTCCTGTGGGCCTGTGATCACTGTTGAGTCTTTTTATATGACAGAACCTTGCAATAAAATACTTGTTATTGCAAGTCTGTTGTATCAAGAAATTCATGTAAAAACAATTCTATTTCCACCTTTGCCAGCCATAATAGGGCCACTGTATGTACTACAGTCTAGTTTCTTATTTAACAAAGAAAGGAGGGAGAGGAAGAGTAAAGAGAGAGGAAGCACAGTCCTATTACATTGTGCCATAAATTGTAACCCTTTTTACTCTCCAGTTCGGATACAGGCTGTATAACCAGGAGGTGGCCAACTTTATGCCAAAATTTAAAAACTGGTGTTTCCAACATGGGCCTCCTTTATATCACATTGACTTCCATTTGGTAAATGTTTTGCACTGACTGGATCTATTCAATGAATGCAGATATACCAGCAGACTTCCAGTGTTACTGATTATTTTGTGAAGTGCCAAGAATAATGTCCGTCATCTTGATGATGATGATGATGATGATAGTTTGCCATTATTCTACAGAGTACATTGTAGATTATCAGATGTTTACAGAGAGTAGTGTTATGTGACAAAATAATTCCTTCCAGCAGTATTATGTAACAATATTTCCTTGCAAAGTGTGTGTAACTACAAAGATAAGTTCCCAAGCCGACCTGAGATACTGTGAGTGTGTTCACTATACATGGGCATTTAATTTATGCATTTTTGCTATTTTGTTGCGTGTATTGAAAACTCCTTGTAAGTACTTTCACACAAATAACTTCCAGAATAGGAGAGGCATTCTGCAAGTTGCAGATATCCATATAATCTCATTTGTATTGTTATCAAGATTAGTTAATCGTTGGTTTGCCATGCATTACCAATAATTTTCTGGGATTCTGCATTTTAGCATTGTTCATAAAACAGATATCTTGGAAATAACCAGTTAAGTTCATTTATGCTGTAAAACAATTGCAAAAGTTCTTGATGGTAGTTGAATTTTAAAAGTTATAGAGAGGCAGTGTTACTGGCTAATATAAAACATTTTTCATTATGATATGACGCATATTACCGTATCACAGCTTGAGTAATCAAATTGTATTTATTTTTTTCTTTTCAACAAATGCACTGTTGCTTAGACCTGTATCTGCAAGAACATAGATGTGGGTGCAAGAGAGAATACATATGGTGAATGTGAATCATGTCGGAGTATAAGTATGCTTCAAGTTGTGCTGTGTATTAGTGTTGTTGACCTGAATGCATGTGTAGCAGTTTTACAAGTGTGCAATAAGAGATGTCCTTTGTGTAATATACAATGTACATCTTTAAAACTTTGAGAGCTGACCAAGACAAGCTCAGAGTTAAAATATTGGGACAAGCAAGATTTTAAGATTTCCCCTCAGACTACTCAAAAAACATTATATATGTGTGTGTTTGCTTAAGCCTGACATTTTAAGAGTTTTTTCTTCACTAGAGAAATGAAAGTATCCTGTCCAGAAACATGCACTGTCTATGAGGTGGGGGAGGGTTACACCTGTAGAGGAAGGGTAAAGAGGCTACATTTAGAAGTTGGTGTGCAAGTCCAACACTCCTAGCTACACCCCTGCTGCAGAAGGTTAGCAAAGAGATAACACAGTCTATAGACGAACAAAGATAAAATGGGAAATGTTTTTGCAGATATGCTACTAGGGCCTTTGAATAGTGTCAGCTGAAAGCATAAGGACAGTAATTATTATCTGCAGAACAGTAAACATTTAAGTGTGAATACAAGTACATATACTAATTCTAAGATTGTGGTATCCTGAAATCTGCCTATTACTCCAATTACTCCAAGGTGTAGCAGAGCCAAAGTTAGCTTATGCAAGTAGCAGGGCTGTTGAAAGTGTAGCCCCCATATCAGGGGGTGCTGTGAGTTTGTAATAACCAGGTTTGATCTTCACTTTTTTAATCAGGCTTCCAAATTAATTTTCAGTGCTTTGGGACTTAACAGTGTCATGTCATACACTTTAACTAGGGAGCACCAGCCTAGACACATAAGGTTTAGCATTACATTTCATACCTGCTAAAGCCTAGAAGTTAATCACTGTATCCTACACACTGCCTAAACTGGGAAGTGTACTAACCACTCCCTTAACACAGGATGATGTGAACATGACACACAAAGACCACTGAGCTTGGTATGTCTTCAGTCCTGATCAGCATTCTCTGAATGCCACTACTGCCCTCCAGCAACATTAGTACCTGCTGATCATGCCTGTAGTAGCTGTCACCTGTTGCAGCAATGAATATCCTGCCTTCTATATGACATCCTGCTAGAATCCACACACCTGCAGACAGATATGTTCTGATGATTCTCAGTCTTAATGTGTGTTTTACTGGGGAATCACTCTATGTATGTGCACCCCAGACCTCCCCTCCAATGAAAGACAAAAAGGCAAAGCCGACTCATTGCTTTTTTATCCTGAATCAGTTTTCAGCTTGAGACACTAGTCAAAAAGAACACAGGGAGTAAACACAACGTCCAGCTCTGATCATGTCAAACCCCTGTCTCTTTATTCGATATCATACAGACTTCTGAGAGACGATCTTTGACTGGCGTACAAGGCATCCATGGATCCTGTTTTGATGAACCTCTTGCACATCCACATAACAGACAGCATCAAAATCACTAGATTAAAAGACCTAAATTTTGCTTGTGAAGTAAAAAGGACATGTAACTGTAGACATGTTTCCCAGAGAATTCCCATTCTCTGGAACAGGGTCCCCATCCATATGAAGTAGAAGTCTTCCCTATCCCTATTCAAGTGCAACTTGGACCAGTGGATGGGGAATCAGAAATTCACCCCTGTGTTGGCTCATATGCCTTTGATGGACAGAAGCAGTCAATAACTCACTACTGCTATAAATCAAATCCATGAATCACATTTGGGTTGCACAGCTAGGCTTATAAGGGGCTTAATAGTCACTAGCCTAGTATACATCTATGAGCTTATGTCACCTGGGTTATAGTTAGGGCTTTATTCCTCTACAGCAAATGCTGTCAAGAAGCTTGAATATTATTTTGGAATGCTTAATTAGTATTTTTTTCAAAGGGTTACATCATTCCTTGTGGATGGTGATGCGGATTTATTTTTTGTTAACCTTTGGTCATATTTCAGATCTGACATTAACCTGTTGTGTAAAGGCTGCATGACTTTTTGTCTGTCTGTCTTATATCCCTTGTGTATTGTAGTAAACCTTTTAGCTACTTTACACAAACATCATTAAGTCACTGTAACAGTAAATTCCACCAAGTGGCTTAATATACGGAGTCAATATTTTACATACATAAAGGTGATGTTAGATGCAGGCTCAATAGAATAAGCATTATTTTAGCATATGTTCAGTCTTTGTAGTTTGTTACTAAAGATATGTACTATGACCTATGGTCCAGCACTATGCATTGTATCTTCACATTAGGAAACAGATATTTACCTGGGAGTATACAATAGTCACAAAAGATCATTAGTCTTCCAAAAGATCAGGTGTGACTTGGAGGGATAAACAGAGCAATGAAGCTGAAACAAAAAAATAATAATAAAATGAATGTTGTTAGGGGAATTCAGAGGACAAAACTTGAATGGAGGACTAATTCTAGGAATGGTATAGCAGGAAAACAGCGCATAAGTTACAAACATGCCTACGCTCTAACATGCATCCCTCTGTGAAAGAGCAATGGAGATGATGAAGCAAGGTGCTCTGCTACCTGGTATGAGGAACAGACTGCAAAGATGCTGAGGTTATCTTTCTGGTCTGCAGGACTTTGGAGTACTGTATCTATGTGTAGTGAACTTACAGAGGAACCGAGAAAGACTGCAGTGTACAAGGCGGAATTACTAGAATGGTGTGAGGAATGGGGACATGAGAAAATAGACGTCTCAATAAGAGAGCAGAAGAAATTCTACAGACCACCTGTGGGAGTTGATCCTTCTTATCCAACACCTTCCTCCTTGCTAAGAGGAGGAAAAGGGAGAAACGTAAAAATAGCAAATGAATAGTCCAGAAAGGGACTGTTAGGAGGCTACTGACCATAAAAAAGTTTTGTTTTTTTTAAATGAATTTTCCTGCTGATATAGCCCACTTGGTGCCTCTAAAAGTATAGTAAAGTAATCCTACATGGATGACTGCTTGCTTTCTTTCAAGAAAGTGCAGAGACCGTTTATGAATTGAAATTCAGATCTTTATTAATGATGTTGGATAAAATGCAGAGCCTTTATTAATGATGATAGGATCTGGATTTCAACTCATAAATGGTCTCCGTTAAAAAGTTTTAAATTCTATAGCCTCCTAACATTTTTTAAGGACTGACTATTTAATAAGAGAACAAAAGGGGTATATGACATAGGCAGACAGCACTACTCAAGCCACAAGCAAATGGGAAAGGGGAAGAGACAGGAGTGACAGTTGAGAGGTAAAATGATTTAAGACTAACTTAATGACAAAGTATTTTTGCACCAGAGAGTGTGGTAATAGATGAAGTACCTTATCAGTGGCAGAGGTGCAATGCAGTCCAAACAGGATTAATGGAAACTTGAAAGAGATGGAAGAATTGCTGAGACTAATTCAGTTCACAAATGTGTAGCTATAACACTTGGCTTATGATATAGACCATATGCAGACTTTTTTAGGTATTTTCATATTTTGTTAAAATATTTTTTTAAACTTATTTACCAGCAGTCATGTTGCTATGATCTGGAGTGGAGGGTAATATAATTGCTTTAATACATACTTTCACAAAATTTAATTTGGCCATAATCTTTTTTCATTTATTATTATTTCTAGTTTACCATTATTCGGTTATTGCAGCAAAGAAGATGGCAGAAATGATAGAGTACTGTTGTATACAAGAAATATCCTCTCCCATCTTTAGTATATGACATTAAATTCAGGCTTGGCAGTTACTGAAGGATTCAAGGTTATTGCTATGCACAATAACACTGATATGCTATTAGACGTACTATACTAATCCTGCCCTAGAGCTGCCATTTAAATCTGCTGAGGCTTACAGTTAAACAGGTCGCTCTGCATTTTGTACTATCACTATAAGCATCGCATGTAAGGGGTCCAAGTTTCCTTCAAGCAAACCCTGCTGGAAATTACCTAGTCATCCACAGAATAGCAGATTGTCCTAGGTCCTATGAAAAAAATCACTTTGTTCTGTCCTTAATGAAAGTATTATTGCAAAGTTCTATAATACTGCAGATGAGGAGTGGAAAGTTTGTTTCATTTTTTCATATTTTTTTCCCTAACTCTGGCTCAAAACTTTATGTAATGCTGTTATACTCTATTAACTTGTGAGACTTGCCCTGGATGAATGGCGCTGCTTCACATATTTCAGTAATATCTCCTACACTATATTGAGTTACTCAATAAACTGATTATAAATTGTTCACTATTTACAAGTAATACATAGAATTAACTTACTGTTCTTACAGAAGGGATGTTAATAGAAATTAAGTTAAATTATTAAATTTTGCTGTTCGTTATCTAACTGATTTCTGATTTATTGTGCATTGACAGAATCAACTTTTCAGATGGCAGCTATTTTTATTGCTCTCCATCATAATAATTGATTAAATGTGAATAGTTTCTGGAGTTAATAAATATAATTGTTTTACGATTTTTGCAAAAATATTGTATAACTACTGTTTAGTGTATGAATTGCCTTCCATGGCTTTAACCTTATGTCTAATTTTAGATCTGATTGAACTTTTCTAAAATTAAGAAAGAGACATTAGACAAGCTCAGAGTGTCAGTCATAAAACTGTAATGAGCAAACGAGGCAAGGTGATAAGCAAAAGATGTCTTGGAGCTCAAGTAATCTGGGTCAGAAAATCAGCATTGAGTTTTTTATGCACAGTGTGTCTTTTACACAGTAATAATTTTTAGAGATAAGATGAGTTTCATTAACTAAATTGGAGTGAAATCACTATTATTTTAATTTATGGTACTTGCTTGCCACTCAGACAATTGTTATGGGAATCATAGACTCCTAGTGTGCCTTTGACTCATGACAGCGGTTATCTGTGGCACAATTAGTAAGACATGAACTCAGTAAGAAACAAGAATGCTTGCAGAGCTCCTGGGAAATTGTATGCTTCTGCGTCAGTCCTGGTAAATGATAGATTAAATGGCAAAAGCATCGTATGTGATCCATTCCTGAAAACTCAAGTGCTTTGCAATCACTGAGGTCCAGAGATCAAACCTATATTTGTGCATAGTGCTCCACACTCTTTATTATAATTTTCTCCCAAAAAGAATGGGCTCATGACCTTTTTCAAGTGTGCTAAAATGTTCTCTACTAAACACTAACAGCCTCTGCAGTAAAAGGAGTCTCATTGAATCCTGGATTCTACAAGAAAACCTAAGTATGCCAGGAACTGCAAAAACTTGGTTGATGATAAAGTTGTAGTCTTCCATTTCTATTAATTTTGTGTTGCTGTATCATTGCAGATAATAAATCTGAATAAGAATCGGTGGCAGTGCTCTACTGATAGCTAAAAACATAATTCAGGTCTCATTTGCAACAAAGTGTGTAACCTTGGCTAAGCATGATACAGACTGTTTGATTAAATAAATAAATATATAAATAAATACCCATTTGTTAATCTGGTAGGCCCACTGGACACGTATGTTTTCAAGGGCTGTCTGGGAACAATATCTGGTTAACTGACTTGCTTAAGGTCACTAAGTAGGCAAATGAGGGGTGAGGGAATAAAACCTTGTACCTCAGAAACTCTAGCTGATAGATTTAATCCTTTGCACCAATGGCCAGATCATCTACCTTACATTAGGAGGGCACTCCAAGGTCTGTGTTCCTTTGTTTTTTTTTTTTTTGTTTGTTTGTTTTTTACTTTTTCCAGTATAATATGCTTTATTGAACAGTACTATAAGAAATATAATGTATGTTCAGTGAAAATCTTTAGGTATTTTGAGAACTTTGAGAATTAAGGTGATGTAGTTACTACTTTATAATAATAATATATCATTGTCATGAGATTATCAGTATCATTTATCCTAAATGCACACAGTGAGAAAGATTTAACTTTTAACTTTTAATTTAATTTACAGAGCAACTCATCAAATATTTACTCAATAATTTCAAAACATATTTCATTTATATATGATTATAATACAGAATTGTTTTTCACTCCAATGCTGCATGCATTTCACAGTATAGCAACAGTGTCAAATACATAGTGATGAAATTATGGACTTTACCATCAAAATTAAAAGTATGTTCACAATAATAAAAACAAAACATGTGCAAAGAAAAATGTTATGCTTCTGTGGTACAAATGCAGAAAAGAACAATTTTATTACTGAAACATGAAAAGTGGCTGAATGTAAATCACTTATTAAAACAGAACATCTGCATCCTAATCACGATCTGTTTTGAGTCATATCTTCCATATTTTATTAGATATCCAACTCAGAAACACTGGGTCATTTTGTATTATAGCCAGTGGAATTCCTAGAAAAATAGGCAGTTATCTCACACATTGCCAACAAATTTTACTCAAACCCACCAAACAGCAAAGCATGTAGTTTCATGAAGTTTCTGAAAGTGTTTGCTGCCACACAGATGACATGCAGGTTGTGTCCATGATCTGAGATATGTGAGAATATGAACAACATGGAGGACTTGCTAGTGATACTGTTCAGCCTGTACCATGATATACTTAATAAAAGGCTGCCATTAATGCAATAGTAAGTCTTAAAAGGCCAACTGATTGCTAAGGCTCCTGTTCTGGTGTTAGAGGTGAAATTTTCCAAGTATCAGCTGCCCAAAGAAAAGGACGCAAAAGGACATAACATTCATTGCTCTTTTCCATAGAATATCATTGCAAGTGCAATTTCTAGGTCTGTGTCAGTCATCATTTCCTCCTCCTGAGAGATTTCTTCCTACTTTGAGTTAGTATGATCATGAAGTCGATATATATAAGTTTGGGGGGGGTGGGAAATATACCCCCTCACTAGGTGATGCAGGAGAACCTGCCACCCCTGCAAAAAAATCTTCAAAGTAATTTTTTTACCCTTCTGTCCTTCGGGCATTATTTTTTTACCATTTCTGATGTTCTGGATTGTGCAGTAGAACCAGGCATGGAAACACTAGAATGACACTGTAACCTTGCACTATGAAACTTGTACAGATGCATGCATTCTTCTAAAGCGTTCCAGACAAATCATCCTAAACGGTACACATTTCTGAGTCATTAAATGCTACTGAAGCCCAGAGAGACGTTCCGTTTATAATGACCACATATTAATCATCAGCACTCCTCTGTTGATATATATCACCGCCTTCCTTTTTTGAGCTGCTTGAATTCTTTACCTTATCTTCCTATGTCCTAAATTTTGAATAAGTCTTCAGTGTAACAAATATTCTTCAGTAAAACCTGAAAATTAATGCATGTTGATGATATTACACTGCATATACCTCTCTGTATTTAAAAAAAATCCATATACAATCCATGTAATTGTTATTTTTAATTGGAACTGTTTGTAAATGATGCAGCTGATGTAAAGGATGTCTGAATAATGGAACTTTAGCTCATGAATGAAACTATAACTGGTCAAAAAATGCAAATAATGTATATTATAAATGTATAATGGAGCTTTTATCCCTGGGCCTCCACTAAAAAAAAGCACTGCTCAGTCAGACATTTCCACTAAAAAAATGCCAATAAATATACAACTATTTTAATAATTGTTATTGCCACTCATACTTTGTTTCATTAATGTTTAATGTTCTTGGTTTACTGTCTCTCATTGCTGTCCACAAATCACATTCAGTAGTCAAAATGATTCCATAATAATCATCCCACTACCCCACTAAACAGATAACGGTAAATATATTTTGTGTGTTTTGCCTCATATTACAGAAACATGGCAACACTTTGCCCTAAAAGGTACTAATTATACATTTCTAATGTGCTGGCAAAATGTGTTTTTCCATGATCATTTTTTACACACAAAATCTAATCCACACAGTGCATTAAGTGAAATCACTAGTAGTGTTAACATAAAAAAGTCGTAACACAGAAGCACAGACTAAACACTGACTGATTAAGTGCTACCACTCAAGTTTTGCATATAAACATTTGGTCTAGTAAGAGGAATCGAATAGGACTAAAATTAGTATGATTAAAATCTCTTATGACATTGAAAATGAGTTTAAACAACTTAAAATAAATAGCAACATTTATATGCAAAATGCTGTACAGTGTACATGCATGATAAATGTAAATTTTTGAGCAAAGAATATGTTTGTCAGTGAACACTAAACTACATGTCATTTCATGACCGTTTAGTTACAAATTTATTAAAGCAAATCTTGTCTATCCTAATATCCTTGCTAGCATACACATTCAGAAGGAGTATAAAGAATCATGCAGAGAAAAAAAGTAAAGGGGTGGAGATGAGTATAATTAATGGAAGGTGTTAGATCAGAGAATCGTTTGCATTAAATTTCAGTGCTAATTTGTGTTTCCTCAGGGCTCTGATATTAGCTAAATGTAATTATGGCATAGCTACATCTGTCTAATTATAGCATTTCTGTGGGAATGACTAAATAACTAAATTGTAGTCTTGCTTTCTGCCATAATATAGTGGTTTTAAGTGTTCCTCAAGGTGTGGTAAAGGCTATGCAGTCTATAAATGATCTGATTAGAAGTATTGCTTTAACGAAAATCTTTTAATTAAACAGAAATGGAGATAATTAGCTTCTGAAGGAATGAGTTTCTAGCAATTTCTCTGAAAGTTGTTATACTACCTATAAGTATCTGTTTAATTGTTCTATTTCTGTGATATTCAAATGATAGTTAATGATTTTAGGTGATTAAAAATAAAATCACTAATAATCCACTGAAAACCTTTCTTTTTCTGAATACACACTGTGTCGGTAGCATTGTCACCTCACAGTAACACATTGTCCTGTCTATTCTTAGCTAGAGCGTCTTCTGTGTGGAGACATGCGTGAATGGGCGTACCTTCGTTGAAGATTGTGCGTCAGAGCTGGCAACTCGGCATGTAAAAATCTACTGCCAATCATTAGCGGACCAGAGTTCCGCTGTGGCTACCCCTAACCGGGAAAAGCCGAAAGACACAACAACACTGGCTCAACTAAAGTTCATAGCAGTTGTAAATGGCTAGTGACTGAAACTTCCTGCTTCCTTCTAGTTTGTGCCTTATTTCAAGGTATCCCTATCTTCACAGAGTACTGAGTTCGAAACCAGAAGCCACTATATACTGTTAGGCAACTGAATAACATCAACGGCTAACCCCTTTCCTTGCTGCTAGTAAGAGAAACGTATATTCTCAGTAAATTTTAGATAATAACTTGTCTAAGTCATAACATTTCTCATCTCTTTCTTCTTGACAAAAATTCCATCACTGCCAGAAAATTATCTTCACATCCATCCTTCTATCAATATAACATTTGAGCCTGAAGTGCATGTGAAAAGCGATTGATGAAAACTTCATTATATATCATTCATCTGTGCTCACAATGAGGTTCAAAATCTCCTTGAACATGGTAGACAAAAATCAGTATAAATACATATACTCACACCATTTCATGCATGTGTACATACACTTATGCAAACATTAAATCAAGAAATAAATTGCCTCACAGCCTGCCTCTTTGCAACCATATTGCTTTTTCACCTTGTGACCATTATGTTTTATTGTTGAACCCTGAATGACATTTTTTTCTATTCACAAATGATGTGTGCTTAAAGTTAATATCACTAAAGACCATTGAAATTATGTCAGCCACATACCTTTATTTATTTATTTATTGATGTCACAAGTGAAATTCCCCTTTTTTCAGTATCTGACTTTTGTACATCTTAGAATTATAGTTCACAGATCAAAATTAATTAAAGTTGCTGATGTGCCTTTCAATACTATTACTCATGAGAAGTCATAAGAGTATTTTGTGTTTTGAAGAAATGATAGTCGCAAGTCCTACTACAAACAGTTCACTAGCTGCAAGACTGTTAAGCAGAAAACCTGAAGCTGTGGACTTTGAAATTTGATTTGTTCCTCATGGCAAGTAAAATAGCTGAAAAAGCCCAAATGAAGTTACAGTCTGTCATTTTTCAGCATGTCACAAGAGAAGTCAAATTGAAGATCTTAAATATTTTATCTTTCTAGACATAAGTAAAGCCATTTGGTCAAAAGCTATAAATAGGTAACTATAACAACAAAACATAAGACCCTCTTTCAAATAACAATACTGAATGAGGAAAGGTGGTCACATAATATTTTGGGTTGGTTGTCTTATAAGACGCTGGCATGGAAAAATATCTCATTGAACAAAAACAGGGCGATTATCAACAGGCCAGTTGCACAATTTCAGAAACATTTTGGATACCAGATAGAGCTATAAAGAAGTTATGTTCCATGACTTTACTACTTTATTTCCTAAATTAGGCAGCTGGTGTTGGTGCTGCGGTAGCGTTGTCGCCTCGCAGTAAGACATCCTGTTCAATTCTCAGCTAAAGCATCTTCTGTGTGGAGACATACGTGAGTGGGCGTACCTTCATTTGAAGGTTGTACGTCAGGGCTGGCAACTCGGTACATAAAAATGTACTGCCAATCATTAGCGGACCAGAGTTCCGCTGTGGCAACCCCCTAACCAGATAGAACTATAAAGAAGTTATGTTCCATGACTTTACTACTTTATTTCCTAAATTAGGCAGCTGGTGGTGGTGCTGCGGTAGCATTGTCGCCTCGCAGTAAGACATCCTGTTCAATTCTCAGCTAAAGCATCTTCTGTGTGGAGACATACGTGAGTGGGCATACCTTCGTTTGACGGTTGTACGTCAGGGCTGGCAACTCGGTATGTAAAAATCTACTGCCAATCATTAGCCGAAAGATACAACAACCAGGACAATATTCTGTTCAAGTATGCTTGGATGGTATTTCAGTAAAACATATTCCAAAAAATACCAACAGCTCTTAAGAATACAACCAAGCAAGTACTGAAGCAAATAGACTGTGTGTGTGTGTGATCGTGAGAGAGAGATTAAAAAAACAGATAAAGCCATTCGAATGGAGGAAATCCTATAATTGGACAAGATTAAGAACCGTGTTGACCCAAAATAGCTGAATAAAGGGATTTCAATGGAGCATTCCCCATTGCCTGTCATTAAAGAAGTGACCTCACTTATGCCAAATACCAAATTAGTTTAAATATTAGTTTTAATTCATTGATTCCAGAAGATATGTTTTGATGATTAAAGCTTCAATTTGTATATACTGAATACACCTATAGGAAGATGAAGACATTTGATTTTATAGTTTTGTAACTCATGATCAGCTGAAATATTTCAAGCAGTGGTTGCAGAAATAATTGAATGCTAAGAAGGTGTTGTGAACATACGACATGATCTGTTAGTGAAGACTTGGAGGCAACAATCCAGGGTTTGATACAGGCAAAGAACAGACTAAAACATTATAATTTGAAATTAGATAAGAACAAGTATAAAATAAGAGTAACAGATCAGGTATTTGCTTCATTTTATTCTCTCAGAGTGACTGAAGCAAGCCTCAGGACTGACAATACAATAATACAAATGCCAAATCCAGGAAAACCAAACAGGTAGATACATGAGATACACAGGAATGATAAAGTACCTTGCAAAGTGTATGCTAGTATGTCTGAGATACATGTGAGTATTATAATGCTGTAGGAGCATCCCATAGGCTGAGAATGGAGCTATGAACAAGAAAACACATTTACAAATGTTCAAGAAATGAGTAACACAAGCACTATATTGAAGTATTATTATGTATATTAGGCACTGGTGTTGCAAACAGACACAGCTGAGAATGAAGCAGGGGAATAGGCCACTTTCACTTGAGTCAAGAACATTTACTGATGTGAAAGAAATTAAGTAGAGAAAAAAAATGCCAGCAATAGTGTGTAGATGTGAGAAGTACTACAAATAAATTTATGGCTAAGAAGTACAAGACAGGACGGCATATAAAGTGTTGCATAGCACATTGACAAAGTATTTGTACAAGACACTGCCAGGATTCCAGAGGAATTTGATTAATCTGCAGGGTATATTACCTAAACGTGAAATAAACACCAGGCAGACAAAGTGAGGAGTTATATATAGCACGTGTTGAGCAGTGCTTATTAACCAGAACTGGGTATTTGTTAGTTGCTACCACTGCTGGATATGACATGGAAATAAAAGTGTTTCAGAGATGTGTTGATAGTGACTTAGAAATGCAAATACTGAATGAAGTCACAATGAAGTGCTAGAACAAAAGTCATCACTCAGAAAGGAAATGTATCCTTTGTCTACACGGAATAAATAGCATCTCAGACCTAATGTTCAGAGACAGCAAGAATGTTGCACCAAACTGTTTGAATGAAACAGTACTTGATAAAATAGGTAGCCACATCCTGAATTACAAGCAGTGGGCAAAAGACTTAATGTACTGGCCTGAAATGTCAGCACAGTTAGAAAAATAGTACAAAACTGAAGTATCTGTAACTTGTATGAAAGCAACAATCCAAAAGAAAATATTTTACCATATATAGTACCTGCAAGACCATGAATTAGATTGGGGACATATTTATTTTAAAAAAGCCATATACTTGATAGATATTTATTTATTTGTTTATTATTTATTTATTTTTATTTCTGTTTTATTGACCAGGAAAGTCTAACTTTGCTACAGTAGCCCCTTTTCAGTGTAGACCAAGGGAGAAAGCTCTAAAGAAAATCAGAACATTGAAAAACAAAATAAGCGCATAGTGTAAAGATGATAAACCTGATCATTATTAAGCATAATACACATCACAGTAGATGGTAAAAGTATAGTAGCGGAATAATATAATATAAAATACATAAGCAACACTCACTTGTAATATGGGGGGGCTTAAGTGAAGCTAGGTGGAAATAATGCCATGGGCTGGAGAGTTACATAGTTAGGGTGCACCATTATAAGTATTATAGTAGTAAGTTGGATCAACTTATCCACACCCCCACCAGGGGAAGCAATATCCTAGACCTGGTCATTACCAACATGGGCAACCGGTGTTCCACACCAGGGGTCAATTCCTGGTTGGTCAAATCCGACCACAAGCTAATCACCCTAGACATCCACATCATGCCCCGACCCCCTCATTAGGGAAACCACTGTAAAAAAAATTTCCAAAGCCAACTTCACACTTCTTAAGACAGAAGTGGCAAACATTATGACACCCATGCAGACAGACAATAGAGGTATGACTGCTGAATCCTACACAAATGCACTTTATAAGCACTTACATGAGTGCAGGGATCATGCAATCCCTAACAGAACCAAGATGCTATCCTCCAAAAAAAGGAAGCCAATCTGGTGGTCCCCTGCCATAAACAAACTCTACAACAGAAGAAAGAAACTGTTGTAAAAAATAGTAAAATCCCATGATTGGAGGAGCTCCCTGGTCAGCCTCAGTAAGAAGCTGAGATCCCTCATAAAATCCTCCAAAGCTAGTTATGAAAATAAAATCTCCACTGATTCTAAAGACAACCACAAAGCATTCTATAGCTATGTCAAGAATCTCAGTGGCAACACTCAGATCTGCTCTGAGTTACAGCACAATGACACTAAATATACAGAACCAACTGATATTGCCAATATCCTGGCAGATAGGTTCAGTGCTAACTTTACCCCCCTTCACCCCCTAAAGGGCCCATCTCTATACCGAAAGAATGCAAAGTTCCTGTAATGGCTGCACAGGTAAAAACCACACTTTCCAAAGCCAAGAACACAGTATCCATGGGACCTGACAACATCCCAGGCTGCGTTCTACACAAACTACAGAACAAACTGGCACCCCACCTAAGTACCATGTTCAGTCATAGCCTCACCTCAGGCTTTGTGCCCACTGAATGGTGCACAGTGATGGTTGTCCCAGTCCACAAAGGGGGAGCCACCACGGACCCCGGGAACTACTGCCCCATTAGCCTGACATGCCTGGTCTGCAAGGCTATGGAACATATCATCATGGAACTTATAAACAATGACATTGGTAATTTCTAAACTCCAGACCCCACCCAGTTCAGGTTGGTAAAAGGCAGATCATGTTTCCTAAACCTGATAGACTTCTTTGAAGCGGTCACCAATGCCTTAGATGAGGGTAAGGTGGTTCACACAGCCTATCTAGATCTCGCTAAGGCTTTCAACACCATCCACCACTCTGGAATTATAGATAAACTCACTAAACTAGGTATAAATCCCTATGTCACAAGATGGGTTGCCAACTGGCTCACTGACAGAACCCACATTGTGAAAGTAGCAGACTCCAAATCCGACTTCAGACCAGTGACAAGTGGAGTACCACAGGGTTCAGTCCTGGGTCCTGTCCTGTTTGATATCTACTTCTCTGAAGTACAGACTAACACAGAAGGTCTTTGGCTAATGAAGTTCACAGATGACTGCAAACTAGGAGCCATAATCGAAACTCCTAATGATGTGGACATCCTACAAAAGGGCTTCACTGAGACAGATGCCTGGCGTCAAAGCTATGGCCTTAAGCTCAATGCCAAAAAGTGCATTGTCATCCCTTTTGATAAAAACTCTGTACCCATAAACTACCACATAAGCGGTAGTCTACTTAACACCGAAAGTGTGATAAGAGACCTTGGGACACAAGTGGACAGTAGTCTCTCCTTTGATAATCAGATCACCACAGTAATTAGGAAATCCTTCTACATGGCACACCTCATTACAAAAGGTTTCTCATCCATGAAAAAAGAGGCCATTGTTCCCCTCTACTCGTCACACAGACCCATTATAGAATACAGCGCCCCTTTTGGTATGTACCTCATAAGACATCTACAACAACTGGAAAGGCCACAGAAATACCTCACAAAGAGGATTACTGGCCTCAAACAGATGCCCTACGCAGACCATCTCAAAAAACTCCAGTTTTCCTCCATCGCATATCACCTACTCAGAGGCAATCTCTGCCTAACATACAAAGCTATGTCAAACCCAGAGCTTTTGGACATGCTCCACTTAAAGAAATTCCAGTCCCTCCAAGCTACATGCTCTAGGGACCTAAACCTTGTCACCACAATAAACAGAACATGCTGGAGGGATAGATTCCTGTCCCAGAGACTTCCCATACTCTGGAACAAACTACCTATCTATATCAAACAAAGCTCCTCATTAGCACTCTTCAAGAGAAATCTTGATGGTTGGATGGGAGATAGGAAATTCACCCCGGGGATCACTTCTGTGGCTCTGCTCAACAGGGGCACAGGAAAATAATTTTCCTGGGTGGCAAAAGCCGGGGTACTTTTTTTGGCTAGGCTTATATAATGAACTTATAAGGAAGAGAGTTGGCATTTTACATTACAGTAGCATTTTTCTGAGATAGAAATAAATGGGTAGTGAGATAGTGTGAGAGGAGTGATATGGCAGAGAGAAGAGACTAGGTGGGAGAGAAGACTAAGGCAGGAGTGTATCAGGAGATTTGGTAGAGGAAAAAACAATAAGTAGGATAGTATAGAAGAGAATAAACTGGTTGGGTGGGCTAGAAAAGATAATGCATAAAAATAATGGTAGGAGAATAGCAGGAGAATGGAGTAGAGAGAGAGAGAGAGAGAGAGAAAATGCAGAGGGTCTGATGGCAGATAAAATGTGTGTGTGGGGGGTCACAGCATAGATTACAAGGAAGTACCCTGTGGCTTGAGCTAGTGTTGATCTGAATAGATTTTTATTCTTAGTACCTTCACATAAAAAAGAAATGGACAGATATTGCACTCAGTGATGTGATAAATGTATTGAAATCTGTCTTTTCAAAAGCCTACAATATTAAAATAACCCCAAAAACATGTAAGAGGTGGACACAAGCTTAATGATTCATTTTACTAAAGGAAAGCACATGTATTTTTAAATGTTAATACAATGTACACTAAAGGTTTTAACTAATGATGTTAATTGGAATTTCAAATTAGAATGGTATTTGGTTGGGTAAATTTGTGTCCCAAGATTGTTATTGAGTAATTTTAATGAGTGCTTATTTATTCATGATTTTCTAGTATTTTTTATTCTTTTGACTTTATGTTTCTGAAGATGTTTTACCAAGTCACTAGAACAATTTAGTTTGTAATAGCTCAATAAATCTTGAATACAGACCTTTTTATAGTTTTGTTAGTTTATATCGAAAACAGATGTCTTTTTTTTTTTTTTTTACAATGACTTTCAACTGGTACACCAAGAGCTCTGAGCTGTGAGGATAATGGTACACAACAAACCATAGAAGAATTTTTGTTTCCAAATATTGAGTTGAATAAGGAGAGAATACACAATGAAGTTAATGGTATAGACATTGACAGACATGTTTTTGGCTCATTATACAAGCAATGAGGTGAAACAAACTTGGACGTTTTTATCTATTAGATGCTAAATGCAGTATCAAGACTGACCTCAGGGCAGAGGGATTTATATGATAATTTGGAACGGGTAATGCATATGGAATTGAATGTTCATTTTAATACTCTAACTTTAAAAAATATATTGAATTGGATATAATACTTAGTGGGCTTAAAGATATACTCAGTGTTAGGCATTCAAGACAAAAAGGGTACAACGTTTATTATAAGATGAATTAATGCAGCACATACCGTACTTGAGAATGGATATGTAAACTGAAGCTCAGCAGTTGGTGCTCCATTTGTACCAATGCATGATAATTTGTTTATGGCATACATGGGTAAAAAATATGTTAATAGAGACACTTTCTTTCAAGATTATGTAATATGCCACTAAAGATGTGCAGATGATTTGTGTTTGTATACAAGTAAGGCATCCAAGCATTTTAGGAATTTTTAGACAGGTAAAATAAAAATAAATGTGGATTAAAATTTACATATCAGATTGAGTATGGCAATGTGAATTATTTGGAAACTAGTTTGATTACTGTTGTGAGTAAAACTAGTCATGGTAAATTATATAGGAAATATACTTCAATGAATTCTTAAAGTCTCTCTTCATGGGAAATTATCAAGGAACCAAAGAAAATGCAGTAGCCACAAAGATTATACTTATAAATAGGAGCTGCCTTGGGAAAGATATGATGACAGCTTATAGTAAAGGTAATGAGGCTAGAAGAGTGCACTTTGTAACACTGCATATTTTTCCTGATGAGATTATCCAAACCTTAAAAAATGTTGGCAGATATTACTTTATGAGTCATTTTTTCATTACAAGATGAGTCAGGTATCAGTGATGTCTTTTAAAGGTGAAAGGGTATTCAAGGCATGCTTGCCTATAGTCATTTTTGAGACCATTCAAATGGGTGACCTATAGGTCAATTCACTCTAAGGGTATATCCCGTTTGTCTTATATGTGTCCAGGAGCTTTAACTGTAAAAAAAAAAATTTCTCTGTTATGAAATATTTTACTTGCAACTGTACTAGAGTAACATGTGCCCTGATATGTTCCTTTAACCCTTTTTTATGTAGAGCAAACCAAAGAAAAATTTAAAGTAAATAGGAATGCGGCTGGGTCATATGAAATAATTCTTTCAAAATTAGTATGACATACTTTTTAGCAGTATCATGCAGGACCGAGTAAATGTTCCAAGGCTACAATATAGAAACAGACCAAAAGATATGTAAGAGGTGTAAAAAAGAGATTGTTCTATTATTATTAAAATAAAGCACATATGTTTTACAGTCTACATTCAATGGAATGTACCCTAAAGGTTTATATAATAAGATTTATTAGAGGTGCTTTCTGAATTAGAAATAACATTTGGTTATATTTGTTCCTCAGCAGAGCTACTGAGATTTCTGAATGTATTTCTTATTAAAGATACTGGTAGCTTTTTTGTTAGTTTGATTTTGCTGCTCCTATATGTTTTGCTACAAGATGTCATCTGTGATGGTCCAATAAATCTTATATACAGATGTCTTTGTCACCTTATTATTTTATACATTAAGTAGATGTCTATACATTGTATATTGAAATAGAATGGCAGCAAAGTAGAACAAATAGTACAGATATAGCGTGTATTATTTGTATAAAAGCAACAATCCAAGACAAGACATATTACATTGCACAGGACCTGGAAGACAATGTGTCAGAATGGGACAGATTTGTTTCATTTGAAAGACACCATGTATTTGATATGTATAAGTTATTATTTTTCAAGTCCCCTGAGGTGAATAAACTGTCAGATATTATGTGTGCTGGTATGATAAGCATAACAAAGTCTGTCTTTTTAAGCCCTGATGTTGCCGTGTAGTCCACAGTTCAAGAACCTGGAATTTAAAAGGTTTGAATAAGAATGAGAGGTTAAATACATAGTTGCGCATGTATTTTACCCACAGGTGAATGACCAGGTAGATAGAACTATTAAGAAAGTCAAGTAACCGATGGAAAAGGTGGTTACCAACAGCTGTAAGGATTGTCATCTCACAGTTTTGGATCAGCAAATTACCAATTGCAACTTCTTTGTTTGTGCCAGAGATTCAAAGCAAGCTAAGAGAAATGCTGAAAAATAATCAGCTGAGATAAAAATATTGCTGGGGCAAAAACTTGCTTTGTATAACTAGCCTGGCATTCAGCCCAATTAAAAAAAAAATGAAATTATTATTTTTACAGGGGAGATCCCCCTAACACCTCCAAAATTACATATAGCATCTCCATGGCTGCAGTAACATTCAGGAAAATGGAAAACTGTGAAAACAAATCAATGACTGCCAGCACACAATTGTGAGCTGCACCAGCAGTGAATTTTTAATGGAAAAGTACAGTCAGGGATAGTTTAGTTGAATTTAACCAGGTAGAACCTTTTCAGGTTTGCATTTGAAGAGGTGTAGAAGTCCTAGAAATAAGTACATTTTCAGAAGGGTGACAGAGTCAGAACATACTAATTGTGGAAGGAAATTTTTGGCAGAGCATCTCAACCATGAACCTAAAATGTCCAAAGAAATAATAGTTATTTTGTACACCAAAAATCAAAAACATCTTTTAAACCAAGATTGTCTAATCCAGTCAATCTGATTCTGTTTAAGTACCTCAGTGCAAAATGTATCATCATCATCATCTTCTTTCAGCTGTTCCCGTTAGGGGTCGCCACAGCAGATCACCTGTTTCCATTTCTTCCTGTCCTCTGCATCTTGCTCTGTCACACCAACCACCTGCATGTCCTCTCTCAGCACATCCATTAACCTTATCTTAGGCCTTCCTCTTTTCCTGTTACCTGGTAGCTTCATCCTTAGCATCTTTTTCCCAATATACTCAGCATCCCTCCTCAGCACATGTCCAAACCAACGTAATCGTGCCTCTCTGGCTTTGTCTCCAAACCTTCCAACCTGGGCTGACCCTCTAATATACTTATTCCTAATCCTGTCCACCCTCGTCACACCCAGTGTAAATCTTAACATCTTTAATTCTGCCACATCCAGCTCAAACTCCTGCCTTTTTGTCAATGCCACTGTCTCCAACCCATATAACATAGCTGGTCTCACTACCCACTTGTAGACCTTCCCTTTCACTCTTACAGGTACTAGCCTGTCACAAATCACTCCTGACACTCTTCTCCACCCACTCCATCCTGCCTGTACTCTCTTCTTCACCTCTCTTCCACACTCACCGTTACTCTGAACTATTGACCCCAATTATTTAAACTCATCCACCTTTGCCACCTCTACTCCCTGCATCTTCACCATTCTTCTATCCTCCCTCTCATTCACACACATATATTCTGTCTTAGTTCTGCAGACCTTCATTCCTCTTCTCTGTAGAGCATATCTCCATCTCACCAGGGTCTCCTCCACCTGTTCCCTACTCTCACTACAGATCACAATGTCATCTGTATAAGAACCATATTATAAATTAGACTTGCAAGAGATCACTCAGCAAAAAGCATCTTTATAACCACAACTGCAAAACAGTGGCCCAGAAAGAAAGCAGAACTCAGCTTAGATCTAGTACTAACATTTCAATGAAATCAGTCAGATACGTATCGTGATTAAAAGACCTGATTTGTATTTCTACAATTTGAACAGTTTTATACGATTTCCAATTGACTCTGCAGTCTGAAATGTAGTTAAACTAGCTCATTTTAAAAACTAGAGTTTTATCAAAATTTAGTATCAGATCAGTGATATGCCAGTCTAGCAGTAAATCAGTTAACATACATCTATACAAAGTATGCAGTAAATACCTCATGAATATAATATACTTCAGCTTTTATGAAAAAAAGGGGATGTAGCATATTGTATTATAGCTTTAACAAATGTGACACAATCCTTCCTAGGAAACACAATAACGATCTTGTGGAGTCAACATACTTTGACTGCCTGGATCCTCACTGCACATTCTGGTAGATGTTACAAGTATTACAAGTATTACAAAAATTTGATAAGCAATAAAAAAATACTGTTTACAGACAATGGAACGTGGCTAGGATTTTTCTCATGTGACAGTGTCAAGATACCAATCCCCCCACCATCTGCATAAATCTGTTTCATTTAATTTCTCCCATGTACATATGATTATTAAGGTCAAGAGTCTTAAAACAAAGTTTTCATTGAAAACTGGTAGATGCCATCACCGTGTTAGGTAACAGTTCAGCTCTATAGTAACTGATATGCTGATAACTTTCATTTCTGATGTGCTGCTTGCAAAAGGTGAACCGGGGTAGCTCAGATTTCTATTTGTGATGAAACAATTATACTTTTTACTAATAATAAATTATATAAATTATTTAAATGCCACTATATCAATCCCTTTATTTAACATTGAACTTGTTTGGCACAGAAAATATGTGATACAATCATAACATCAATTTTATTTGCAAATACCTTCTTATTATGCCCCTGTCCTCCTCAGCTGCTTGAATCCTAACAGTCTGTAATTGTGCCAACATCAGGGATGAGCATTCTGCTACTACAGATGGCTCAGACTGGTTGTCATAGCAACAGCCATATGACATGCAGCAGAAAAAAACTGCAGAGAAAATTGCTTACATCAGGAAATTTCATCTTGTAGCTTGCTGTGACCTTTGATGGGAAACGTGAACAAGGAAAGGATATTGATGCAAAGAAAATCATAAGTGAGGTCAGCAGTACATTATATTCTAGCACTTTACTTCATCTTGAAATCCATTTATTCTGCTTTCTAAGTGGATGTCAATTTTAGGCTAACTTGTAAAAATTATTTAAGCCACTGGGATGCCACAATTCTTAGGAGGAGGGAAGACTTTCATTCTAAAGTTCTAATCTTCCAGTTGTGTGTTCTGGTGCACAGCTACAAATGGTACAAAATACACACATATTCTCATTAAAATATATAATTTTTGAAAGGACTTTTCACTGTGAATTCAAAAATGGTGACCTGCAGTCAAACTAACAGTGGTAGTATTGACTTTCAAGGGACATTCCCGATTTTCCAGTAAATGGGCTTTGGTAATATCAGAATAATGTGTCTTTACAATATTGTGACTGATGTCTGTTGCCTGTGTCCGTCTCTGACTTGTCATTATACCCTTCCGTTTTTTGACATGTTCTAAAAACTTTTCTCTTTTTCACCCCCTTATTAAGTACTTTTCCCTTGCTCTGCCTTTTGCACAGAGCATTTGCCTTAGCATAAACTGTGCCTAAACCTTTTTGCTAATGTAACTCGTGTTGTAAATCTTTCCCTTATTTTAATCTATGACAAGAGTCTTATTTTTAGTTTAGTTATTTTTTCTTTGTTATTATCGTCCTTCGTTAGTTAACCACGTAAGGCACTTTTCAGTCATGACCCAGGATCTTTACTACTTAAGCATTTCGTAACCGACAGTGTCTTATGTGGTAATCCAAAAGCTAATGTGCTGATAGCAAACAAGATAAATTCAGCCACAGCAGAAGGTATAATTGGGCAGAAAAGTCCACAGCACTGCAGCAGACTGTACATAAACCAGTTCTCGAAGCAGGCGGTGATTCACTGATAGTACTGGAAGCTGATGCCAGCTGTGTGAAAGATGTGTATATCATACACATGATGGTCCACAGCCTATGGGAAATCCCATTCTCCTAAAGCAAACCCATTCCTATGGATGAGCATACTGACACCTGGAACGTATCAGTGCCGTATGTATGACAACTTGGGAATGTCCTAGCTTATTACCTCTAATATCCCAGAACAATTCCTGCCTGCCTTGTATAATGACGAGACTGCACAAAGTCCTCATACATAAGTCCTGAGTCTGACACAATCATGGAAGGACTGCATGGTATACTGTTCCCCCCTAGAGTACTTGGTGCCATCAGCCGTATCCACATATATATCAAGGCATCAAATGCAGAAGGTGTCCCAGTGTACACAAACTACAAGGGCTGACATTCCCTAACCTGTTAATCTGTGTGTGTCACTTAGATGTTATCATCACCCCACCTGTCAATACAATTGTAGTTAACTATCCAAAGAAAGACAGCGAAAGTATTACAGCTTTTTGTGTCTGTATGTACACAGACACACACAAACACATATATAGGCATATTTACATTACTTGTTCTTAATACGCAATAGCTAAACACAGTGATACAACATACACTTTCTCTAAACCCAGCAAAACTCATAAAAACATAAAAAACTGTTTGTACAGGGGTAGAAATGACCCTGCACCACCCCACATCCATAAATTAAATATACCCCCTCTACCCATTGCAATATAGTGGAAAAAAAGAAAAGAACTGAAAATGCACCACTAGTGTGCACAATGCAACACACACTGATAAGGCAAGCTACAATATTATTTGCAAGTCTATAAGAAACTAACATCACTGGTCACAAAAATGATAGGTTTTCCTTATTGCCAGAGTAGCAGGTGATAGTATCTATTGTATGTGTGTATTAGATGAAGTGATATTAGCTCACTTTTGTTAGATGTTTTATATTTAGATGAAGAGATGAAGTGAGGTAGATCTATATCTATATTCTAATATATATATATATATATATATATATATATATATATATATATATATATATGTATATAGATTCACTTTATAATCTCGAAATACTGAAATATTGAATTTCAGTATCTCGAGACTATAAAGCCGAAAAATCTAAAACCCAAAACTTTAAAACCTCGAAATTTCAAACCACGAACGTAACACAAACAGAATACTACACCACACAAACACAAATGCACCTACCTGCGGACACTAAAAAAAACAAACCAATACACACAAACACAACAATACTAATGCACACTCAAACAATCTTGGGGCACCCCCCCCCACACACACCCCCACTTATATATACTAACTCCAAGGTCGCACTAAACACACAAACACATAAAACTCACCAAGACACACACTCACACACACTAAAATCCCTACCCAATACCCTAACAAAATCACCACTTACCTCAAACCCCAGCTAAATCCACAAACCGCACCGCACATCATGTACACAAACACATAATGGCGAATGTGATATTTCCGCAATTTCGACTTTATAGTCTCGAAATACTGAAATTCGACATTTCAGTATTTTAAGATTATAAAGTGAAACCATATATATATATATATATATATATATATATATATAGATAGATAGATATAGATAGGTCGATATAGATATAGATATATATATAGATATAGATATAGATAGGTCGATATAGATATATACTGGTTACTCTGCTTTTGCCCTACATTCAGAATATTGAATGTATTTTATGATGGCATTAATTATCAAATAGTTATTTGATGTAAAATGCCAGTATTAATTTGTGGGAGGCATGTTACAGCAGGTGTGGGAATTTGATCTTTTCCCGCTATTGTCTCGAGACCCCCTGCCCACCTTAGTAATGGGTGTTAAACCTACCCCAACATTGCTTTTTCCTCCAACCCTAACCCTACACCTTACTTTAATAAAAACCTTCCTATAACATTGCCACTACAAAAAATACTCATATACACACACACAAACACTAACAGTACTACATGTAGCCCCTTAAAATATACGCAGTCACACACAAACATGCAACACTTATACCTCACCTATCTCTGACCCTAACTCTAAACCTAACTCACTAGTGCTTGCACAAACATTGTAATCCTGTCCAACCCCACTCACCTGTTTCAACAAAAAACACCATCGACATCTGAACCACTTGGCTATCTGTACCAGCAACAATAAATATCAGCCTGTGTTTGTCAACCAAATGGACATTTGACAAAATGCAGGAGACCCATATATTTTATATATCTATATAATGTACACAGGGATATAAAAATGTTCCCTATAATAACAAGCAGTATAGAAACTGTGCATAGCAAAGCTGTAGCCATGTCATATTATTGTACAGAAAACTGCTCAATGTACTAAGTTAAAATGTTCAGTACAACTCAGAAGGAACAAGTAACCAATAACAAAAGTATCTAAGCATTCTAGAATATGCATCCAAAAAGACAGAAGACAGACAGACAGACTGAAATAGAAACAATGTCCATGTTTGTCACATCAGCATTTAAAAACAAACCTGCCATTATTCTCAAGAGAATAATTAAAAATCTCAGTGCAACCAGGATATTCCAAGCTTGCGTTGCTTTGAAAATAATGTTCCTTTTTTCCTTCTTCTAAATATAGCTGGATTCAGAGCATCATATCTCAATATAATACCTTTGTTAGCCGTACTTAAGCCTTATCAAGGAAAAAATAAATGATTCCTTAAAAGTCTGAGGAGGCATAATCAGATCATTACTTTATTGCCGGCATTTTATGAAAAAATGACCAAAACTCATTAATCTGTTTCCTTAATACATTTTTTTCAAAACCATTTATCTTGTTCACTCATATTGTCTGTAGCCACTCCAAAATGTATATCTCCTATTAAATGTTTGAGATCCAAAAACTGTATGATATCATCATGTAGGTCTAACAATATTAAATATCTTACTACTGATGTTCTATAAATAAACATTCTCCATAAAGAACCCATCTTCCCATTAGTTATTATAGCAATAATCCACGCCTGGGTGAGGGTAATGCTGGATTTACCTAAGGTTGGTGTGGTTTGATCACGATGGCAAAGCCCGAGTGGCCAAACAAAGACACCCATGGGCAAATCCAGCATTACCCACACCCAGAAGTGGGTTATTGCTATTATACAATGACATTAAATAAGAAAAAAAAATTACTTTTCTTAAATAATGGCATTGTATAATGTCTCCTTGCTGCCCTTCCACAGCTGTCTGGTATTCTGCGGCAGTTCTGATGTACTGCGCATGCATATGCTTACGCAGTACATCAGAGCTGTGGGTGGAAGCAATGGAGAAAGCAAGATCTCCATTGCTTTTTACAAACTGTCTCGCTATGTTAAAGGAGTTTAACATAGTGAAAGAGCTTTAAAAAAGCAACAGAGAATATCCATTGCTTTTTTTAAAGCTGTCTTGCTAAGTTAAATGGGTTTAACATAGTGATACAGCTTTAAAAAAGCAACGGAGATTCTCCGTTGCTTTTTTAAAGCTGTCTCAGAATCTCTGTTGCTTTTTTAAAGCTGTCTCGCTATGTTAAACTCCTTTAACATAGTGAGACTTTAAAAAGCAACGGAGATCTTGCTTTCTCCATTGCTTTTTTTAAAGGTGTCTCGCTTAACATAGTGAGACAGCTTTAAAAAAATCAATGGAGAAAGCAAGATCTCCGTTGCTTTTTACAAAGTGTCTCGCTATGTTAAAGGAGTTTAGACAGCTTTAAAAAAGCAATGGAAAATCTCCGTTGCTTTTTTTAAAGCTGTTTTGCTATGTTAAACCCATTTAACATAGCGAGACAGCTTTAAAAAAAGCAATGGAGAAAGGAAGATCTCCGTTAAGCTGTCTCGCTATGTTAAACTCCTTTAGCATATCAAGACTGTGTGTAAAAAGCAACAGAGATCTTGCGTTCTCCATTGCTGTAAAAAAAAGACTTATATTAATGGAAAAAGTCCGGGCGACCGGACCTTTTTCCATTAGTATAAGTCTGATTTACAACGTGCATGCTGACCAATCAGCGTGTACGTTTTGGAATATTAAGGGGGGGGGGGTCATTGTATAATAGCAGATAACATAACAGAATTGGGTATGGCATGTTGAAAACTAATTTTGCATCCACTAAGATGCCCATATTTTTATGGCTACTTACCTTGAGTATTGGCTTACTGTATATCTTCAAATTTGTAACACATTTCCATACAACAGAGTCTGTGGGAGCTGTGATGTTAAATGTTAAATCATTCACCCAACATTTTGAAAGTTGTCAATATCTTCTACTATTATTGCATCTGTTTTACTCTTAAAATTGTTTGCTTATTTAGTCACCCACTCAGAAGTGTCAAATCACTCTTTTTTAAGGTGAAAAGACATGGGTCCAAAAATACCCTACTTTTAAGATTCCCGAGTGCACCATGCAAGCATCTAGTCCCCATTTTCTATCATGTAACTACTCACAAACCAATTATAGAATTCACTTCTGTATACCACAGACACAAAGCTAACTGTTAAAGTTTGGATTGTTTAAGCCTATTGAAAGCCTACAAGTTGTAAAAAATATATCCATAGTTGTATGTCCTTTGCTAGTGACAGATTTTTTCCAGACTAAACAAGTTTGTCAAAGTAGATGTGCCTCTGTTTAATGAATACAATGTACGTCACTAAACCATAATTCCCATAGACTTGACTTTAAGGCTCCCATCACAATATTTGCCATGGTCTCACTCAGTATACTTGATGGACGTCTTGGTCTGTAATCCCCCTTCATGGTCTTTTCTCATTATCCTTTGTACACTTGCCCAAACAAGGTAGTTTTTCAGCCTTCAGGAAGAGGACCACGTTCAAAGAAATCTCTATGCAAATTCTATTGTCATTGGCACAAGCCTATCAATGTTCATCCATTTCAGACATTATATTACTCTTTCTTAAGAGAAAAAATGGCTTAACTCTGATGTTCATCGTGCATACAGCTGCAGTAATCACAGATGGGTTTTCAGCCGTCAGGCGGTCCCTCGGTCGGCCGAATTCCAAAGTCTTGGTCCGGCGTCGGTTGTCGTCGCTTACTCTTCTGACGTCAGGAAGACCAGAGTATAAAAGACACAGCCGACGCCATGTTCTTCAGTCTTTTTTGCCGCGCGGTGCCCGAAGCAGAAGCAGTTCGCAAGTGCCGGTCGGCCAGCTCCTGAATTACAAAAATAATTGGAACCGAAGTCTTCATTAAAGCTAAGTACCCCGTTGGGGAACCTTTTCTCGCCTCAGACCGATGTCAGAAAAAGTTAATAATTGTATTTCTTGTGGGAAGCAAATACCGCATAAGGATTTCCATTCCCTTTGCATACCTTGTTTGGGCCCAGACCACGACGTCTCGGGCTGTCGCTTTTGCGCTACCTTCAATAAACGCACTATCAAGCGTCGGGCGGAGTTCGCCCAACACTACTTTGGCAAAGCTTTTGACTATAAAATGTCGTCGGACACTCCGACTACCGTTTTGCCCAAAAAACGCAAGGAAAAGGACCGACACGCGAGGCCCTCTGCCCCCGCCGACACCACGCCAAAACAGGCTACACGTGGTCCGGTACTCAGCGAGACGCCTTTGCAGTCCCTGACTACCGACGACACTCCTTTGGTGGTGTCCTCTGTACCCGAGACCGCTGGGTCCTCGGCCCTTTCCCAGACTACAACCAAAGCCCCTGCTATTGTCGAGCCTACTAATGTGGACAGGTCCACTTCCACCCATGGTGTATTTAGGCCCTCATCTGCTTTTTCAATTAAGGCCTTTACTAAATCCAAAGCAGTCAGGCATCCCACGAGGCCTGTTCCACAGGGCCCATCTCCTGGACACATGCCTAAGAAACAGATGCTCAAAATGGCTGAGGATCTAATTACTCTTATCAGAGGTTCTCAGCCCCCTCCTGACAAGAGACCCAGAGTGGAGGAAGAATGTCACTCATCTGATCAGGGATCCATTTTATCAGAACATTCTGATGCAGAGGAACAATCTTACTCCCCTTTTGAGGATTCGGATGCAGAACAGTCCATCCCTTCTGTATCCCCTCCTGAGGATTTTTCTTTTGGGGAAACCTTGCACACCTTGAGGGAACACTTCCATTGGGAAGGCCAAGACTTTTCAGATTCCAAGAAAAGGCTTAGGGAATTTCTTTGGTTACCTCAGCATAGGCCTCTGGCTATACCCCTGTTTTGGATGTTCTAGATGATGTCTACTCGGAGGCTTGCCTTAACCCTGATTCTCTGCCTCCTGCTCCAGTAAAACCTGATAGGTATTACAGAGTACCCAGTTCTCACCAATTTCTCTACAAAGGCCATAATGCTGACCCTGAAACCATTTCACAAGGCCCCAAGGGATTAAAGGCCTCCACTGCCAAGAATCCACTTCCTGCAGAAAGGGAATCCAGATCTCTAGAAAGGTGGGGTAAAAAGGTATATACCTCGGCCACCCTAGCCATGAGGGCCTTAAACTGTCAGTTTCATATGATTAAATATCAACAGTATCTGTTATCACAATTAAGGAACAAAATGTCTCAACCTGAACAACCAGATTTAAAAGAGTTACAGGATATGATGCATAGTGCGGAGCAAGTGGGTAAACACACCTTACAATGTGGTTATGATGCCCTAGAGGCTTCGAGTAGAGCGGCTGCTACAGGATCAGTGATTCGCAGGCACGCCTGGCTTAGGGAACAAAATTTGCCTGACCATGTGAAAGCTAAACTTCTTGATGCTCCTTTACAAAAGGATGTACTATTTGGTACTAATGCTGAGGAGATACTACGGAAAATGGAAGAAAAAGCCAAATCTATGCAAACTGTCAAAGCTTTATTACAGGTCCAACCACCACGTTTTAGCAGAAATTGGCCTTCAAAAAACTGGTCCTTTCCAGCCACTGACAAGCCCCAAAGACGTAGATACAGACGCACACGGGGCAGAGGGCAATCACAAGGATCATATAGAGGCAGACAATGGCAATCTACAGCACCAAGAGGTGGTGAAGATAGTGCACAACAATACAGGAAGCAAACCCAATGACTCCCTCATTTCCATGCCAAGCAAGTTTCAGCTGACAGCACCTTTGGGAGGGAAACTAGCATTATTTGCCAGCAATTGGCATATTGTCACAACAGACAAATGGATATTGGACATTATAAACAGAGGCTACAAATTTCAATTTCACACTCTTCCAAAATGAGAGGCATGCCAAACCTGCCACAAAATCAAAGGGCAGAGGCACAATTACAAATTTCAAAGCTCCTAAAAATGAGAGCTATACAAAAGGTACCTATGCACCAACAAGGTCAAGGTTTTTATTCAAGACTCTTTCTGGTACCAAGAAAAGGAACCGACTGGAGACCCATTCTGGACTTATCCATCCTAAACACATTTCTGCTCGTACCAAAATTCAAGATGCTCACATTACAGCAACTTCTTCCCATGCTGGGCAAGGAGTTTTGGCTGGTAACATTGGACCTCAAGGAGGCATACCTGCATGTCCCAATCAGACAAAGCTGCAGAAGATACCTCAGATTTCTTGCAGGTTCAATCCACTATCAATTCTCTGCATTGCCCTTTGGCTTATCTACTGCGCCCAGAGTATTCACAAAGTGCCTGGCAACAGTGATTGCCTACTGCAGACTTCAAGGGATACAAATTTACCCTTATCTGGACGACTGCCTGATCCAAGTGGACAGCAAACACATACTACTGGAACATCTGGCATATGTGACACGGTTACTGCTTTCTCTGGGATATACCATCAACAAGGAGAAATCAAGGCTAACACCATCTCAGAAAATAACCTTCCTGGGTGCCAGCTTGGACACAAACACCCAGATGGCATATCTTACGCTAGAAAAACAAGGGCAACTATCTCAGTACTTCAAAACACTAGCAAAAAGTACCAGGCTTACTGCAAGGAAAATCCTGCAGGCTCTGGGATTCATGGCATCTTGCATTCTTCTAATCCCATGTGCAAAATTGCATATGAGGAAACTTCAATGGTACCTAAAAAATCTATGGTCTCAACACAGTCACAGTTTGGAAGCAATTATACCAATAATCCCATGCTTGCAAAAGGAATTTCTATGGTGGGCCCAAGCATGTCAAGTAAACACAGGCCTTCCATTCTGCAAGCCTCAAGCAAAACAAGTCATAACCACAGACGCCTCAGATTACGCCTGGGGGGCGCACATGAAGGACAAGTGCATTCAGGGCAGATGGTCCCAAAAGGAAAAGCACCTGCACATCAATCAAAAAGAAATGCTGGCAGTAATAAATGCAATCACAGCTTTCAAGGACTTCCTGCATCCAGGACAATTGCTAATAAGAACAGACAACACCACAGTAATGTGGTACATAAACAAACAAGGAGGAACACATTCATACCCCTTGTGCAGACTAGCCATGACTCTTTGGAACTTGGCTCTGGAAAGACAAATCGAACTCCAAGCACAGTACGTGCCAGGGATGGAAAACACACTGGCAGACACTCTAAGCAGAAATATGACAGATCCACACGAATGGAAGTTACATCCTCTGGTGTTTACAGAGATAATCCAAGCGTGGGGGAGGCCGGACATAGATCTTTTTGCCTCCCACAGGAACCATCAAATGGAAAAGTTTTGTTCAAGGACCTTCCATCCAAAGGCCTGGAAAGTGGACGCCCTTTCATTCTGTTGGACAGCATGGACAGTTTATGCATTCCCACCTCTGCCTCTTCTGCCCAAGGTACTTTTAAAAGCAAGAACAGACAAACCAAGGATGATACTAATTGCTCCAGATTGGCCAAGGCAACACTGGTATCCACTCCTGAGGAGCCTAACGCATTCTCCTCCCTGGTCCCTGCCTCTAATACCTCTTCTGCTGACTCAGAACAACTACAAAACTCTTCACAGTCAGCTGAAAACACTCAACCTCGCTGCATGGAAAATTCCTTAACACCACAGCAGACCCAACTCTCCAAGGAGGTGCAGGATGTCATTTTGGAGGTCAGAAGACCATCTACTATAAAAGCTTACTCTGCAAAATGGAAGCGGTTTTGCTGTTGGAATTAGAAAAAAGGCCAGGACCCTAGAAAATTGAACTTGCCTCAGGTTTTACAGTACCTAACTGAACTACTGAACAGTGGGCTCTCATTTTCTTCCATAAAAATTCATGCCTCAGCCATTTCTGCAGAATTCAACACGGATCCTCCTTTATTCTCTCACCCACTCTTACGACAGTTCCTCAGAGGGGCTAAGAATATAAGATCTCCAAGGAAGCAACCAATACCAGCCTGGGACCTTAATTACATGCTAGAAAAATTAACATTGCCTCCTTTTGAACCTGCTGCCTCAACAGATTTGCAATATTTGTCCTGGAAAACTGCTTTCATCCTGGCCATCACTTCAGCTCGTAGGGTTTCTGAATTACAGGCCCTCATGGCGGTGCAGCCATTCCTCATTTTCCATCAAGACAGGGTTTCCCTTTGTACCAACCCATCTTTTATGCCAAAAGTGGTATCCCGGGTAGCCTTAAATCAAGCCATACACCTACCTACCTTTTTTCCTAGCCCTCAAAACAAAGGGGAAAGGCTGCTACACTCTTTAGACATCCATAGGCAGCTACGTTATTATTTGGACAGAACAAAGTCCTTCAGGAAATCAGAACAACTTTTTGTGTCCTATGCCGTAGGAGCTCAAGGGAAACCAGTAACAAAACAGACCATTTCCAAGTGGATTGGCCACTACATACGGTTTTGTTATTCCTATCATGGGAAACCTGTCCCTACTGGTATCAGATCTCACTCCACCAGGGCCACAGCCACCTCTGCAGCCTTCCTCAGAGGTGTTCCTACTAAAGACATTTTGGAGGCAGCCACTTGGAGTTCTGTACATATCTTCACAAAACACTACCACCTGCCCTTATATTCCAGAACTAGAGCAGGCTTTGCCACTGCTGTTTTGCAGGGCATTCTGGCTCAACCCAGTTCCTCATAGTACCTACCACCCTATGCATAGCTTTGGGACTCTACCCATCTGTGATTACTGCAGCTGTATGCACGATGAACATAGTACAGTTTTGTACCTACCATAAATGTAGATGTTCGAGTGCTAATACAGCTGCAGTACAGGTTTCCCTCCCTCCTTCCCCACTTGGTAAAGGCATGGGGCCTAAGAACCTCTTCATATCATTTGACTGGGTTATCCTGCTATGTTTTATTTGCTTACTTACACTGTTTTTGCATTACATTGCATTGCATGCATTATTTATGCATTGCCTTCCTTTTTGGGGGCACCTGACATCTGGGGCAAGAAAGACTGAAGAACATGGCGTCGGCTGTGTCTTTTATACTCTGGTCTTCCTGACGTCAGAAGAGTAAGCGACGACAACCGACGCCGGAACAAGACTTTGGAATTCGGACGACCGAGGGACCGCCTGACGGCTGAAAACCCATCTGTGATTACTGCAGCTGTATTAGCACTCGAACATCTACATTTATGGTAGGTACAAAACTGTACTTTACTTTGTTTCCACACTCAGGCTCTAATAAGGGACATTTTTCTCTGAAAATTATGTTAAAATGCTAAAATAACATCAGTATTGTTAAAATGGTATCATGTACACAAAATTATTTTCCTCTCTGTGTCCATGTTCTACTCTTATTCTGTTTTACTTACTAAACATGCTCTTAATCTGCAAGCACAGCTCTTTAGATTGAGTCATGCAGTTTACTCCTGCTCACTCCATTGTTCCTTATAAAGTATATTTTTCTAGTTTTTGTAAAGTTTCAGACTTCTAGGGACATTTGTAAGGCTTCAGACTTCTAGGACTATTACTTTCATTTTTACTTTAGCCCTCTTTAGCCCAGGAATCACAACCCTGTAGCCCAGTTGTGTCCAACCCGCGGCCCGTGGGCCGCATGCGGCCCTCAGAGCTCTTCCATGCGGCCCACGACCCGTTAAGCACCCGTTAAATAGAAATTACACTTTTTTCCCGTGTGTTTTCACGTCCGCGTCTTTTAGCTTTTGTGCGCATGCGCCACATTACCCGTTTCCCTTTTTTTTCAAACCAGCATCTTTTAGCTGGTGTGCGCATGCGCCAAAGCACCATCCGGTCGTTTTTGCGTGCCATTGCTGGATACATGGTACACTACAGTTAACAGCTTGATTGAAGGAAGATGATTGTGATCGCGGTGAAGGGGGATTATTATATTTATTTTTACAATACAGTCACATCTCCTGCAGTAACAGGTAAGTCGTAGACTCCTCACTTGTGAAACTCTCCTCAAATAACAAATTAACCTATTTTATTCTTGTCTAAAAGTGAAGAAAAGCAGCATCATAGTTCGTGAACAGCGGGAACCTATGGAATTTAGGAATTTTTCTTGTAAGGCAGCCATCTGCCTCTTCAGCTTTATTACTAATGCAATAAATTCATTTTATAATGGATGTACTAAATATGAGTGTATAAGAAACAGTGGAAAGGGTGGGGGAGCCATGATTCTTATCAACGATGCAATTCATATTAATTTGATTTCCAGTGGATGTGAAAAAAATGTAGTGGTAGATATTTGGAATCCATGATTTAATTAGAATAATTGCATGTTATCTTAGTCCCAAGCTTGGAGAATTATTTTCTTGATATGCTTGGTACCACATTAATTGGTAATAAAATTATCCTTCTGGAGGATTTTAATTATGAAAATTTCATTTGGAAAACTTTGGTAGTAACATTTATTCTAATAGGTTTTTTAAAATCTTAGCTTATTGGGAGTGACTCAACTTGTTGAATATTATACAAGAAAGGACAAGATATTCACTTTGATTGTGATAAATGATGAGAGATTAGTTTCACATATTGCCATTTCTCTGCCATTAGGTTTATCAACTCATAATTCCTTGAAGTATAATATAAATATTAGTGGATTTCATAATAGATTTGTGATTTAAGTTTTATTATGTGACAATTGACCGAGATTGAGGATACAAATGAAATTAAGTGGAGTAAATTTTTAGTGGATACAGTACTATTATAATAAGGCTTGATTTCAGGCAGCTCATAGAATTTATTTACACATTGATTATAGCTACAGTTTGTGAAGCTGTACTGGTTACTGTTTTTTCATTGTCTTGTTCCATACTTTGCAGGCTGAGCATGTTACTATTATATGTGCTGTATGCACCATTCAGGTTGTGAACAGTTCACCATTTAGCACTGTGCTATGCAAATGTGGCAGGTATTCCCATTTGAAGTGCTTTCACTATTAATGCAAGCTGCCACTGTGAGAAATGGTGCATTGCTGCTTTATGATTTTTTTTTTTATTCCATGTACCATACCTTGAAAGATTGCATTATGATTATTTCACTGTAGAACGCATGTGTAATGTGTTGCTTGGGTTAGAAATGTAAATTACTATTCAGGAAGGAGTTGTGGACAATCTTAGTAGGATTTGGTGCTCTAGCAAAAATGTTCTTCCTGAAGAACCTTCAAGAAGTTGTAGTAGAGGAGTGGTGATGTGCATCAAGGGGTGGTAATTGGACAGACATTATATCTGTAGTGTAGAATATTTAAAAAAGTTTGTGTGGATGAAGAAGTGCATTAGAATATTTTTTTCACTCAGATATTTTGTTTCTTTAAAATACTCAAGAAAAATATGCACCAGTTATGTGGGGATATACAGCGCAGTGGTGCAGCAGTTAATGTTGTTGCCTTACAGCAAGAGGTTGTCCGGTTTGATTCTCGGCTAGGGTGCCTTCTGTGGTGAAGTCTGCATGTCCTCCCTGTGTTTGTGTGGGTTTCCTCTGGGTGCTCCAGATTCCTCCCACATTACAATGACATGCATCTGGAGCATTTCTCCCTGGGCCCCTGCTAAAAATTAGCTCATTCCAAGTTGGACTTTCTCAGTAAACAAATGTTAAATAAATGTATGCTACAGATACAGTGGCATTTCAGATAATGGAGCAAGATGCATAATGGTGCTGAGGCTCCTTGCCCCAGCTGTGTGTGGATGGGGGGCACATGTATCATACTGCAATGTATATCTGCTGTTTATTGTGGGGTACATGCATAAGGGTGGGGGCTTACAGACTGTTTGGGAATTCATATGAATATTGCTGCAGAGGGCCACATGTAATTTTCCGGTGAGGGGAGGATGCAACATACTGCTGTAGGAATTCTTGCACTCTGAGGGAGCACTGGCATATATTGGTGCTGTGCATGTCCCTTACTTAAGTAGTCGTTTTTTTAATAGAAGTTTTACGATAGGATAACTATTATTTTAAAACTCCCGTATGGCTGGTGTATTACAAAGTTTGCAAAACTGGATTACTGCCAAAGACCTTTTTTTTGCTCTTCAGTTTATGTGAGAGAGACCTTTTTTTTTTTTTTTGGTCCTCACTTGCCCTCAGACCATTTCTGTTGACTCAATGCGGCCCTTGCAACTGAAAAGGTTGGACACCCCTGCTGTAGCCCTTTGGCCTCAAGCAGAATTTTAGCCCTTCAAATTAGAGTATTTCTGGGTGAGAGAACAACTACACTATAGTTCTAGTTACATTAACCACCTTTTTTTCTCTGTAATTGGAGATTGTGGCCCTTAGCTAGTTTGCATGCAGCCCTCATAGAAAGTTAAGTCTTAGACCTTTGCTTAGGGGAATATAGATCTTTTTCATTCAAAACAGTACAAATTTGAAAGTTTTTCAACCCTATTGTACATTCATATGGCTTAAAACTAAATCATTATCTCACTTCAAAAGCTTTTCTGTGATAACCATCCCAGTTACCTTTGTCTAGTTCCCACAATGTGTGGTTTACCAACAAATGTTCTATTATCCTCTTTGATACTACTAAGATTTTACCAGAGAAATAACAATGTGACCCTGGTTGTAGTACTTTATTTTCTAATATAAACTTCAAATTCTAATTATTCAAAACATTTATCGAGCAATACGGAAACATTTATATCTTCAAAGATAATGATTCATGTTTTAGGCCTTTAGGTCATAAAGAAATATTGCTTTCCTTTCATGATGCTAGTACTTCCTTTTACATATCATGTTATCCAGACTGGACTCAAATACATCCAGACATTTTGAAATCCTTAATGTGATAAGCAATCTATTCCTTCATCAAGAAATCTGAAGAGTATTAATCTTGTCTTTTTTAAACCCCAGTTTTTAATTATATAAAAAGTGTGAACTTGATTTCTTAAGATCATGAAGAGAAATTGTGAATGCTCATAACAGATTATAAGAATTTATCATGGAAAATTTTACATCCCATAATTAAATTTCCCTAATTAAGAAATACTCCACAATATCAAGCTCTATGGTCCACAACCTCTGTCCCTATATATTGTCTTTTAGTCTGTTCTATTTCATAGTGGAACTTTTTGTTCTGCCTCAAGCTTCATTGCATTATTAATGTAGTGTTTATAAAAAAGCTTAACTACGCCATGAGCGGGGTGTAAGTAATGTTTTTTCTTTAATTTATATAATGTCAGAATTACTTACATATCAGAATTTATGAATCTTGGTGTTATCATATCCATGATTCCTATAGCAGTATTTTAATTCATATGACTCCAGAATTATTGACATATCAGAATTTATGAATGCTGGACATATTTTATCCATAATTTCTATAATTGTAGTCACTATTTTGACTGCATTAACTGAGTGTTTTAAATGAGGTATCATATTATAAATCAACTGTAGGTATAGGCTAATGTAAAATTATTAAATGAGAGGTAAGGTCAAGATTTCTCAGTTTTATGAGTGTGTATTTAAAAGACTGATACCATGATAGAAAGGGATCACAGCTGCTGTGCACCTGAAACACATCCTGACATGTTCAGTTGCAGTTATCAGTACAAAATTCAGAATGTTGTTATTGAACATCTTAATCAAAAGTCCCAAGAACACATGCTCCCCTCACTGAATTTTATAAAAAACTTTTTAAAGTTCTACCTCATATTTACTCATATCGATTCACATGTTGGTTTCCAACCCTAAAAGTCTGGATTCCAAAGTTATTATGATTCCAAAAATTAGAAAAATGCTTAAAACACTGAAAGCTGTCCACTGAGAATATAATTAAGATAAAATCTGCACTAACTACTATTTGTTACATACCCTTCCATTGTTAATACATTCCAAATATTTTTGCTCCATCTTCCCTAGAAATATGGCTACCTTAGAAAATTTAAAAAACATCAGATCCAACTTTATTGGACTCAAAGTATGCACTCTGGATCCAAAATCACTGGATCCTATTACTTTGGTTCTGATTATTAAGTCAGCAAGCCCTACAGCTCAGGTTTTGGATCCCAAGGCCTTGGATCTAAAACCTAGTACATTATATACTCCAAGAGCTCGTTCCCTAGAGTTACTCTTGGATCCGGTCACCACTAGGCTCCATTACTCCCTTTTATGCAAACTCCTAAAAAGCACTCTAGGTCCCAATCTACCACATCTTGCAGGTCTTCCAGAAGTCTTTCCAAGGCAGACATAGATAGCATGATATGAAAATTCCCCAGAGGTGAGATCCAGATGGGGCTCATCCCGGATCCATCCCATTTTGGATCCGTGAGTCTTCCAGCCACTACTCAAACAGTGTTAGCTCCTTCTCTGATCTGTCCTGACAGGTCTGAGAGTTCCAGTTTCGGATCTGAAGAGAATTACTTCCTTGATTCTGACAGCATCCATGACCAGTTCCACCTCTGTTCATTTGGATTGGAACAGTTCTCGGATCCGAAGAGTCGGTGTTGCATCCGTGGGGCCAAAATCTACTCCAGTGCTACCATATCCATCCCTGCCCCTTGGAGCTTTGTTGCTAGACAGCTCAGGTTCAGTTCCCTCCTCCAGGCATGGATCCAGTCAGTCGTGGTCTACCTATACTGGAACACTCAGCTCCGATGCAGGTGGCCACAGCTTCTCTAGGTCTGTCTGCCTTTGAGGTTGTGGAAAGGGCTTTTTCTCTCTCTAGAGAGTCGGCTTCTCATCCCTCAGATTCACCCCCTTTTCCTTCCTCTGTTCCAAGCTCTGAGTCCATCAGACCTATTCACTAAAAGACTTCCAAGGAGACACTGAGCAAGTAGATGTTTTCAGGCCTATTCCACAAGTACAGCCAGTTCCACCTAGCTACCAGTCAGTCCCCATAGAGGAGCTCCCCCAGTTTTCTAATACCTCCCCATGAACATCCTCCTGAGGAGATCCATCAGAAGAGGGCATGCAAGAGAAGGCACATAGATTCCTTGTTGTAATCTCTCACTAAAGATACTGATTTTGAGGAAGGGGAAGAATCCCCAGATCACCACCTGATGATGTCTCCTTTGGCGACATATTAGAGATCCTAAGCCAGAAAGGTGGCTGGTCTTCCAACAATCCTTCACCAGAGGAGTCAGTATTTCTGGTGGCTTTTGATTGTGGCCCATCTATGTCTTGGGTGACCCCCGAGGATGAGCTTATTGATCTAGTTTCTCACTGGGCATGGAAGGAGCTGGATTTCACTGAGTCTATACCACTTGGACCTGACAAATTCCTAGCCCCCTCCCAAAAAAATAACCCTCACTGGAGCAGATGCTATGGTGGTGGCAGCAGCCACCAGAACAGAGTTCATCTGTCCACCAACCAAATAGAAAGTCTAGGGCACTGGACAGATTCAGAAAGTGAGGCTTTGCCTCAGCAGCATTCGCCTTAAGGTCAATTAACTATGTGGCACACTTTACAAGGCTACAAAGAAATTTGACCAAAGAACTGTCAAATTCTCTGTCTGAGTCCATGTCTTCAGAGGATTTTAAAAGATCATCTTCTCAGCTGGCCACTCCTTTATCAGTTTCCAACGTGTCCATGAGGTTGATCTCTCACACAACTGAAGGCACCTCACAGATGGCCAGTTCAAGCATTGCTGTAAGTATACTTGCCTGGATGCAGTTATGAGACTTTGTGGAGCCTTACAAGGTGTCTTTCATCAATGCTCCCTTTGATAGAATATGTTTATTTGGTCCGTCTGTGAATGAAATGCTTACTCACAGCATCTGGTGTTGGAATCAAGTTTCATACCCCTCAATGAATGTTCTCTAGAAATCAGAGAGGTGGTAAGAAAATGTGTTTTTTCAATTCTCAAGGACCTTTTCAAGATCTGTATGGAGACAGTTCCTTCAGAGGCAGACAAGGTAGTTCTAACAGTAGATGCCATCTAGGCAGAGGAGGCCTGCAAAAATCAGGGTTTCCATGATTCTTTGCCAGATAGACCCTGTTGGCACTCCTGAACTGCTGCCGGGTTGTCCACCTCTGGAGGCAGTCAGGGCATGATTGTCCTTGCACTGAGATGCCTGGGCTACTATAACAAAAGAAACCTGGGGGCTAAAAATAATATCCAGAGATTACTTTATTCCATTTTCACAGCCCCTAATCTACAAAAGAAAGAACCTTCCCAATGTTGCACCTGGTAAGAGGAAGGCAGCAGCCCAAGAAATTCAAAAGCTGCTAGACAAAAGAGTGATCCAGGAGGTCCCACCAGAGTGAACATGATTTGGCACTTATTCACGCTTCTTTTTAGTGCCCAAAAAGGAAGGGTACCTGAGACCAATTTTGGATCTAAGCAAACTGAACCAGTACATGAAAAAGTCAAAATTTCCAAATGGTCACAGCCCAGTCCATTCTGCCATTTCTTCACAAGGAGAATTGGATGTGCTCTATAGATCTTCAGGATGTGTGCTATCACATCAAAATAAACAGGTGCTGCCAAGATATTTACCCTTTTGGCTAGGAGTCAGTCATTACCAGTTTAGAACCCTGCTCTTTGGACTCACCACAGCCCCCAGGATGTTCACCAAATGCATGCCAGTGGTGGCAGTTCACTAGAGACTAAAATAATTCTGTGTGTTTCCATACCTAGATGACTGGTTCCTCACCACCCCCTTTATGCATCTCCTTCAACAATACAGGGACTATTTGCTCCAGTTTTCTCACTCACTGGGAATAACCACCAATAATGCCAGTCTAAATCTATCACCAGTACAGACCCTGGACCTTATTCATGGATATCTGAACATGACAACACAAACTGAATCTTTGCCAATTCATCACATAGACACACTCAGATTTCAGGTCATCAGATTCTATCACATCCGTCTCTTCCAGCCAGATTCATTCTTCAAGCATTGGGGTCTATGGCAGCAGCAATATTGCTACTTACTTTAGCACATTGTTATATAAGTGTTCTTCAATGAACTCTAGCTGTTCAATGGTATATTCTTCGACAACCCCAATCTTTTCCAGTCAAGCTAACACTGATTTGTAAATGCCACATCCATTGGTGGATCCAGTCAGACGACATTTACCTTGGCCAATCCTTTGTTTTACCACACTCAGTGACCACAGTGACTACGGATGCCACTCATTTGGGGTGGGGGGGACATTACCTGGGAAGGCTAGTCCAAGTCAAGTGGTCACCCCAAGAGACCAATTCACATGTCAATGTCCTGGAGATGAGAGTAGTCCTATTAGTATTGCAGGTATTTCAAGATGCTCTTCTTCTAAGGACTATTGCGATTCAGACCAACAACATGCCTATAGTCCGGTGCATCAATAAACAAGGGAGAATCTGGTCCTACCATCTCTGCCAGGAGGCTATAAAAGTGGGACAATGGGCAAGCTCCACAAACTGCTTTCTAGTTGCAATGCATTTTGGGGAAAACCAATGTACTAGCAGACAAACACAACAGGTCCATTCCGATGCCTCATGAGTGGTCTCTCAAACAATCAATGGCAGTGGAAATTTTCCAATTTTGGGGCCAACCTTGCTATAACCTCTTTGTGTCCCCTGCAACAACTAATGCAGCAGGTATTTTGCCATGATCCCCCCTCAGGGGTCATCACTGAGAGATGCTGTAGTCCACATTTGGCCATCCGATCTCCTTTTTGCTTATTTTTCACTTCCCTCGATCCCCAAATTCCTACAGATAGCAATCCATTTGAAGAGTTCAGTCATTCAGATTGTCCTCAACTGGCTTAGACAAGTGTGATTCCATTTCATTTAGTCTCATCTCCATTATCTTCTCTGGATACTGGACCCAATTCCAGATCTCCTCTCACACCCCTCAGAGATGAATCATATCAATATCCCAGCCCTCAAACTAACTGCATGGTTTCTCCAATTCATATAACAGCCTGACAGCCCAGGCTTTCTTCCCAGTATGTGCCATTCTATTATCCTCACAAAAAGACTCCACCAAGAAGGTTCACAAGAGCAAATAGAAAAGATTTTCTCTTTGGGCATTGAGAAATGATGTTGACCCTTTTACTGCCCTGGTCTGTGCTCTTCTTGATTTCCTGGTGTGATGACCATGCCCTGGCCCAGCAATCAAGGAGCCTCAATCCTCACCACTAACACCAGGGAGGTCATCTCCTAGAAGAGAAAAAGATAACTAATACATACAGTAGAGTACAATTTCCCTTAAGTGCACACAGAGAACACAGTCAGTCTGGGGCTGGTTGCACCCTTGCTCACCAGGTCCCCAATAAGACTCCCCACTGGCACAGCTATAGGGTCCAGGTCTCAGCCTAACTGGGCAAGCTAAAACCTCCAGTACTCTCTCTGTCCAACCAGTGCTTCATGTCCCTAACAAGTAGCTGACACAACACACACACACTTTTAGATAAATATTTATACAACTTCACAGATACTCCTGGGAAAGGCTGACACAGATTCTTCAACTGTGCCCCTTTATCCAGACTATATGGTAGTAATTACTGCCACCATCCAGTTAATAAATATCAGCTACTCAAAAGCGCTTAAAAGGGTGTCCAATTATTACTGTGCAATATTATTATCCAGTAGTAGTATGACTAACAGTCAAGGCTTACTTTAGAGTGGCCTATTATAATAACCTCTATAAATATGCAATATACTCTAGAGCTTATCTCTACACAAATCAGCCACAGGTAGAACGTTTTAAAAATATTTAATAATAAATAATTAAAACACAAGACAAAACTACTACAAGATATCTAAGAGTTCAGAGATCACACAGAAACTTAAAATAATACAGTAGGACAGGTCTGATTTCAAAGAAAAAATACCTAATTAATCTTTACTAGCTTTAACTATTCCTACAAGAAATCACAGTGCTAAAACGTACATGTGAGCATAAGGCAGAGTGCTGGTAAGCTGGATATCACAATCAAAATGCCTCCAGTCTCTTCTGAGAAATAGTATTTAAACATTGCTAACAAACATGTTTGCTGGGTCCCTCCCCAAATTACATTATTTTTGACACTTAGGTTTTCCCAGGCAAACAAACTGCATTATTTAGCAATATAACACCTGCACAACAATAGAAGACATTTCACATGTATATTCTAACAGAAACTAGAGCAATAAAGCATCTTCCACATCTAAATTCTGGTCATTAACTTTAGCCTTAAAACAATGGGCATGAAACCTTCATCCTGCCACATTGGAGCCGAATTCTAATATGAAAGGGTCACAACATGCTTCACTGGGCCAGTAGAGTGCAATGTTGTCACATATTTTGCAGTTCCACATTTCACAGTATTCTTTACACTCAAGAAACATGCCTGTATTTTACATTTATTATCAAGAAAACATGCCTGTATTTTACATTTATTTATACAGTTGATAGAATTATGTATCAAATTCTATTTGACTAGGCTGGCAGCCTTCGCCCATCTCTCCCCAGTCGTCACACCTGGCTGATCTTAGAAGGAGCTAGTTCTTCTGTGATTAAAGATCAATTAGTAGACATTTAAAATTTTCATATAGGAAATAAAAATTATACTTTGGCAGCCACCCAAAATTAATGTAACCAGGGACTCTGTCCCATTCGTTGAGGAAAAATGAAAAGGGCAACATCAGATTTAAAAGTTATATACTCAACATAACTAGGCATCTGTGTTGTCCATTTTCATTCTTTCTTATCTTTCCCCCATCCATCCCCTTCCTATAATATTCTGGAGGAATCTGCCGAATTTCTTATTAGAACTTATAGTTCTTGGTTTGAGACCTATTCTTTCAGCTATGCCTTTCTTTATCTAATTAATTGGGATGTTATGGCAACAAACCCAGTCAGCAGTATTGAGAAAGAACTAGAGCATTATGGGTAGAGGGAGGAGCTTGAGAGTTGGATCCAAAGCCTGAAGTATGCAGCTAAGTCGGATTTGAGGATCGAATTCATAACCATTTGTTAAGGTAGAATAAAAATGCCTAATGTAACTTTTAAATTTATGTAGATGTAGATGGTTTATTTGACCTCCTCCTTAAAGCATTAATTCAAAAAGGCCCATATCACACAGTATAATTGCTGCCTATTAAATTAATCACTAGAAAGCTAAAGCTTGGCTTTTTCAGAAGAATTCTGTAGCCGACCTCAATTCTACTCAGTAGAAACTTTAGAGTTTTTAGCCTGGCACTATTACACTATTTTGTACATCTTTATTCAGATGGCTGAGACATACAATAATATGTACATCCAGGCTAAGAAATAATGTCCCCTAAATTTTGCATTTGCAGAAAGAAGGACCTTTCTAAAAGTAAAAAATTTGCCTTTGTTGTATCTTCTTTGTCTTTGTTAAAAACACCTTATGTACTCCAGTGTATAGCTGACTTACAAAAAAATAGGGCAGTTTAGTATAGGTTTATCAAGAGAAAGGATTCCCACTGGATCATCTGTGAATGACCCAATGATAAAGGGGAGTAGAGACCAATCTTTTTTCGATAAAGTTTAGGTTAATTATTTAAGTGGGATACTGAACATAGTGTCTTATAGCCAATATTGATAGATTGTACATGGCAGCTGCCATACTGATTGCTGAAATAATTTCTAGCTACAGTTACCTTATCTAGTCCATCAAAGCCTATTGTGATTATCTGATGGTTGTGGGGGAAGGTACGCTCACGAGATGTGTATGAGAATATGTGCAATTACATATATACAGATTTTTTGTCACATATTCTACTTTACTGCAAATATTTTATAATGACACTTGTATGAGAGTCCAAACTGTACATTTTTGGTTCTTATAGCTGATTATTTGATGAAACTTTAGCTTGTCGAACTACAAAAGATTGACAGCTCAAGATCGAAACTTCCAAACTGCAAATAATCAGCTATTTGAGTTTTTTCCCATGGAAAGAATTTGCTTGGCCATTACACAAAACAAGAACCTTTTGACTTGAATTAAGTAGGAGGCTTCATCCTCCACATCCCCCTAACTAAATATACTAACTCCGAGATCGCTCCATCTTGGGGAAAGGGCAAATTCCCATTGACGGCCAAGCAAATTCTTTCTCCTGAGAAAAAATTTGCTTAGCTGACCATTTGCAGTTTGGCTCTTTCAATCTTTAGCTGCCAGTCTTTTGTATTTCGACAAACTAAAGCTTTTTCAAATTAATAGGGACTCCATTATTCACTGCATTCCTCAGCAAAACACATAGTCCAGAAAAATGATGGATAGATGGATGAGAAAATGGTTGATTAGGTTACTTTCTTTGTAGCAGAAAGATTTTTTCCAAAAAGATGAAAAATCATTTAATCTAAATCAGCAGATATATTAGGACAATGGTTCACCCACGATGGTTAGATATATGCTTTACTTAGTTCTATACTGTCACTTCCTGCCTAAAACTTTAAAGCATGTACCATTGTCAGAAACTTGCTTTAATTTCTTTTGAGTTAAAAATAATCTTTCCCTGTGCTGTTTTCCTTTCAGAATGCTCACTAGAATGCCTTCCCCCTTTCTTGTCAGCTGTGTTTACATATTTGCTGAACAAGCTAATCCCAATGTCTTAAATTTTCATATCAAGAAATAAGTGAATGAATGGTGTTGCTCAGCAAACAACATCCAAACATGCACATGCATTCAAACTATTGTTATATTAGTATGAAATTCATTAGTTCCGAATAGTCATAATATTCCTACATAAAATGGGTTCAGGGTGACACTTACAAAGCAGTTATTAAATAAAATTGTGTTTAATATAGCATTCAGCTTTCTGAGGCTGTAGGCACTTTGCAGGAAGATGGAAATTCTATTGACAAACAAATGAGTAGCAGTAAAACTGAGTAATGTGAACTGAAATTGTATGCATGGGTCAAGAATATAACAAAAGCTTGTCAAAAACATATATTTTCAATCCAAATTCAGCAGGTCTGTTTCAAAGATCCCCAAAACTAATACAAGCAAAAACTGCATGTTGTAGGGCAGTCTGGAATGGATTACTAGATCTGTTAAGCAGCGTACTCAAATGACATGAAAGTCTCTCTTGGTCCCATATAAAAGAACAGAAAGATGGCATAGATTCAAGACTCCTTGCAGTTTGCTAGTTCCAAACTGTGCAAAGTTATATGGCTCAATAAACTACAAGCAACTAAGCAGAGTGCAGTTAACAGAAATAAGTTAGCATACGAGTAACTACATCTAGCAGATTTGGGCTGAGCTATTAATGAAATTCATGCTACAGTCCAAAGTTTGATTCTCGTAAATTCCCTTAAGCCATTGTATGAGTCTGAGTAAGTCTTTTAACCAGACAGTGCTCTTTTGTTGAGCTTGAAAGGTGGTGCTTATGCATGTTGGGTTTACATGAATAAATAAAATTATACGATGATAGCTCATTACTGTTCAAAAACGTGCATGTTGATTAGACACCCTATCCAGCATGTCCATTGTAAATTGAGCATAAACTAATAGAAAAAAAGTCCGGTTGCTGAAGTACCATTGTGTGGCCAGACTTTCTTCTATAAGTATATTTTATGGAGGCATACATCTCAACTAGAATTTCACAGAATGTCCAGATTTTTGCCTCATATTTCGGGTCTGTTCTTCATAAAATTTGTGGTTGTCTGACAAATCACTAATGAGTGAAGTCACTAAACAATGACCCATATTTTAGTTTCAGACTTCATATTCTTCAGACACTGCATAACACAGATCTTGTTATTCTAGCAGTTTTCTAGGTTTATAAGAGCAACATTTATAATCTGTCCCTATTTTGGGGCTTTTGTCCCCCATTATTTAAGGCTTTGTCCACATTTCATGAGCTAAGTCAGTTATTGATTAGTAAATACATGCCTGCTGTAAACCCAGCTACTTCCCTTTGAAACAGTAGTACAATATAACCCATCATAGCCTGAGCACAAGCTTCTGCAGAAACCACATTAGGCAGCCACAAATGCATTAGTCAGGGAGTAAGAGCACAACAATGCTTTTATCAGAGGCATATTCAATGAAAAGCACTCTGCAAGCCTGACATTGCTAAGCCACTCAATAAAAGAGCAAATTTACACTATCAATAAGATGGAGTACTTGAAAATGCCAAAATGAATGCACTATTTCAGCCAACCCCTCAAACAGAACTGAAAATGTAAAATGTAGAACTTACTGTCAGCACCTTTTGCTAGTGAACAGTACTGGATTACAGCAAGATACAAAAACATCCAAGACAAAGCAAAATGTACACTTCTGGTCAGAACTAACACAGACAAGGTACAGTATCTGAATGCTTATGCTCTGCTCATGTGCTCAGCATGATCGGAAGCACATTAAAACAATGTTACATAGCAGGCAGCAGATCTAAGTGTGTTGGTGTAACAATGTGAAAGCAGTGTAAGAGCTGCATTATATACTGAAGAGAATGCTAGGAAATCTGGAAGGAGTAACAACTCAAAACAGGGAAAAAAATGTCATTAGATAAGGGAATCAAGAATATACTAAGACAAAAGGGAAAAGAACCAGGATCTGTGATGTGGCAAGGTTTCTAATTTCCATCCATCGTGACAAATAGGATTATGACCTGAACGTAGTTCATGTGGATTGAACGGCTTAAGTGCTCTTGCCAGGGGGGCATAGAGAATAACATGATTGGGCTTGCTAAGCATGTGTCTAAGGCACGAAAGACACTGGTTTTGAGTAGCATTTTGTCATCACCTAGAATGACGCCAAGATTCAAAGACAGGATAACTGGCTCTAATAATTAATTATGTAGTTCTTGTCATTCCTGGTGTTCCAGTATGTGTCAGCTTGGGCAAGATGCATATTAAGCCTTTCTGCTATGTAGATGGTCTGAACATTTCTTACCTAGGCCTTTGTATTCTAGTGAAAACCTTTGCTGCACCATACAGACTATTTTTAGGCAGAGTCCATCTGCTGGACACTCCAACCTCGTAAATTCTAATTTGAAACATGTTAAAGTGTCTGTACTGAGCAATAGAAAACTTAATAAAATGTTCAGTCTTGAGGCGCTCCTGCAACTTTAACAAATGCATATATACATAGTTACAGGGACACGGTTTACAAGCAATAAAAGCACTCACTCTATTCCTGGATTCAGTTCCTAGCATGTCTTCGGACCTGTTGGCAATAGTGGAGGAATATCGATATTTGTCAAGGACATCATCACCTCATAACAGATTATTTGGGAAATCAACTTTGAACTCCTAGATGTCCAAACCATCCTAAACAAGACTTATTGTCACTTCATAGCAAGTTAGAGACTGTTCTCTATAGACCCTTCTGAACATAACACTTCATACCTTTTCTGAAATTCCCATTTAACCAAACATATTTCTACTGGGGAATTCCACTATCTGTCAGTAAACTGACCTACACTTCTCAGTGTTCAGCATGCCCAGTGACTCCTTGTCATTATAAATACAAACATTGTTTTACAAACTGTTAACCATCCTGCCACGGGCCTCGATATCTTTGATTTTGTCCTCACAAATAATGCCATTTATTAAACACTTCCTTGTGTCATCCTCTTTTGTTAAATCAGACCACAAATCAGTGACTTTTATTAAAACTGGTGGTATATCCCCTGCAAATACCTCTGTGTTTAAGGACTTCTCAAAAGCAAACCTTCTTCACTTACTTGATGAGGTAAGTAAATTGTAATGTAACCCTTCTGTGATGAGTCCTATTCCTGAAGTCACTGTCTGAGCCCTGACTTCTCCTCCCACTTAAATAGTTATATAGATAGGGCAGTCCCTTGTCACACCAAATATAAAGAAAGAATTAAAAACAAGGCCCTGTGGTGGAATATCTATAAAAATAAATGATTCAGAAAGAGAAAAAAATTACTTAATTATTATAAGAGTTCTCATTCCACCTACCTTAAGAGCACAGTTACGCAAACTAGTAAATGCCAAATTCCTACAAATTGGCACCAAAGTATTTCCTACCCAGTCTCCATAATCATTAACAGATCAATCTCAGAACAAAAGGTGCTAGTTCTCTGGAAAATCTACTACATTATACCAATACACAAAGGGGCCACCTTCACTGACCTAACAAACTACCGCCCTATAGCTAGCTATACTTTCCCCACTGGCTAAAATACTGGAAAAATGTATCCACACCCAGATCCCAACATATTTCCTTTCCAGCAATCTTCTTGCTGAAACTCAGCATGGATTCCATCCCGACCATAGCACTACCACTGCACTCATCCATTTTATTAACCTAGCAAATATGCAGTGCAACAACGGCCAGCTAGTGTCTGCAGTTTTCCCTGACTTATCATAGGCATTTGATACCATCTCCCATACAAAACTTCTAACATCACTCTCAGAATTAAAACTAACTACCCGCCACTCTACTATGGTTTCAAGACTACCTTTCCCAACGCCAACAAGCTGTTCAGTGGAAAAACTACCTTTCCCCCCACTTCCTGCAAAACTAGAAGTACCCCAAGGATCAATCCCAAGACCCCTACTTTTCACTATATGTACAAATAATCTTCACAAAGCCACCCCTCTAGCAAACCCATTTCAATATGCTGATGACTCCACCCTGCAACAACTTCACATCAAGACCCAAGAAGCCTTTATATCCATCAAAACCTGGCTAAAAACTCCCAGCTAATACTAAATCCTAAAAAGACCCAACTTATGTTCTTCCATCCTTCCAAATCAGCAGTACCTACTCCTCCATTCTCTATTTCTGCATTAGATAATACCCCTATCTCCTCCATCACACAAACCAAAGTACTAGGGGTCATTATTGACAATAATATGAAATTTGACAAACACATAGCTCATACAATAACCAAAGTCAACAAAAAACTAGGTACTCTTTACAGATGTAATAACTTCCTAACCAGCAACAGTAAAGTTACCCTAGATCATACCCATCTTCTCTCTACCCTTCTGTATGCTTCTTCTGCCTTAATTTATCTAAACAAGAGTGATTTAAACAAGCTATCAGTATGCTACAACAAAATAGCAAAATTCACCATAAACTCCTGCTACAGCACCCACCATTGTCAAGCTCTACAATAGCTTTCCTGGCTGGAACTCCCAAACACCTTAGCACTAAGCCAACTTCTTCTAGCTCATCAAATACTGTACCAACCTGACAAAACTCTAGCCTTACAAGACTTGATCACCCTTTACTCCAATAACCAAGAACGTAGATCCACTAACAAGGCACTAATCGCAATCTCCAAAAGCCATTACAGCTATGGTGACTCCCTACATTCTAGCAACATTGCCAAGACTTGGGACTCCCTACTACTACAAATCAGGGTACAACCTAACAAAACCATCTTCAAAAAACAGCTTATTTCCCACCTAAACATCTCCTGGACATGCAACTGCCTAGCACCTGGCTGACATATTCTAACACCTTGCTTTCCCCTACCCACTATCCAACCTCTTCTTTAAAACTCCCACAGATGCACTATATCCTATCACACATTACTTACCAACTCACCACCTCCTAGTCCCCACTGTCCCATCTATACCCTCTAATTCTCCCCTACACTAAGTTTAAAAGCTTTCCCTTAAAATGTCAATGAACCTCATATGAATTTGTCTGTATTCTCCTCCTTTGACAAACTGGCTAGTATGTTTAGTTTTTCCTTTCTTCTCTTATCTTCATTACATCTTCAAGATTATCTGGCTAGTATTTTTTAGTTTTTCCTTTCTTGTCTTATCTTCAAGATTATCTCTACTAAACATACTATATGAACAACAATCATATGTTACTACCTGCTATACTTTTAATTGCAGGTCTAAACCATTATGCTTATGTAAATATCTTATGCAATCATATGCTATTATCTGCTATATTTTATAACTGTATGTCTAAACCACAATTCTCAAGTAAATAACTTCTGTATAGTATGTTAGCAATTGTTCTGGAGCTTTTCTCCCTGGGCCTCCTCTGAAAAAGGACAGCTCTGTCCAGTTGGACCTCCCCGATAAACAAATGTAAAATAAATAAATAAACAGTGACGAGCTTCTGGGAACCATTAGGAAGCTGAACACACACACACACACACACACACACACACACACACACACACACACACACACACACACACTGGAAAGACATGCAGTCACTTGGCTGAAGGCACCCTAGTCAGGAACTGAACTCGTCTATTGAGTACTGCAAAGCAGCACTGCTATCTAATTACAGTTTATAAGTTAGCGGTCACATGATCTTAGGAAGTTGACTCATCCCTATATGTACAATAGTGGGTAATTTCTGCAATAACATTTATGCAAGATTAGACTGATTATGTACAACAAAGAACGTCAAATGTTGCTTCCTGGATCTAATAACTAATTCTTTGCAGTCTGACTATGTAATACTAACTTACAAAAAAGTACAGTTCCTCAACATTAACAGTTAAAAATAGACAGTTTAGTAGTGAAGCACAGATGATTAGGGCTATGAGCTTCTAATGTGTTTCTGGATCATCATTTATCTATACAAGTCTTTTAAGTCATTTAACCAGACAGTGCCCCCAGGTTACCCTTATCCTTGAAAGAGGTTTCTGTATCTAGTGAGTTTACCCAGTTAAAAAAATACCACTTGCATGATTTTTACCCAGAACTTTAGAAATTAGCTTTCCACTGCTTTCTCTATCTCTTTCTGTTTCTCTCCCTTCCTCTCATGAATCACAGACAATACCTAGACCAACCCTGTGGACAACCACCAATATATGCAGAGTTAAAAGGCAAAGGGGAAACTGTTTTAAATTCACATTAGCAAAACTATATTCCTCAGTATATGTAATTTACTATTTTTTGTATCATAGGGGTTTGTCTCAAAAGTAGCTCAAGATTCATACCCAGCATCGTGTTTTCTGCAAAACAGTTTTATTAAGCTTTGTAAGTACTTTATTGTCAATATGACACCACATCTTTACTGACCTTCTCAGATCAACAAGAAGGGGACCTTGTATCCTTTACAAACTCACAAGAAATAATAATGGTATTAAATATTTCTGCTATAAATAAGTATGCCAATCCAGGTAAAATTTCCATAGAGTTATATTAGACTGGTCCAAGCAGAATGTTCCCAAATTTATGCAAACATATTCAATCATTTCTGGCTAATATCATACTCCCAATCCCAGGAGCATGTTCTTTTGACTTGAAAGTTCAACTAGGAGCAAGGGACCAAATGGTTTTCAGTCTTCTAGTCCCACACCAATTTTAGCTATGAATTATAAGTAATTTATGAAGGCATGGGCTTCCCATAGCAAATCTTGTAATGCCAAGGCTAATTAATACAATCATGATCTTTTTATAGCAAGCAGGTAGACATCAGACCACTTGAAAATATTGCATTAATCCTCACCTGAAGAGAATACCGCAATATTCCATCTTTAGTTTTAATTATGGCTGCAGAAAAATCATTCAGCAATCTTGTCTATAATTTTTGTTTTTATCTGCACTTTAGTATTTAAATTTGCTTTTAATAATTACTCCTCTGATGCAGTCATTATAAAATGAACTACTTGCACTGTGAAATGCTGGATAGTTATCCAATAAGATAAAAAAGCAGATGTTAAAAGATAAGGCTGTTTTGGAGATCCTTTGCTGTTGGCATTAGTAACAGATACTGTAGGCATGGCTGCTAAAATAATCCAGGCAGTTCTGAACTGCACTGAAACAACAGCAGCAAAAAATGTGACCATACACAGCTAGCATAGACATAGTATTTATAACTTTGCAGAAAGATGCATGCTGTACTGTGGGGTAAGCTATCCACATTTCCCTTTCTAACAAGCATTTCTCATAATAACTCACACACTCTGGACTTTAGTTCTGCTACAGGCAATTTGCGAAGCTGCGCAGTGACATACAGAAAATGCACTTCTGACATCCTTCTTTTATGCAAAGGCAGCATGCTCTAGACATGATGTGTCTGCAGTCATTGTATTAAGCCAAACAATCATATATCCCCTCTTATTATCATCTACATAATTTTATAAACTTTGTAGGAGCATGCAAATTGTTTATGGGTTTCAACACCCCTATGAATAAACTTTATATTCTTCTATTAATGCAAAATAAGTCATAGGACTCAAAAACAGTAACTGTTTTTATTTCAAAGGTTCAGTAGTTCTGTAAAAAGCAAGACTGAGTGAATGAAATCATGGATTTGCATATGCTGTTTTTCAGATCCTACTCCGACATAGACTATTTCCCTTTCTCTGAGTCATGGCTCTCACAGAGTTAATAAATATAAGTAGCAGTGGAGTGAAGGGGTACAGCCCCCACAATGTCATGTGCTGGTGGCTTGACCCCTGCAAATGGCAATTTTAAAGGGAATCATTGATTTTGATTCATTGTTATGGTGTTTTTCATATTTCTAGGACCGCCAATTACAAGTCTTACAATTTTAATAGGGAGACCTCACAGACCAAAAAAAATAGAATATATCGCAATAGTTTTATGTATAGGGATTCAACTTGATTCACCTGTTTATGTAGAGCAATGAAAAATAGCATGCTGCCAACAGACACTTTGGAATGCAAAAATAAGAGCAGACCTTTCATCCTACATGAGCAGTACACCCTGTACAAGGATATGAATCCAGCTAAGCAGCATATAAAACATAATCTGGAAATCGGGTATATACCTTTAAATGCTAATGAGGCAACTACAGTGATCAATTTGCCATATATTACATCATTACTTTTATGGAGATATTTTAGAAATTAGATCTCTTGGGGTAAGACTACATATCTTTACTCCAAGTGTTATTTTTTTTAGCCCTCTGATATGACAAAATATGGAGTTCACCTCACTTTGTTTTAGAATATTCTGTTTACTACGACATGTCCTGCAAACATTATCTATGCCATGTTCCAATGGCTGCAAGGAGTACATAACATCATGACATACAGAGCTTTTCTATCAAGCAGTGTCATTATATTAGCTGACAAACTGCTTTGGCAGTTTCTTTTTCCATGACACCAATGGACTTATATCCTCGAGATGCACCTTTCTGTATTGCGTATAGCTTTTTGTGAATAACAGCTATTTAGATCCATGCAGTGTATGAGGTGAAATGCCCCAAAGGACATTTCTGTGAGCTCATATTGGACAAATAACAGATTATTCTCCTGTCCTTTGCAGGGAAGACACCTTGCATGCTTCCTATTATAATAAACTCCATCTCTCTTATAGATATGCTCTGTTTTCAAGAGAATCTGCAACTGTTATGTGTGATCCAAATAAAATAGTATTATATAGTCGGTCTTCTACCAGCTGTATAACTCCCTTTTATTTCACAGCTCAAAACATTTAGAACATAGTATCTCTCTCCATTTTGTTTAGTTCTTCACCATTTCATGTTTCCATTTTGTGCAAGTTATGTGAATCATCTTACCATTCTGCATTCTGTACCTGACATACAATGTTGGAATATTCATTTTTTTAAGTTAGAGGTCACATGACCCTGAAAGGAGTTTATCATATTAATCAGAAGAGAGCTTTATAGCAGAAGCAGTACATATTTGCGTTAAAAGTAGAAAGTTTGTCACTAAACAAGTTGTAGACCTGCAGCTAGTGATAATCATGGAATTGTTAAATGGGTAGATTAAAAATAAATATAAATAAATAAAATGGGTTTGTGAATGCTTACTGAGAGATAAAAAAAACTGATAGATCAGCAGTTTATTTGCCTTTATGTTTTCTGAGCCAACATGGGGATGATTCTAATGGAAACTTTATTATATTATATTATATTATATTATATTATATTATATTATATTATATTATATTATATTATATTATACAAAACAGAAAGGGAGACAAAACACAGGCTGCCATCAATATATCTAAATCTTTTAAAAAGCAGAATAACAAAGGAAATGTTACAAGATGTCACAAAAAGAAGAGACAAAATCTATGATTAATTTCACTGCCTTTGAATTTAAAGCTGAGGGATTAAAAAACAAAACTGAACCAGTTGTCAGATAATGTGCTTTTGAATTGGAAATAAAAAGTTGACAAAATAATAAAAGAACAGAGAATGGTCAAAACTACCGAGCTCTGTGCTTGATAGCACAACATTGAAAAACAGGCTGAACTTGTTTTGTTTGCAGAAATAGCAATAATGGCTGTCTATTAAAACATTGTGGAAGGATGGATACAGTTCTGAAAAGGAATTCTGCTGACAGGAAGGTGCATAAGACTTACAACAATAGAGGTAATTTAGAAAATAATTTTGTTATTTATTCAAAAACATAAGGAAGAAATATATGCTTGTAGAAAAAAAATCATTGTGTTATGAAGTTATCAGGGAATGCTGGCACCTTAAAAGAACCTATAGCTGATAATGATAAAGTATTTACATAGAGAAAGAAAGCAGGCAATGACATGTAAGCAATTAAAGCCAGAACAGAAAGGTCATCAATAATGTTAAAGAAATGTAGAAAGTAATTAAGGAAATCTAATTAAGATGTGTACACTCAAGAAGAAAAGGCAAGCACAGACAAAAGCAATTAGGTAACTGTGAAATTGTTTGAAAAAATATATGTATTTCTAAAAATTGCTTAAAATATGCTATTTCATATACTAATAAATTATATAATATCTACAGAGGTTTTTCAGTTTGAATAAAAGACCTTTTAGATGTGTTTATACTGTCTGAAAAGGGAAAGGATTTTAATAAATTGGGAATCCATTTATTCCAAAGCAACATAAAATAGTTGGGTAACAAGATGACCTTTTAATTGAATAATACCTATAATGTAATCATGAAAATCATTCAAAAAAGTATAAACTTATGAAAGAAATGTTTGACTGAGTCAACTGTGTATTGTAAGGAATAAAAAAAAATAAGATTTTTTTTTTCCGGTAAAAAAACTCATGTTTTTGTGTCAGGGAAGGATAAAAGGGGCATTGTTCAACCCTTTTTCAAGGAACAGTTTTCTATAATGTTTCTTTGTTAATTTATGGAAATGAGTTATTAAAAGAAGGCAGATAAGATGTTTAGAAAGATTAAGATTATTTTATAGTGTTAAGAGTTTAGAAATGTCAAACCCACTGAGCTATTGCAGTCTTAAGCTATGATGTTATTTTTTTACTATCACTGTGGACGATTTGAGTGTTAGTTAAAATGGCCTTACATTTAAGACAAAAAAGAATTGCTACACCTGCCAAACCCAAGAAGATGACAGACCAACTGATATGTGATAATTCTTCACAGACACAAATGTCACTTTTACATAGTAAACAGACTATTTATCTAGACTCTAAATCAGTGTAAATTGCATGAGTAAAAATAAGTCAGGTTACTTAATTATGTGTTCCTAATTATAGGACTCTTCCTGACATGTAAATTAAAACTGTTAAATGTGGTTTATGTGCGTTAGTATAACTGTCTGTTGACAGCAAACTGATGGAGTCTTAGAAATGATGGCAACATTCGTTATCAGACAAGTTTGTCCTGTCCTTCCATGGTTCACAGTTTTGAAATTGTACATTCTGTAGCTTATATTCCATGCCAACATTCCACAATCTAAAAATAAAGTAACTGACCAGAAAAAAGAATATTGGGAAAAAAGCTGTGAAGATGAAGTAGTCCACACAGCTATGCAAAGAGAAAAATTACAGAACAGATACTTATATTCTACATGTTGAGAACTGAGTTATGAAATATATAAAAACATGTATATAGAAAAGAGAATTTTGAAAAGTCATTTATTATGTGAATTCTGCACCCATCTTAAGAATACAAAATGTAAAGCTGTCTTTCTCTTCCCCTCTCTCTCGTACACTCTGTTATACGATGACAATAAAATGTCCTAGGATAACAGCAATATACTTAGTTAAGCAGGAGTACCATTTTATCACAAAATATAGAATATATCACAAGGAAGTATTTTAATGATGTGTTTTTCTAATATATCTTGAATATTCAATTTATTTTATAAATGCAACAAAATAACATACAACTGCTTTAGCAGATACATATTAATTTGTGATATTTGATAAATATACAGGAAAGCTGTAGCTTTATTTCTGCATTAAATAATTTTGGTCTGGTTATAAAATATGGGAAGCAGACAGCTGCTTTAAAAGTCATAGTGCATGTTTACTTACACAGTTAAGTACATGCATATTATAAACAGTAGGTCAGAAACATTGAAATGTGCATGTTGTATCATTCATGCAGCATAGCAAGTTCATTAGTCAAGAAATGTTTTACAGCTATAATGTAAATGAACATAGCTTTCATTTATATGCCTCTGAGATTCCGACTATTCTGATATTTCAGACATATAAATCGTTATCATTTTACAACATAAAGCACATCTTTATAGAAAAGTACCAACGTTCTTAACATTTTTTTTTACTTTATCAATAAATAAATGTTAAAAGAACATACAAGACTGGTGGTAATCTCCAAAAAGTTTATGTAAGCACACAAGTAATCCAACTTCTTCAGACACAGGACAACAGTTAAACATTCAGTTTAAAATATTCCAAAAGGAAATTACATCAGCAATAATGTCAGCAGGAAATGATATCAGCAATAATGACATCATAAACAATTCCATACTTATAAAAAATAAATATAAATAAAAATAAAAATATGTTGTTCGTACAATACTACTATGAATAAAGCTATAATATTAAACAAGAATAGTTTATATACACCAATTGTAAAATAATGCCTCCCAAACAAAACTTATTCATCTTTGAAGTGCTTTTAACTTTAAAATACACTTCAAAGAGCAATACTCATTGAGACCTGGACAAGCAGAAGCATTAAGTTTCAACTGCCAATACAGTTCTGTACTTTCTAAAATTAATAGCCATGGGCCACCTCTCTTGTTTTTTGTCACCTGCTCAATGACCGTGTATTCAAAGGAGTGACCCTCATGTTCCATGATATGTCTAGCCAAAGCATTGTTGCCACCAGCCTTGTGTGTTCTTTTATCAGTTCAATAAATAAATGTTTATAAATAAAGGCAACTGGTACTAGAAAAATCACAAACTCTATTTATTAAATCCAACGAGATAACTTAAGCACTTTTTGTCCAGCACAGTGGCCGGGCTTCTTCAGATAACAAAAACTCATTCAAAAACACTCTTTAAATATTTCATCCAATAAGTCATTTGGACAACATTTTTATAGTACTAAAAGGAGACAAAACTTCAGCTACTGTCATTTTGCAGGAAATGAACAACTAATTTTTTGAAATTTACATCAAGTTTCAGTAAAGATATTATAGCATATTTAGACGTACAGTTGAAAAAAGATGTTGTACTTAACACCTACACAGTTCCATATATCGAAAAACAACTTATTGTAATTCATTCTTGCACTACACAAGTGCACACCCTTTCAGTACAAAAAAATCAGTAGTGAAAGGGCAGCTCATAAGAGCAGCCAGAATGGTGACTACTAATGAAGATTTTTTCCACTGAATGTCAAAAACTAACTGAAATGTTCCTGCAGAGAGGGTATCCTGTAGGATTCGTCAAAGAACTGGTACTAGAAGTGTCACACAAACATCAGATAGGTTTTTACAAACCAATACTTTGTTCACGTAGAATCAGTACCTTAGATACAGAAAAGGAACTAACTATATAAGAAAGGGTACTAACACCTACCATCTACACAGACATACACCTGACTGAGGAAAGTTGGTCAATACAACAGTAGTTTTATTGTAACATTTAGTACTGACATGTTTGAAATTAAGAAAATCATTAATAAAAACTGGAATCTGTTAAAAAATGAGATCGAAATAGTCAACAAGATTGGCCACAGACCTATTTTTACTTATAGGAAGGATAAAAATTTGACAAATCTAGTAGAAACCCCTATAGTAAAATTCTCAAGGACCCCAGGGATATCCAAATGTGAAAACTGTAGCTACTGTGGATTCATTGCAACAGGACAACACTTTTCTATAGGTAACCACAAGTATTCTATCAGAGGTAGGTACAATTGTAATACTAAAATGGTGGTGTACCTAGCTCAGTGCATTCTCTGTCCTGTTTTCTATATTGGGAAAACAGACAGAAAATTAAAAGAAAGAATCTATGAATATCTGTACACCATTAGAAGGGGGAAAACAGAGAACGCACTGGCTAGGCATACAGTAAATTCACTGAACCATAAATTCAAGTTTAAAATTATAGACCAGATTAGTGAAAATACTCATAGAGGACCAGCATCACTATTTTTAAAACAACTTGAATTGCTATGGCAACTTTGATTAAATGCCAATCAATTTCCAGGATTAAATGAAACATGCACTATCCTCCCATATTTAAAATTAAAAAGTATGTGGAGATAAAATCACTTGCTTAAGTTAACCAATGGGTTCAAGGGTAGGTTCCACACATAAATAACTTATGCACGAGTTGTTATATATTAAACATGAATATTTCTAACAATAGTATATTTAAATAAATGTAACTAGTAGACTCAGTAGTTAAGGATGAACTTTCCATTCATAGGAGAATGTATTGTTTTTATTCAGTGCCTTTCATTTTATATTTTAATTAGCTGAAGAGTTTTAATTACTTAATTTCAAGAGTTTTAATTGAGACATTTGTCACATGACTTATTGGACAAAATATTTAAAGAGTGTTTTTGAATGAGGTTTTGTTATCTGAAGAAGTCCGGCCACTGTGCTGGATGAAAAGCGTTTAAGTTCTCTGGTTGGATTTAATAGAGTTTATGCTTTTTCTAGTACTGGTTGCTTTTATTTATTTTGATCTAGTTTGTGAGTGTTCTTTTGTTTTTAAGTCAATAAATAAATGTTGCCATCCTATAAAAATACCAAATAATTCAAAAGAACACAGTTATTGTAATAACTAATTTACAGTTTTACTCAGACTAAGGCATCAGTAATAATGGATTCCAGGATATCTATTGTGGAGGAATAAAGTGAGATCTGTAGATTAAGTTTTAACACTCATTCATTGGTATTATCAACAACAGCCATAGTCATGATGTTTTTTCTAGTACAGCACATTGCTACACACACACACACACACACACACACACACACACACACACACACACACACACACACGCAGTTTTGCTCTGCTGCTACAGCTGCAACTACAGTAATCATGATGACAAGGCTAAGATTAGTATGGTGGAAATAAAATGGGACTTTTGCTGATTTGGTGAATGAAACCCTTGCTAAATTGTATACATATGAAATGATTTATAGAGACAATGAAAAGCCAGCCATTATCAGCCATTTTGCCAGGATTCCTATGAATTTATATTCAGCACATGCTGATTATCTCTCTCATGATGTGCACCTCTAGGTACTCAGCAATGTCAAGCAGTAATGCCATTAATAATAGTATGCAGCAATATTTTAATGAAGCAGGTAACTTTTATTCTATACAAAATGGCAGCTCTGTAGAAACAATGCTAGCAGTCTAGTCATCACAAAACACCAGCCAAGAGGCTCCAGATACGATGCCTTCTAGAATGGAAGCATTCTTAAAATGATAATGATATGAAGTCTTAAACAGGTAATAGTTAAGTTATATATTCACAGTTTATAAAGACTCTAACAGCTCTATTCTATGCATCATCACATCTCCCTTCCTAAGGAAAGAGAAAGCTTTCTTTGCTAGTGCGAAGTCCAGATGTGTGTATCACTGATGTATACATCCATATAATACTCTGGACTAATCCTGTCAATGCATATGTTAAATTTATAAATGTGATTAATGCAATTATTCACAAAACAGCAACTCAGGAGAAACATTATTATGATAACATATTCCATTAGGAAAAATAATACAGTCATTTTATCTGGTCATAGTTCCAGAAATGAAAAAGTAGTCTAAATTCAAAACTACTGCATAGCACTGCTCTAGTACAAGAATTGGAACTGAAATGTGTGAAAGTAAACTGTTAGACAAGCAATTATAATGAAAATCATCATTATTATTATTATTATTATTATTTCAAAGCAGTTTTAACAGAATCAATAAAAGTCAAACTCATTTGGGTTAGCAGGATCTGTCATTGCAACTTGAACTTCCAATCTTGTCTTGAATATGTAGTTGTGGTAAGCTTATAGCTGAGTGATAGGCTAACTGCCCTGAAGAGCCATTTTAAGCCTAGCCAATATCCTGAGAGTAAAATCAAACCTTGGATCATGTGTCTCTGAAGTGAAGACCTTAACCATTGTACCAAACCCACTCCACATCCGGATGGGTGATATCAGCTGATAACTGTTTTAAAGGAGCAGGAACACCTCTGTGTGATGTGGAGCTCAATATTCTTGATTCATAGGTTCACAGGTTCATAGGTAGGTACTAGCCTATTGGCCCTGGGGGCTATATAAGCCTAGCCAAAAAGGTACACTGGCTTTCGCCACCCAAGAACATTATTTTCCTGTGCCCCTGTCAAGCAGAGCCACAGAAGTGATCCCCAGGGTGAATTTCCTTTCCCCCATCCAATCAAGATTTTTCTTGAAGAGTGCTAATGAGGAGCTTTGTTTGATATAGATAGGTAGTTTGTTCCAGAGTATGGGAAGTCTCTGGGACAGTAATCTATTCCTTCAGCATGTTCTGTTTATTGTGGTGACAAAGTTTAGGTCCCTAGAGCATGTAGGTTGGAGGGATTGGGACTTCTTTAAGTGGAGCATGTCCAACAGCTTGGACATAGCTTTGTATGTTAGGCAGAGATCACCTCTGAGTAGGCGATATGCGACGGAGTAAATCTGGAGTTTTTTGAGTCTGTCTGTGTAGGGCATCTGTTGTTGTGAGATATTTCTACGGCCTTTCCAGTTGTTGTAGATGCTTTGTGAGGTACATACCGAAAGGGGTGCTGTATTCTATAATGGGTCTAATGAGTGATGAGTCGAGGGGAACAATGACCTCTTTTTACCTGGATGAGAAACCTTTTATAATGAGGTGTGCCATGTAGAAGGATTTCCTGACCACTGTGGCAATGTGATTATCAAAGGAGAGATTACTGCCACCTGTGTCCCAAAGTCTCTTATCACACTTTTGGTGTTAAGTAGACTACCGCCTATGTGGTTGTTCATTGGTACAGAGTTTCTACCAAAAAGGATGACAATGCACTTTTTGGCATTGAGCTTGAGATTTGCAAGAACACTTTTATTTAATGTGGATCTGGTTATTCTTGGGTCAAATATTTCAGAATTGCAATGACACTTTTATTTGATGTGGATCAGGCTATTCTTTGCGCAAATACATCACATTTGTTCTCCAGAATAGTGCTATCTGGCAGAGGCTCATAAGGAGCTACTCAAACCCACCTCCAATTTCACCTAACTACGATACCACCCTTTGTTTGCACCACATAGGCCACAGCTCATTATTTATTTGCTGTGCAGCACCTGTTGTGTGCCACTTTTTCTCTTTCTCTAATTTTAGGTTTGCTTGTTGGTGTGGCTGAAGGGTAGCAGGGGTTTTGCAGAATAGCATTTTCCCTAGAACTTTCTGTACAAAGCTTTAGCACATTCATAATTTTGATTAACTGAGTTATACAGAATAATTTTGGGCTCAGGTTTTGAGTCTATGATTGGCAAAATGAGCATTTCACATTGCTTCGGGCTATGTTCATTAAATCACCTTATAAAACCTGGATTTCCATTGTCATACTTACAGCTTTGACAATGCACATGCGTGGCAGATGCTGTAATTTATGCATAACTGTGAAATCTAATTTAATTTCAAGTACAAATAATCCAATCGTATTATTGCTAGCAAAACTTTCACACTCAATAAAAAAGGAAGGTTAAGAAATGTAGCATTACTAACTATTTCATGTCACTGTAAGCAGGAATATATTAAAATAGCCTCACAGTAAGACGTTGTTCTTTTCGATTCTCAGCTAAAGCGTCTTCTGTGTGGAGACATGCGTGAATGGGCATTCCTTCGTTGAAGGTTGTGCGTCAGAGCTGGCAACTCAGCACGTAAAAATCTACTGCCAATCATTAGCAGGCCGGAGTTCCGCTGTGGCGATCCCTAACCGGGAAAAGCCGAAAGACACAACACAACAACAACAACAAAGTTGATAATAATGACACATTTCTTTATTTTCCTCTTTTTTATTAAGTGTGCAACTTTTACTCTTATTTTCTCAATATTTTGAAATTCATAGAGTTATTAAGTCATTTTTCTTTCAAATTTCACAGAACTGGCAAGATAATGGTAATGGAACTTTCTTAGCTCACAAATAGGAGGTTCTAGAACAAGTGTAGAATTTTAAAATCATATGCGTTCTGAAGTAGTAATACATTTACAGATTAACAGATTATAGCAATAACCCATAGCTGGGTATGGGTAATGCTGGATTTACCCATACTTGGTATGGTTTGGTCACGTGGGCGAAGATCAAGTGACCAAACAAAGCCAACCGTCAGTAAATCAGCATTACCCACACCCAGCCATGGCTTATTGCTATTATGCAATGACATTAATTAAGAAAAATGTCACTTACTTTCTTAAATAATGTCCTTGTGTAATGGCAGCATGATGCTCTTCCATGTTTTTCCCCGGTATCATGGGGCTTTCTTGATATACTGCGCACGTGTATGGGACTTATGTTCACGTGCTTATGCAGTACATCAGCGCTGTGGAAAGTAAGCAATGGAGAAAGGAAGATCACCATTGCTTTTTTTTTCTTTGTTTGCTTTTAATAAAAAATTGAAATCTAGAGACTTCAAATGAATGAGAGAAAAGGGACAGAGAAAATATAAGGATAATCAGGTACGTTTCTCTAGTTTTGCACAACAAACCTGATTATCCTTGTATTTTCTCTGTTCCATCTCCCTCTTTCATTTGAAGTCTCCAGATTTCTAAGTTTTTTTTTTTTTTTTAAATTAAAGAAAACTAGAATTTCTATAGCATATATTAATAGAAGACAGTCCGGGCGATTTACAATGGGCCCGCTGGTTGGGCTGACCTATAAGCGTGTTCATTTTTGAATGTTAATGACCAGTCATTGTATAATCATAATTATACGACCCCCCCCCCCCCATTAATATTCCAAAATGTGCACACTGATTGGTCAGCATGCACGTTGTAAATCAAAAACTTATACTAATGGAAAAGTTTTTTTTTTTTGGACAGCAATGGAGAACGGAAGAGCTAACATAGCGAGATATCTTTAAAAAAAGCAATGGAGATCTTCCTTTCTCTGTTGCTTTTTATAAAGCTGTCTCGCTATGTTAAACTCGTTTAACATAGTGAAGCAGCTTTAAAAAAGCAACAGAGAAAGAAAATCTACTTTGTTTTTTTTTACAGCTATCTCGCTATGTTAAATTCTTTTAACATAGCAAGGCGAGTTTTTAAAAGCAACGGAGATCTTGCTTTCTCCGTTGCTTCCACACACACACAGTTCTGATGTACTGCTTAACCATATGCATGCGCAGTACATCAAAACTGCCACAGAATACTGGACAGCTGCGGAAGGGCAGCAAGGCGGCATTATACAATGCCATTATTTAAGAAAAGTAAGTATTTTTTTTCTTAAATAATGTCATTGTATAATAGCAATAACCCACTTCTGGGTGTGGGTAATGCTGGATTTACCCACGGTTGTCTTTCTTTGGCCACTCGGGCTTCGCCCTCGTGACCAAACCACACCAACCGTGGGTAAATCCAGTGTGGGTTATTGCTTAAATATTCCATGGCCATTGAATGACCATTCATGCCTTGCCAGTACCCTCATTCCGGACAGGCTTTCATTCTCTAAGAAGGCCTTACCAGTCAATCCTATTAAATCTCTGAATACCCATCCAGTCATCTAGTTTGTGTTTAAATAAAGCTGTGGACTCACACTGCCCACACTGCCTAACATGCAAGGGCAATTTATTGCAGAGGTTTGGGAAATGCTGGTTATAAGCCTGTCCCTCCACCATGTTTAATTTATATGTTGGCGAAGGTTTAGGTCTCTGGTTCTAGTACTTCTGGAGATACTAGACTTGCAGACAAGCAGAACAATATGGGTCTCTAATGGCATGGTAAGGAAGACACAGATCGCCACTGAAAAGTTTATAATACACCAAAATGAATAAAGAGCTAGAACTCGCAGCCTATCTTGCTGACTCAGGGACTTCAGACCTGTGATCTTTCTAGTGAGGAACATTTCTCTTTTTTCTAATCATTTGATATGTTTAGTCACATACATCTCAAAAGGGGCATTGTTCTCAATAGTTAGGCTCATCAATGCTGAGTATAGTAGAGTGATCACTTCTTTAGAATTTTATAATATTCCTTTGGCAGTTAGCTTAGCTATATATAACAAGATTTCCTAAGAGCAATTGTCACATGATGGTCAAAACAGAGGGGAGCTATTAACTAAAGTACTAGGTTCCTGCCTACACTTTCATTTTACAGTTGTGTGCTGTCTGTACAGTATGACGAACGGAAGGACTTACCACCAACACCTATAATACTACACTTAAAATTTAGTTTGAGCCCATTTTTACTATGCCAAGGGTTTACTAGAGATCATTCAGTCTGGAGACTTTGGGTGTCATGGGGTGACTTAACAATAATCTCCAGTTTGCAGTTGACTGCAAACTTTGTTAGTCAGACATCTTGGCTCTCTGCACAGAGATCTGAGAAGTAAATACCAAAAAGGAGAGGTCCCAGCACCAAACACCTAAGGGTACTGCTAGTAACATTCATGCTTTCTGATGAGGCACTTGCAATTCTCAATGTCTGTTTTTATCCTTCAAGCCAGCTTGATATCTATCTTACTACATATGGGTCAATTTTTAAAGCATTTAGCTTTTGTATGATATGAGCATGGGATATGGTGTCAAAGGTCTTGGTCAGGTCAAAATATGTCACATGCACTGCATGACCACCATCTACAGTTGCTGCAAGCCTTTCAAAGTTTTCCAGATTAAGTTGACAGGCTCTGCCCTTCACAAAGCTAAACTTGTGTGGTCAAATCTAACAAGATTTTTGATATCACAGTTTCTGAGGTCAGTTATAATAAATAATACATTCCATGACTCTGCAGATGATCCTTGTAAGGCTAATAGGTGTGTAATTTTCAGGGTAGGGTTGTAAGACTGCCTTTATAGAGGGTTATCACCACTGCAGAGCACCACTAGTTAGTGTCAAAACCAGTAGCTAAACATAACGTAATGCAGTTTGAGAAGTATGTCATCAAGTTCATGTTTGACACTATTAATTAACTAACCAGGTATCAGTTCAGGACCCATGGAGGAAGTATGTCTGGCCTTGGTTAGTGCTTTCAGTAAATAATCTGGGGATATAATTGAGGAGGTAATTAAGTGATTCTGATATTTTGAGGTTTTGAATAGAAGCCTCAAGATAAACTTGAGGCTAAATTTGTTTGCAAGGATATTAGCAATGACTACTGGGTCATAACAGAAGGTGTCATGAATAAGCTCCGAGCGATGTAGCACACTGTTGTTGTTTTCTTTTTTTTTTGGTTTTCTAATATGGCTTAATTAGTTTTGGCTTCGGAGGGTAGCGTAAGTTCATATGCTCTTTAATTAGACGTGCTAGTGTTCTCCAGTTTTTTGTACTGCATTCAGCATGCAATAGCAGTCAGTTTTCCCTTTTCAGCCTTGTCACTGTCTAGTGTAGCACCGAGAAAAAAAAAATGACAAAATGCTCTCTTCACATATGGAAGTGTGATGAAATAATACAGGTCACTGACATCTGATTAATTTCAAGTAATTTATATTCGACCAGCTGTTTTTGTGCCATATCATGAAGCATTTGTAAAATAAGGAAAATGGAATGCTGAATTTCGTGATATAGCAATATAAAAGAGAGAATGTTCGTGTCTGCATCCCTCTCTGTTAGAATTTCCCATAACAAATCATAGCTGCACCATAAAATTGACGCAAACAGTATCTGAATGTTACAGTGCTTCAAAGTTGCATCATGTTAAACAAGGAGAAACAAAACACAACTACAGCACAGTCTAACTTCATAGCAGTGTTGCTAGGTGACTGTGTCTTATAGACAACTGTGGCATACCTGTTATTTATTACAACTTAGAACACTAAATGAACTGTTTACAGCAATTGTCACCACTTCAGTGTTGAGTTAGGCTCTGGACCTTGACCTTTATAAGCCCATTTCCTTGATGGCAAAGTCAGGCAGACTTTGTCAACAGCTTACTGATTAGCTGGAATTTTGAAATGCTGCACTAATTCATATAGTCTTATTTCAAGACATAGCTTATTCCATATTTTACTAATTCTGTTTTGTAAAAATCTTATACGCGTACATCTTTAGTGATTAGTAAACTATTGTTCCTTGTATCTTCATTATGCCTAAAAAAAAGACATGTCATAACTGGAAACATGTCATCCCAGTAACATCACCTTACAGAGACAATATTTAACATAATGTAAATGTTAGTATTTTAACCTTACTTTATATTTGAGCTTTCTACAAGAAACTATTTCTCTGAAGAATCTTAGTGTTTTTCTTAACTCATTTCAATTGTTTTAAAGATGCTAAAAGCTGCACTATGTTCAGTCAAGGGCCTGAAAACTTTTAAGCAATCATATAAGCATATCCCTTTGGGGGCGACACAGTAATGTAGCGGGTAACATTCACTAAAGACATGCTGTAGCTGGATTGGCTGCTAAAAACTGGCCATATGTGTGAGTGCACTTGTAAGTATGTGGTATGGAAGATCAACAAAGGCAGGGCTAACCGCCTGGCAGTGTGAACATTATCTCTAGGTGATAGTCACATTTAATGTGACACCCAAAATCCACATATATATATATATATATATATATATATATATATATATATATATACATAGGACAAAGTGGGATGTAGATGAATGGATGGATGACTGGATTAGCATTTCCTTGTTTCAAGAATCAAATGATCATAAGATAGTTTTAATAATACAAAAGCAAAACGCATTCTAGCAGCCACATGAATATGACATTGAAAATCAAATCTGTTTGTTAGCATAACACCAAGATACTTAAAGTTTGTGCACTCAAAGATAAAAACCTATTTAAGACAATAGGTTAGGAGAATAAGAATATATATATCAATATATCTATTTCTAGATCTACCTATATAGCTATCTATCTATCAATACATATATATATATATATATATATATATATATATATATATATATATATATATATATATAAATCTAAATGGGTGCATTACTAAATATTAAAATACTTAAATATTGACAGCCTAACAACTGAACAAATATCTGAAGTTAAAAATACTCACAGTTAAAAATATCTAAACACAAATTATCTACCTAGCGACATCTCAAACCAATATTTTTTGCAGGAGGCTAGCCCCTACAACCCTATATTCAATACTTATTATATACCAACTCTGAGGTTGTAGTATTTACTAATATGGTTCTATAGTATATATATATATATATATATATATATATATATATATATATATATATATATATATATATATATATATTTATATGCATTTATGCATATTGTATGTGTGTGTGTGTTTTTTTTGTGGGGGGATAAGCCCAAGTGTATAACCTTGCATTTACTGATGTTAAAAGATACCTGTTTTTCTATTTCCTACTTGTAGAATAGAGCATGTGTTCTGTATCTTTAAGAAGCATTTCAAGGACTGAATGTGCATATAAATAGTCAGCACGTGCTAGCTTCCGTGCCATTTTGAGAGCACAGCCAGAGAGTCAGCATGTATGAGTATAATAGCTAGTGTGTTATAAGTTTACCAAGTTAAAATTATTAAGCCTCAATCATGATGTGTTGATACCTAATAAAGCTGCGTGAACAGAAGCCATGAAGTCTCGTCTATTGTATCTTGACCAGACGAGCAACATGGTATCTGAGCCAGGATTGCAGAGACTGATATTCAAAGCTACAAGGTACAGAGATAACAGTGAAGGTAAACTAAGGGAAACAAATGTGAAAAAGAGCCAGAAAAGAACCAAAGGTAATGAAAACTTGCACAAATAGTTTATTTATAAAAAAGATAAAACAGAGCATTACAAGGGCACAAACCGCATTATTAAACAAGCAAGAGGAGCAAAAGGTTTATTGACAAAATGTTTAAGATTAAGATATTTGATAAAATGATTGACAGAAAAGCACATAAAGACATCAGAAATTACCTCCAAAAAGCAAAACGAGTAGGTTTAAAGCAAAATGAGTATGATTAAAGCAAAACGGGCATGTTTAGAGTAAAATGAGTACAAAAAAATATAATGGGCATGAAAAGAGATTAAATGAGCAAAACGAATATAAGAAGAGCAAAACGGGCACATAAAGCATAAATAAAACAAGGCAACTGCATGTTTTTGGCAAAGTGCTGTGTTTTGGCATAACTACTATTCTGTATTATATTCAGGGCATAACTAGAGTTATTCGAAGTATCTCAAAGTCTGTAAAGTGCTTACAGTGTGTGCTTATTACTGTGCATTTATTCCGAAGAGATTGTTTGTATGCAAAGTACAACTATTTCGTAAACTGCAGTCGAAATACAGCCATTTCGAAAAGTTTATTGTGCTGGGTGTGTGTTTTTGCAAAGTGCTGCCATTACAGAGTGTTTCTTGCACTGTAAAAATATTTAGCAAAGTTTCAGTGTGTTGTGTACTACTTATTCACAAAGTGCAGTTATTTGAAATGTTTCTTACTCTGTACTTCTTCTGCCCAGTTCATTTGTACAGTGCATTTATTTTGACATGTTTCTTACACTGATGAGGTGATTTCTTACAAAAAGTATTACAGTGCCCAAGAAACTTATTTCGCAAAGTTCAGTTATTCAGATTCTTGTTGGGATACTGGGCACAGTTACAAGTACTGTCATAAATTTCTGGTATATGTGTATGTGTGTATGTCTGTGCATATTTGCAAAACCCTTCGCTAGTATGTGTTAATATGACAGACAAATTTTGAAAGCTCTCACCAGTTGAATTTGATCAGAATATTGCAGAGAATTGGAGAATATTTGAGCAAGAGTATGATATTGTTTATACAAGCAGCTTATTCTGATAAAGATGCATCCACTACATCTGGGTCAGAGGCCACTGAAAGACAGCGTTCATTTGTGTATGCACTAGCAGTATAGGAAGGAGAAGGTGGAAACCATCATATTGTTGTACAGGGGGAATCAAGGGAAGACTTTGAGTGTTTGAAGCACGCATTCAGGCAAATGTGTAACCCCCAGACAGATATTATATTAGAGATACATTTGTTGTACACAAGAGATGAGAAACCAGGGGAAACTTTTGCAGCGTATATAACTGACCTGAGGAACAAAGCTAAAATGTGTCAGTTTGGTGACTTAAAACATGAGTTGATAAAGGACAGGCTTATGTGTGATATGAATAGTGCTGTTGTGAGAAAGATTTTGCTTTGTGACAGTGATTTAACATTGAGCAAAGCTATGGAGATTTGTCAAATCCATGAAGTTACAGAAAGGCACACAAGTATGCTTGCAAGTGATAAAGAGTATAGTTTCAGCAGGCTCCAGAGCAAATATAGGCAGCATGCAACACATGGCAAGCAAAAGCAGGCCTAAGCACATGGCAGCCACAGCCCCTGCTGGTTCACCAGGGAAACCACCTAGTTTTCCAGCAAGTTCTAAGAAAGGAGCATGCTCAGTTTAATACAAGCGTGAGTCAGCTAAACCCAAATCCAGTTTTATTGTTAACTGTCACAATTGTAGTGCTAATCATGAGTCTCAGGGAGAGAAATACTTAGCATTTGGTCAGCAATGCCACAAGTGTTAAAAATGGAATCATTTTCAAAAGTTTTGCAAATCAAGTAAACCTCATAGAATTATAAAGAAAGGTCAATCAGAAAAGCAAACTGATCAAGTAGAATTGTAGCAGTCAACTTTCTACGTAGATGGTGCATCATTAGTTGGTGAAAAGGTTGATGCAGTGAATTTGTTGACAAAAAATGAACTGTACTGTCCATATCAATGGTAAATCCAACAAGCTCAAAGTAGACACTGGTTCGAAGTGAAATGTTATGTCATCAGATATTTTTGCTAAAGTGAGAGCTCTTGAACAACTCAGTGTGGCTAGTTGTGTGAAACTTGTTGCTAATGGGGGTGAAGAAATTCAAACCAAAGGCTCAGTAGTACGTTCATGTTATTTGGCTGAGAACTGTTACAGCTTGTTATTCTGTACAGTCCAAAGACCTGTGCAGTCATTATTGGGTCTCAGAGACAGTTTGAGAATGAATCTGCTTTCCTTTAACAAAGGAGTTCATCATATAAGCACATCTCCTAGTTCCAGTTTTACCGAAGCCATTTTCTCAGAGTATTCTGATGTTTTCATTGACAAGTTAGGCAAACTTCCAGTTGTGTACTCTATGAAACTAGACACAGATGTCAGTCCAGTGGTCACACCAGCAAGAAAAGTTCTGATAGCTATGCAGAACAGGGTTAAAGCTCATTTAGATAAAATGGTGCTGCAAGGTATAATTTGTCCAGTTACAAAACCAACTGAATGGGTGTCATCCATGGTAGCAGCCCACAAAAAAGGCTCAGACGAAATCAGAATATGTACTGACCCAAGAGATTTGAACAAAGCATTAAAGAGACCACATCATCCAATGCGTACATTCGAAGAAGTTGCAGCCCTAATACCAAATGCCACTGTTTTTTCTGTCTTAGTTGCAAAAAGTTCATTTTAGCAAGTGATAGTTGATCGCAAATCCTCATTACTGACTACTTTCAGTACCCCATTTGGCAGATATAGATTCCTAAGGATGCCATTTGGAATAACTTCTGCAAGTAAAGTCTTTCAGCATGCAAGGGAGCAAATTTTTTCAAGTTATCCTTGTGCCATAATAGTAGACGATGTATAGGTTGGAGGCAATGGTAAAGCAGAGCACAACAGAAACCTTAGCAGAGTTCTAGGCAGAGCATGTGAAGAGACGTTAAAGCTCAATACTGTGAACTGCAAATTCAGACTACCAGACGTTACATATGTAGGTCATTTATTTACTACTAGTGGCTTGCAACCAGACCTATCCAAACAAGCAGCCATTCTTGAGATGTCAGCACCAGATAATGTGCAAGTTCTACAATGATTTCTTGGTGTGATCAACTATTTAGGCAAGTTTATAACAGACTTCAGTGAATTGACAGCACCTTTGAGAGAGCTGATGTGCAAAAGTGTTACATGGACTTGGCTGGAACAGCACCTGAAAGCATTTAAAGACCTTAAGCAGAAAATTGCCACCCCGTCTACATTAAGATACTATGATGTTAATAAACCAGTAACCCTTTCCTGTGACACTTCAAAATTTGATCTTGGCACAATTATTCTTCAAGAAGGTAGACCAGTTGGTATGCATCAAGAACTCTTGCCCAAACTGAAATGCAATATGCTGAAAGTGAGAAAGAGCTTTTGGTGATTGTATTTGCATGTTCAAAGTTTCATGATTATGTATCTATGGTCAAACTATTCAGATTGAAACTGATCACCAGCCTTTACTTACTCTTTTAAAGAAGCCTATGCATTCAGTTGCAGCAAGATTACAAAGAATGATGCTCAAATTGCAAAAGTACAACTTTAAAATGGTCTATACAAAAGTCAAATTTCTTTATCTGGCTGATACCTTATTCAGATCTCCCAGAAATACAATAGAACAGCTTCATGCAGACTGTTTTGACTTTGACTTCATGGAAGTTTGTAATTTTTCTTCCACAAGACTTAATGAGCTAAGAGATCGTGCAAAGACTAATCCAATTTTGCAAAAGTTCAACCGTTACATTAATGTTGGATGGCCGTCAAAGCAATCTAGTGTACCACCTGAAGTGCAAACTTATTTTCCTTACAGAGATTAAGATGTTGATGAAAGATGGCATTATTTTCAAAGGTCCTAAAATTGTTGTTCCTGTTCCTTACAATATGAATATATCCAGATCTTGCATCGTGGTCACCCAGGTTCTGCATCTACCATAAAAAGGACAAGAGGAGTAGTATTTTGACCTTCTCTAGCAAATGACATTGATAAAGTACTTTCTTCTTGTTCAGTATGCAATAGTACTAAACTGTATTTGCAAAAAGAACCACTTCAGATAAGTCAAGTTCCTGAACTACCTTGTTCAACAGTAGCCACTGATATATTTGAGTGGAACAATCAGCATTACTTGGTATTGGTACAGCGTTCATTTGTGTATGCACTAGCAGTATAGGAAGGAGAAGGTGGAAACCATCATTTTGTTGTACAGGGGGAATCAAGGGAAGACTTTGAGTGTTTGAAAGACAGATATTATATTAGAGATACATTTGTTGTACACAAGAGATGAGAAACCAGGGGAAACTTTTGCAGCGTATATAACTGACCTGAGGAACAAAGCTAAAATGTGTCAGTACATACTGGTTTGAGATTGATTTATTACCTAACTTAACGTCCACTGCTGTTATTACGAAGTTAAAACATCACTTCTCAGTCCATGGTAGTCCACATAAAGTTATTTCTGACAATGGTACTTAATTTACCAGTCAGTTGTTTCAGAAATTTGCAAAAGAATGGGACTTTGTACATGATGTTCATCGTGCATACAGCTGCAGTAATCACAGATGGGTTTTCTGCCATCAGGAGGGTCCTCGGTCGGCCGAATTCCAAAGTCTAGGTCCGGTGTCGGTTGTTGTCGCTTTCTTTCCTGACGTCAGTGTGACAGGGGTATATAAGACACAGCTGATGCCATATTCTTCAGTCTTTTTTGCCGCGCGGTGCCTGAAGTAGAAGCAGTTCGCAAGTGCCGGTCGGCCAGCTCCTGAAATTATGAGTAATTGGAAACCGAAGTCTTCTTTAAAGCTAAGTACCCCGTTGGGGAAACTTTTCTTGCCTCAGACCGATGTCAGACAAAGTTAACAATTGTATTTCTTGTGGGAAGCAAATACCGCATAAGGATTTCCATTCCCTCTGGATACCTTGTTTAGGCCCAGACCACGACGTCTCGGCCTGTCGCTTTTGTGCTACTTTCAATAAACGCACTATTAAGCGTCGGGCGGAGTTCGCCCAGCACTTTCTTGGTAAAGCCTTTGATTATAAAATGTCGTCGGATACTCCGACTACTGTTTTGTCCAAAAAACGCAAGGACAAAGACCGACACGCGAGGTCCGCGGTCTCCACCGACACCATGCCAAAACCGGCTACACGTGGTCCGATTCTCAGCGAGGCACCTACGCAGCCCCTGACTACTGACGACACTTCTTTGGCAGTGACCTCTGTAACCGAGACCGCAGGTACCTTGGCCCATACCCAGACTACAACCACCGAAGCCACTGTGAGTGTTGAGCCTCCTAATGTGGACAGGTCCACTTCCACCCATGGTGTCTTTAGACCCTCATCTTCCTTCTCCATAAAGGCCTTTACTAAGTCCAAATCAGCCATGCATCCCAAGAGGCCTGTTGCACAGGGCCCATCTCCAGGCCCCATGCCTAAAAAGCAGATGCTAAAAATGGCTGAGGATTTAATTACTCTTATCAGGGGTTCCCAACCCCCTCCAGACAAGAGACCCAGAGTGGAGGAAGCTTCTCCCTCTTCTGACCAGGACTCCATTTTTTCAGAACATTCTGATGAAGAGGAAGACTCGTACTCCCCTTTTGAAGATTCGGATGCTGAGCAGTCCATTTCTTCTGTATCTCCCTCAGAGGATTTCTCTTTTGGGGCAACCTTGCACACCTTGAGGGAACACTTCCATTGGGAAGGCCAAGACTTTTCTGATTACAAGAAAAGACTTAGGGAATTTCTTTTGTTACCTCAGCACAGACCTCTGGCGATACCTCCTGTCTTGGACATACTTGATGATGTTTACTCAGAGGCTTGCCTAAATCCGGATTCCCTGCCTCCTGCCCCAGTCAAGCCTGATAGGTACTACCGAGTTCCTAACTCTCATCAATTTCTTTACAAAAGCCATAATGCTGACCCTGAAACCATTTCTCAAGGCCCCAAGGGAATGAAGGCCTCTACTGCTAAGAATCCACTACCTTCCGAAAGAGAGTCTAGATCCTTAGAAAGGTGGGGAAAAAGGTATATACCTCGGCCACCCTAGCCATGAGGGCCTTAAATTGTCAGTTCCATATGCCTAAATATCAGCAGTTTCTGTTATCACAATTAAGAAATAAAATGTCTCAACCTGAACAACCAGATTTGAAGGAGTTGCAGGATATGATGCATAGTGCAGAACAAGTGGGTAAACACACCTTACAATGTGGCTATGATGCCCTAGAGGCCTCAAGTAGAGCTGCTGTGACAGGATCAGTCATTCGTAGACATGCCTGGCTTAGGGAACAAACCTTGCCTGACCATGTTAAAGCTAAGCTACTAGATGCTCCTTTACAAAAGGATGTACTATTTGGTACTAATGCTGAGGAGATACTATGGAAAATGGAAGAAAAAGCTAAATCTATGCAAACTGTCAAAGCTTTTCTACAGGTTCAACCACCACGTTTTAGCAGAAATTGGCCTTCAAAGAACTGGTCCTTTCCAGCCACGGACAAGCCACAAAGAGGTAGATACAGGCACAAGGGGCAGAGGACAACCTCAAGGATCATATAGAGGCAGACAATGGCAAACTCCAGCACCAAGATGTGGCGAAGACAGTGCACAGCAATACAGGAAACAAACCCAATGACTTCCCCCTTTTCATGCCAAGCAAGTCTCAGCTGACAGCACCCTTGGGAGGAAAGCTGGCATTATTTACAAGAAATTGGCATATTATCACAACAGACAAATGGATCCTGGACATTATAAACAGAGGCTACAGATTTCATTTTCACACTCTTCCAAAATGAGAGGCATGCCGAACCTGCCACACAATCAAAGGGCAGAGGCTCAAATACAAATTTCAAAGCTTATGGCCATGAAAGCTATTCAAGAGGTACCTACTCACGAACAAGGTCAAGGTTTTTATTCCAGACTTCTTCTGGTACCAAGGAAAGGAACCGACTGGAGACCCATTTTGGACTTATCCATCCTAAACACATTTCTGCTCGTACCAAAATTCAAGATGCTCACATTACAGCAGCTTCTTCCCATGCTGGGCAAGGAGTTTTGGCTGGTAACATTGGACCTCAAGGAGGCATACCTGCATGTCCCAATCAGACAAAGCTGCAGAAGATACCTCAGATTTATTGCAGGTTCAATCCACTATCAATTCTCTGCATTGCCCTTTGGCTTATCTACTGTGCCCAGAGTATTCACGAAATGCCTGGCATCAGTAATTGCCTACTGCAGACTTCAAGGGATACAAATTTACCCTTATATGGACGACTGCCTGATCCAAGTGGACAACAAGCACATACTTCTGGAACATCTGGCTTATGTAACATGGTTATTGAATTCTCTGGGATACACAGTCAACAAAGAGAAATCCAGGCTAACACTATCTCAGAAAATAACTTTCCTGGGTGCCAACTTGGACACAAACACCCAGATGGCCTATCTTACGCCAGAAAAACAAGGGCAACTAACTCATTACTTCAAAATACTAGCAAATTGCACCAGGCTCACTGCAAGGAAAATCCTGCAGGCTCTGGGCTTCATGGCATCTTGCATTCTTCTAATCCCATGTGCAAAGTTGCATATGAGGAAACTTCAATGGTACCTAAAAACCCTATGGTCTCAACACAGCCACAGTTTGGAAACAATAATACCAATAATCCCATGTTTGCAAAAGGAATTTCTATGGTGGGCCTAAGCATGCCAAACAAACGCAGGTCTTCCATTCTGCAAGCCTCAAGCAAATCAAGTCATCACAACAGATGCCTCAGACTATGCCTGGGGGGCACACATGACAGACGGGTGCATTCAGGGCAAATGGTCCCAAAAGGAAAAGCACCTTCACATCAATCAAAAAGAAATGCTAGCAGTGATAAATGCAATTACAATTTTCAAGGACCTCCTGCATCCAGGGCAATTATTGATAAGAACAGACAACACCACAGTAATGTGGTACATAAACAAACAAGGTGGAACACATTCATACCCCCTGTGCAGGCTAGCCATGTCACTTTGGAACTTGGCTCTGGAATGGCAAATCGAACTTCAAGCACAGTACTTGCCAGGATTGGAAAACACGCTGGCAGACAATCTAAGCAGAAATATGACAGATCCACACGAATGGAAGTTGCATCCTCAAGTGTTTACAAAGATAATCCAAGCGTGGGGAAGACCAGACATAGATCTCTTCGCCTCCCACAGGAATCATCAATTGAAAAAGTTCTGTTCAAGGACCTTTCATCCAAAGGCCTGGAGAGTGGACGCCCTTTCTTTCAGTTGGGCAGCATGGACAGTTTACGCTTTCCCACCTTTGCCTCTTCTGCCCAAGGTGCTCTTGAAAGCAAGAGCAGACAGACCGAAGATGATACTGATTGCTCCAGACTGGCCAAGACAACACTGGTACCCACTCCTGAGGAGCCTAACACATACTTCTCCCTGGACCCTACCTCTAATGCCTCTTCTACTGACTCAGCACAGCTACAAAACTCTTCACAGTCAGCTGAAAACACTCAATCTGGCTGCATGGAAAATTCCTTAACACCACAACAGACTCTACTCTCCAAAGAGGTGCAGGATGTCATTTTGGAGGCCAGAAGGCCATCTACTAGAAAGGCTTACTCCGCAAAATGGAAACGGTTTTGCGCTTAGAATGAGAAAAAAGGCCAGGATCCTAGAAAACTGAATTTGCCTCAGATATTACAGTATCTAGCCGAGCTGTTGAACAGTGGACTTTCATTTTCCTCCATCAAAATTCATGCCTCAGCTATTTCTGCAGAATACAACACTGATCCACCCTTATTCTCTCACCCACTTTTAAGACAGTTCCTCAGAGGAGCTAAGAATATAAGACCTCCAAGGAAACAACCAATACCAGCCTGGGATCTTAACTACATTCTAGAAAAATTAACATTACCTCCCTTTGAACCAGCTGCCTCCACAGATTTGCAATATTTGTCCTGGAAAACAGCTTTCCTTCTGGCCATTACCTCAGCTCGTAGGGTTTCGGAACTACAAGCCCTCATGGCTGTGCAGCCCTTTCTCATCTTCCATCAGGACAGGGTTTCCCTACGCACCAACCCGTCATTTATGCCTAAGGTAGTATCCAGGGTAGCTTTAAATCAGGCCATACACTTACCTACCTTTTACCCCAATCCTCAAAACAAAGGGGAAAGGCTGCTACATTCCTTAGACATCCATAGACAGCTATGTTACTATTTGGACAGAACACAGCCCTTCAGGAAATCAGAACAACTTTTTGTGTCCTATGCTGTAGGAGCTCAAGGGAAGCCAATTTCCAAAAAGACAATTTCAAAATGGATAGGCCATTGCATACGGTTTTGTTACTCCTTTCATGGCAAACCTGTTCCTACAGGCATCAGATCCCACTCCACAAGGGCCACAGCTACCTCTACAGCCTTCCTCAGAGGAGTCCCTACCAAAGATATTTTGGAGGCAGCCACTTGGAGTTCTGTGCATACCTTCACAAAACACTACCACCTGCCTTTATACTCCAAAACTAGAGCAGGCTTTGCCACTGCTGTGTTGCAGGGCATTCTGGCTGCTTCCAGTTCCATCTAGTGCCTACCACCCTGTGCGTAGCTTTGGGATTCTACCCATCTGTGATTACTGCAGCTCTATGCACGATGAACATAGTACAGTTTTGTACCTACCATAAATGTAGATGTTCGAGTGCTAATACAGCTGCAGTACAGGTTTCCCTCCCTCCTTCCCCTCTTGGTAAAGGCCTAGTGGCTAACACCTTCTCATACAACCTGATTGGGTTATCCTTCTATGGTGTATTTGCTTGCAACTACTGATTTTTGATTATATTGCATTGCTTGACTATATATATATATAATTTATGTATTGCCTTCCTTCTGGGGGCACCTGACATCTGGAGCAAGAAAGACTGAAGAATATGGTGTCGGCTGTGTCTTATATACCCCTGTCGCACTGACGTCAGGAAAGAAAGCGACAACAACCGACGCCGGACCTAGACTTTGGAATTCAGCCGACCGAGGACCCGCCTGAAGGCAGAAAACCCATCTGTGATTACTGCAGCTGTATTAGCACTCGAACATCTACATTTATGGTAGGTACAAAACTGTACTTTACTAGTAGTCCAGAATATCCACAGTCAAATGGGCTAGCTGAACGTGCAGTGCAGAGTGCAAAGCAATTACTTGAGAGGTCAAAGTGTGACAATACCAATGCCTTTTTGAATTTACTTAATCTCAGAAACATAACCTGTGACGATATACTTGGCTCGCCTGCTTAGAGACTTCGACCTAGGCAAACCAAAACAAAATTGTCTATCAGTTCCAGTTTCTTGATGCCTAAAACTAAGAACAACAGGACAATTGGAGCTCAACTATTCAGAAAGCATTCTTTCCAGAAGTCTACCTGTAATAAATCGAGCATATTTCTTCATCCATTGAAAGAAGGAGAGACAGTGAGGATGCAAATGGGAAAAGGTTTTGACCGGATTGGCCACATAACAGGTATATGTATTTACCAAGCCGAGATCCTACTTTATAGAATCTGAGGGTGTGGAGTACAGGAGAAATTGCAGACATCTTCTTCCTGTATCAAAATCGATATCATAGCATTGTTCTTGTGATACAAACTCTAGATCTCAGAGCAATCCGGACAACGTTTCCGTTGCAGAACATATGTTAACTTCTACTTCTATTCCTGATGATGCTCCTGATGTCCCAAAAGTTGAACGTTTAGCAGAGACAGTCCAAATTGTTAAAAATGATTCTAATTTCTATGTCATATGATTTGGTCATATTTGCAGACCTAGTGTGAAGTACACACCAACCTGGACACAATTTTGTATTTGTATTTAGTTCTGTATAATTGCATGACAAGGAATTATTTATATTGACTGCATGCAAATTAATGTCATCAGTACTGCATGACTTATTTCTCCAAGATGGAGGATATAGAATAGAGCATGTGTTCTGTATCTTTAAGAAGCGTTTCAAGGACTGAACGTGCATATAAATAGTGAGCACATGCTATACTCAGTGCCATTTTGTGAGTGTAGCCAGAAAGTGAGCATGTATGAGTATAACAAACAGTTTGTTTATAAGTTTATCTATGTTAAAGTTATTAAGCCTCGATCCTGATGTGTTTGTACATAATAAAGCTGCTTGAACAGAACCCACAAAGTGTCGTCTATTGTATCCTGACTAGCAAGCAACACTACTTATTCAAATTCTCCAAGTAATTCTGCAGAACTCTTTGGTTAGTTTTGCTAGCTACTAGGTTTGCAATTTTATTGTCTTCAGCATATTTAGCCCTCCAACATTTTGGTCTTGTAGGTATAGTTTTTATAAGTAAAAAAATACTGAGCTCTGTATAACATCTTCCCAAAACACACAAACAAGAAATTTAATTTGACCCCAGTAAACCTTAGATTCTGTATTTTGTGTGCAGTGTATAGTCTATCTTACAATACACTGTTCTACATTCCAGTCTTTTAAGGTTTTAATGGCATTTTGAGGTACTCAAAAGTCTTTTATGTCTGTTGGAACACCATCATCAAAGTATTTGACCGTATCTGTCTAAAACTTTTAGTGCTGACACAAGCTGAAGAAAAAAGTCAATGGGCCAAATTAGCATGATGGTATAACTCTGGTGTCCTATGAATAACCTTTTGAAAGATATTACTCTTTAACGTGTAATCATAAACCACAAACCACAAATCACAAACCACATCTCAATTATGTGTGACCCACAAAAAGGTGTAGCACTGAACTCTAGTCAAGCTTTGTATAATATTGTAATACAATGACATTGTCTGGAAAAATAAATAGAAAGAAGTGCAAGAATAAATTATTTCATAGCGTAAGGAGGTCTAGCTCCCATTCAGCGGGTAAAAGCTAGCCCAGTGCTATTAACTGGATTAATTAGTGTTTGCAATACAAGTGACCCACCCAGGTCAAGAAACTGACATGGACAATGTATGTCAGGCTGAGTGGAGAATGTTTACTTTTCTTTTGTGCATGGGAATGTTTACTGGCAATACTGCAGCCAAGCGCTTTCTGGAAGTGTATCCTTGGCATACACAGCATCTGTGTACATACATTTGAATGCATTAAAAGGAAATGATGAAGATGCATTATTCAATTGTGTCTGACACTGGACTACCAATGGACATAACACAGTGACCCATTTTCACGACATCATAGTAGCCACAGCACTTGACTTCCTATAGGTAGAAATATCCCACTCAGAAAGTAAATTTAATTTGTTAACTGGGTGAGAATGCTGGCCTAATGACCATTTTCAGTCATGGCTGAGAGATGTCTAATAAAGGGTGATAGGCAGCTGTCATTGTGTAAATTGGCACAACTCTCAATCCGTGGCTAGATCAAGGAAAGTGATTCTCTGGTAGGTGCTATCACAGTAAAACTAGTTCAACAGAGAATGATCACATCGTGAAACTACTGATATAAACATTCAAGGATCCGTTGTTGTGGCCTGACCTCAGAATGGTGTTTGTAGAGCTCTGCTTGCCAATATAACCCTATCTGATTCTTTAAAAAACTGAAAAAAATTCTACTCATTGCCAGAGCTGTAAAGCCCACCTCATATGAAATATTGGAATCCCTCAACTTTACATAGCAAAATAGGTATTATTTTATTTTGTTAAACTGGATGGAACACTCACCCAAACATACTTTATTCAAATTTAAACTGGGAGTACAATCAAACATTGAAGACTAATGTACTTCTAATTGACTATAGCTAATATTCATTGTTTATAAAATATGCAAAATTCTGAATATCCTATGCTACTTTAAAGATATTTTGCTGGTGTTATTTGTACCCAAGCCCCATTAGTGCTTCAATGATTTTCTGTATTATCAGAAAAGGATCTGAAATCACTCAATTACCGTCTATATATTTATTTATTTATTTCATATGTGTTTTTCCAAATACTGTAAAATCCTTTTAAAGTGTTACCCTAGTGCACTCCTCATTTAATCTAAATGGTTTCAGTAATTACACAAATGTCATTAGGAGAACCAGTCTTGTCCAATGTGGCATTGCTTTTACTTGCCTCACAGATACTACACAAGCTCCAGTCCAAACAATTCAAAATATTTTTAAGTCCCACACCCACTACTCACGGCATGACTAAGGTTTATGAGCTACCTTCACATCTAATTTAATGGCTTGAATCCACAGATCTCAGTACTGCAGTTTGGTACACATGTGCCAGGCAGGTTGCATAAATTACCCCTTCTGCTCAAGCTTAATTACATGTTCAAGCGAGGTGCAGGAGCCATGGAAAGAGACTGAGAGAGAGAGAGAGAGAGAGAGAGAGAGTAGAGCTGCAGCTCAAACAAGTTGCTAAATTTGAACAGGGAAAATGGGGCAGCCATAGCCATGGGAAGAGATTGGGAGGGAGAAGGAACAATGGCTAGTTTAGGGGGTATCAGGGGAATTAAGGTAAGAATTAGTGAGTGGGCCTTGGAATTACGGTTAAGGAGTGAAAGGAAGTCTTAGAATTAGGGAGTGATTAGGTAATTTAGGACTAAGGAACAGGTTTTGAGATTAGCTTCAAGAAGTGATTGGGAGTTTTAGGGTTAGGGTTATACTAATGTAGCAAACAGTTGCTACAGTTTATACCCTGCCTTTATGGAACAGTATAGCACTCAGGTTTTAGTTTAAAAAAGTCTTTTCTCTTTTAAACTGCATAAAACTATTATAGTTTATACCCTGCACATAGTGCTACAGCCCTAAGGTTTTAGTGAAAAAAGACAAGATTTTTTTTTTTTACTTTTAAACTTTAGCAAACTGCATGCTAACAATGTAGCAAACAGTTGCTATAGCTTAGACCATGTACTGAGCACTGCAGACCTTAAGTATGACTGCAAATGCAATACCAGGTTTTAAAAGCCGATGTTATACCAAAGAGCGATCAGGATGATGGATGGCTGATTGGGCCCCCTCCCCCAACATTTGCACCCAGGGCAGTTGCACCTCTCACCCTGCCCTATCTGTGCTACTGACAATATGAAATGGTGAACATCTCTATGAAGTTACTATGGATTAAAAGATCTTAATTGTTCAGGGGCAAATCCCTAAGAAGGGTTTCTCTGATGCTCACAAGCTATTGCTCATTTCCCCACAATAGCTCCAGTGGGGTAGCTCATGGTAGCAGTTGATCATTTTCTGCTGCAAACTTTACACAAGAGAGGAAGAGATTCTTGTCTTTGGAAGATATTGTTTAATGTGTCCAACAATTACAGCTCCCTGGAGAAAGAATAGCAAATGTATTTCATTGGCTGTTAGGTATAATGACTGGGAGGGAGCAGGAACAATGGCTAGTTTAAGGGGTGGCTGGGGGATTTAGGGTAAGAATTATTGAGTGAGGCCTTGGAATTAGAATTAAGGAGTGAAAGGGAGTTTTGGAGTTAAGGAGTGAGAATAATAAAGTAAAGGAGCACAAAGGAGCTTACCAACCTGATTTTCTTTTATACTGCTGTCATTTGCTCAAAATATGGCAAGCATGAGTACATATGTTCAATGAGCACGTCTGCATGAGCTATCATTTATGAGGTATTACTGGTCAGCTATTGAGACCCTATCTCAAGTGACTTAAGGAGATGCAGTGGATGCTTTCTCAGAAGAATTCAAAATAAAACTCCAGACATTTTCTAAATAGCATTAATAGTCAAGTTGGCATAATGGTTAAGGTCTTTGCCTCCCATGCAAAGGTACAAGGTTCAATCCTGAACTCAAGCCAATGCCCATATGGAGTTTGCATGTTCTCTCTGAATTTCATTGGGGGTTCTTTCCACCTCCCTAAAACATATTGAGTGTTTCCACCTCAAATTCACCCAAGAATGGAGTTGTGGATAGTACAAAAGACTCTAGATGCTGAATATAGGGTGAAGGGTTGTGTAGAACAGCCATTTTGGGTGTCAGCTATGATGTGCAGTGTCCCCAGGATATGGGAATATGGATCCCAGATTGCATGCTATGTTAGGATGTAAAATGTGGCTCTAGGTGACTTGGTCATGTTGACCAATGTCAGCAAGTGGTCAAAGGTATTGGCTGATAAAAAGTGGTTTGAGGACGCATCCTACTCTATTCTGTACCAGGAATCCATACTTACAGTCAGAGGGGTGTATGTGCCCCTATTGGTCAGCATGTTCCTGCCATAAACTCCAGCATCCCTGGGTCAATAAGCTACTGCCTGCCACTGCCCAGTTATCCAGGTTGGGTTACCTAGGATAGCTCTGTTGTTGTGAAAGCTGGATTTAAAACCAATCAACCAGCCAAACATGAATTAGGAATTGCTATAATCAATATAGGTTCCCTGACAGAATGCAGACTGGAAGTGGATGACATGATGCTAAGGAGGAGGATGAATGTACTATGTATCTAGGAAACAAGATGGAAGGGCAGTACAGCAAAGACACTTGGCTTGGGATCTGGAGTCTACTACTCAGGAGGTGGATAGGCTAGAAATGGTGTGGGAATAGTGGTGAGGGAGAGTTACAATCCTGAACCATCAGAAGACAGTGAGGGACATCATGAGATTTAATGATAGACTCATGGCACTCAGACTCCAGCCTAATCATAGAACAGTATTCATAATCTCAGCCTATGCCCCACAGTAGGGTTGTGACAGTGAGGAAAAGAGTGCATTCAGACAGCAGTTGCAGGACCTACTGGATAAAACAGGACAATTTGAGTTGATGTTGATAATGGGTGACCTGAATGCACATATTGGAACAGACATAACAGAATATGAGGATTGCCTGTGTCCACATGGGTAGGGCAACAGGAATAAAGAAGAAGAGGCCATTCTAGACTTGTGTCTGTCAAATGGTTTGATGTTTGCCAGCGCAGATTTCAGCAAGGCAGACAGTCAAAAGATCACATGGAAGAGTGGCCAACATACAACTCATGTAGACTTCATCCTACTAAGGAAAGGGCACTGGCATAGAATCAAAGATTGTAAAGTCATCCCACTGAAACAGTTAGTAGACAGCATAAACCATTTGTTGCTTAAATCAGCTGCAAGCAATTGTCAGAAAAGTCTCTAAGGTCAACTGAGACTAGGCTGAAAACCTGGAAGTTGACAGGAGAGAAAGCACAGGATTTCAAGGAATTACTGAGGGTTTTAGCACCTCAGGAAGAAAAACAAATAGATGAAGTTCAAGAAGAATGGCAGCATCTCAAAACAGCATGTGTGAGGACTATAGAACAGATATGTGGCCAAACCAAGGTACATAAGGAAGGCTGGTGGTGGAATTTGTAAACCCAAGAAGTCATCAAAAGAAAGAAGGAGTGTAGGAAAAAGTGGGAGATAGAAAGATGGACCAGGCTAAGAAGGAATACTAGCTGGGTAACAAGGAAGTTAACAGAGCAGGTGCAATAGCAAAGAACAAGGCATCAGAGGCACTCTACCAGCTTCAGGAAAGGGTTTTGTAGCTGGCACAAAGAAGCTATAACAGGTTGCAAGACAAAGACAAGAGCTAAAGAAGATAGTCAGACACCCTTCATAAGGGATAACAGTAACAACTTGCTCACCAGTTCATAGGACATCAAAGGCTGATGGAAGGAGGACTTCTAGCAGCTTCTGAATCAAGGCAACCTTACAGAAGCTGTACTTCCCCAGACACAGAATGTGATGAAAGAAGAGGATGAGCTCACCCTAGAAGAAGTAAGAACAGAACTAAGGAAATGAAATCATGGAGAGCAGCAGGTCAGATGAGGTCACTGCAGATATGATCAAGATGTTGGTTGAGTTAGGGGAGAGATGACTCTTGAGGGAACTCATAGCAGTGTGCAGAGAAAGGTATATCCCACATGACTGGAGAATACGCATAATAGTGCCAGACGACAAGAATAAAGGGGATATCCCCAACTGTGGGCAGTACAGAGGTATCAAACTCCTGTCTCATTGCATGAACATCCTGGAGACACTGATTGATAAATGAATATGCAGTGGTAGAAAGGAAAATGGGAGGTGATCAGTTCAGATTTAGGCTGGGATGAAGCACAACCTACCTGATGTTTGCAGTGAAACAGGTAGTGTTTAACTGGGCATTCTTGGATTTGGAGAAAGCACATGACAATGTCCCAACAAAAAGCTAATTTGAGTAGGCTTGTGGTGTTTCCAAGTCCCAGAAACATTGGTAGAATCATTGCAGGCTATGTACAAGGACCAATGGCTCTCAAGTACAGAGGGTTTCCTGGTGGGAGTGAGTGTGCATAATTGTTCATCTCTGAGCCCACTGCTGTTCAGAATAGTGATGGAATACTTTGGCATACAGGCTGGAGGGGACATATCAACAAAGTTGTATGCAGATGATGTGACATAACAGACAGACAGACTTTGATCAAGAACTTCAGCAAAGGATAGGGGAACAGAATGCAAAACTGAAGGCACATGGCATGAAGCTGAATACAGATAAGACAATGGTAATGCCAGCAAATGAGGGAGATCAGAAGATGCTGACAAGTGAGATAGAAAGGATGTAGTGGAACACATTAACAGCTTTAACTATCTGGGAGGGGCGGTTGTGGAGAAGGGAAGTCTGAATGAGGAGGTCAAAGCTAGAATCAGATGGGCTGCAGCCAGCTAGCATAGAGTGTCAGGTATAGTGTGTGATGGAATGCCAAAGAAGCTGAAATGTAAGGTGTATAAAACAGTGGTGCAAACAGTACGACTGTAGGGTACAGAAACCTGGGCAGCAAAGGCAGAGCAGTTGAGGAATGATGGAATTTAAGTGCCTGAGACAGGTTGTAGGATGCATACTGTGGGACAGACGAGGAAGTGAGGACATCAAAGCAGAAGCCAAAGTAGCTCCAATTGTTGAGAAGATCAAAGAGAAGAATTTCGTATGGATTGAGCACAAATGCATAAAAACAAAAGGCAGTCTGGTGAAGAAGATTTGGGACAGACAGGAAGTAGGCAAGAGGAAGAAAAGGGCATCCAACAAAGATCTGGATGGACTGTGTTAGACAAGACATGTGAAATCTGGTATGACTGTCAAAGGTAGGACAGTGGCACTGAATTTATAGAGATTGAAACAGCTGATATGACACCCTGACACCATGCAGAAAATGGGAGGGGGGGTTGATGATGATGACTGAAAGTCAGATTGTGCATATTAAGTAAATGTAAATAAAAATCTCATCTTGAAGGCACAATATGACATACCTTTCAAGTGCATATTTTGATTTCACTGTAGCATTAGAATGTCCCCAAAATCCTCTAAAATCCCTCTGTAATAATTTCTACTCACTTCATACATCCTTACCATTAACGGAACATTAAATATGCTTTAAACAATATTTGAATAAAAGCAAAGTCTTATTAAATATTCTTTTTAAACAATATATGAATGAAAGCAAGGTCCCTCTTAAGTGACATGGCTTGCCAATTAGAACCATGTCATGAAAAAATAAGCCTTGTCCATGTGAAAAAAACTGGCTATTGTACTGGGGTGAAAGGAACTTTATTGCAATAAAATATTGAATCACTGTGAGCTGTTTTACACAGGTTTGAAAATGTGAATCATTGCAGCTGATCAGATTATGCCACACATTTGCTCCTGCTATTAACCTTTTTTTTTTTTTCCGGGTATGACCATTCATTTTTTTATGCATTTTTTAGGCGTGGCTCTGGCCAGTTATCCCGCTCTTGAGACCCTTTCTGAAGGATATCTGTGTCAGATGTGTTTTTTTCTATGGTGTGTGTTTTGCAGTCATGCAAACTTTGTCCAGGCAAACACTCCTGTGTTTGCTTGTACTCCGGTAATAAATGCTATAAGTGGAAAAAGAGTGGGCCCCATATTGTGGGACCAGGACCTGAGACAGGCTTTGAACCTGACATGGCATGCAACAGTGCTTCTGGTGGTGCTGCCAGTTTGCAGCCAGCCAGTTCATCACCCATCTTGTGATTAATGGGTTAACATTTGTTGATGAGTTTGGTGATACCCGTCAGTGGGGTATTGTATGTAGGAGAAGGCCTTAGCCAGGTCGGCTGTATGGACTGCCTTTCCTCATCAATGGCTTTTTTGACTTGTTTCAAAAAGTCAAAAAAGTTTAAAAGGCATGATCTGCCTTTTCAAGTAAAACAAACTGGGTTGGATCAAAGTCTGCAAATTTTCCATTCTCTTTATTTTATGGGTCCATTATGATATCTCCCTGGCTTTGCAGATAAGGCTTGGCTCATTAATGGCCGCGGTAATAATTTCCAGGGTCTGAGGAGGCACCTTTGTGAAGTGGGACCACAGTTGCAGTGCGCCACTCCCTGGGTACGTATCCAGAGGTAAGACTTTGATTAAACAAAAAGCAGCTTAAAGTGTACTCATAGTGGTATGAAAATATAGATGCACTGAGACTATAACTTAAATATAAATGAAATGGAATGAAATAAAATGCATTTTGGCTGAATTTACTGTCTCTGTCATAAATTCAACAGTGCAGTCAGTCCTTTTTTTCTTCTGTGGTATGCACTAACATACATTTATTTTCAGTTATATATTTCTCCATCTGTCGTTTGTACAAATCTAGGCATACTACAGTGTGTGCAGACTGACAGAGTCATTCAGCTGCAGATACTGACTTATTGTTTAGCTGGAACACTGCATCCTGTTTTCAGTCATGGCCTGGTTACAAAGAATGGCAATTAGGTATAACAGCCATATGATATAGTGATTTACACGTAAAGAAAAAACATTGAAATACATTAATATGTGACTAGTTTATGTGTATGGATATGTATATAACATATATATATATATATATATATATATATATGTGTGTGTGTGTGTGTGTGTGTGTGTGTGTGTGTGTGTGTGTGTGTAGATATATATATATATATATATATATATATATATATATATATATATATATATATATATATATACTACTCAAGACAGTCTACAGAACATGGAGGTCTGCAGATGTAAATTACGACATCCAACAAAAGTTTATATTTAAGTTATAGTCTCAGTGCATCTATATTTTCATACCACTATGAGTACACTTTAAGCTGCTTTTTGAGGGATGTCAGGGTAAAGGAGATTTGCAAACAGTGCTTAGTAGTGAGTTCCAGGTCGATAGGCCCAGGGTAAGACAACAATATCCATGCAGACAAGTAAAAACATAGAAAAATGATGAGTAGCACTCCAGTATGGTTATAAGATACCAGAGACCTGCAGTATAGTTTGACGGATAAGAGCTAATGTAAGATTTTCCACTGGTCCAAGCAAAGAGTATCTTTGAATAGTTAAAAGTCAACTTGTTTGATTGCAAGAAAATGATTGAATCTTTTGCAGCTCCAACAACTAAGTGGCAAATGCAGTTCTGCATTGTCCATGTTTTTTGCACTTTTCTGTCACAGGTGGCGCCAGGGAAGTGAATTGAGTATTTAAGAGTCGATAGTAATACCCACTTGCTTGTGTCAATCCTGCCCTCATTAATAAGTTGGATAGAAATGTGTCTGCTTTTATACAGCATATATCACGTTTTATTTCTGATGGTGTAAATATGAGTGGAAAAAAAAGTAATGACTCTAGCCAGACCCAATGATATTTTATGGACATTACAATTTTTAGAGGTACACCATCAAGCCAGTACTGTCCCAAATGTCATTATACAAGTTAAGGAACTTCTGAATGCCAAAACATATGCTTTTGGTTTGTTGAGATTGACTTTTAATGCTTTGTTCTTGCATGCCTGACACAAGTGAGCCAGAGCTGAGATAAACTGTAAACATATAGCCTCAGGTGAAGTGCCAGAATCAGGGATGAAAATTCTTGGCAGGCTCTTCTTCCAGAACTTTCTTGCATTACCATGTAGTGCTTCTTGACGCCTTTGTAGGTGGGATGCTTTTGTCTTGTTTGCAAGGCATTTTCATTCCTTTCAAAGTAAAGAATAAAGACATGATTAGTCATGACTTCAGTGGTCTTCTATACGGTTCAGATTAGTTTTTTATCTATGATGCCTTGCATCAGATCTTGAGAAAATCATTGCATAGGGTTACAATTGACTCTTCTGCTTTTGATAGGTAGCATTTTTCATTCAGTGGTAGGAGAATATATAGAATGCACTTCAGAGCATACCAGAACTGCAGTCTTCCTTGTTATTTACTATAAAGCTATCAGTGGTGGCCAGCGTTGTCTAGAGAGTTTATTCTTAGCTCTGTTTTAGTACTCTGTGTGATGGCCTAACACGTTTGTGACACTTTGTGGCTGAAAAGGTAGAGCAAAGGTCACTGAAGCAGAGACAGTCTACAGAAGACATACAGTGAGTTTAGATGGACAGTTTCTACAAAACCAGTCTTGCAGCTGATATTTGTCAGTTAATAATCTTGTACATGAAAACTAATTAGCAAGTTGTTGGAATCCATGTTTTGCCATTGCAGAATAGGGAAGAAGGTTGACTTTTTGCACTTATTAAGACTGAAGTCCCTAGATAATAGTAAGTTAGCACAGGTTAGTTTACTCAGTATAGTTGCAAGTTCTTCAGTTACTGCATATTGAGTGGAGGAAGTGGGCTGGTAAAATTCTCCATTTCTGAGGTTAAAGCATTCCCTATAAAACACTTACAAATTATCCAGTTGGGATCTTAGTGGGGTAATTTGGAGAAGATGCTATGAAAGCAATACTGATGTATTTATTTACAAGGAGAAGTGCATCTCCAGCCATCTAAGGCCCCAATCTCTGTCTTTGTTAGGTGCAGTACAAGAGACAGTGAAGGATTATATAATTAGATTCACAAAAATGTCACTTTTATTTGAATAAAGTTAAATTTAATGGGTGCATATTTGTTGCTGATACTGCGGAAGTTAGAGGAAGCACTCCTCAGACATGTCATATTTGGCATATAGAGGAAGTGTGAGGTATCCAATGTGTAGGAAATTAAATAGAATTCATCCATCCATAACTCCTATTTTTTCATTTTGCACATGGTGTTGAGGTGTCACTTCAACAATGATAATCATCTAGAGCCAAGGTTTACACCTCCAAGTGGCTAGCCCTGCCACTGATAAAGTAGAATGTCAGCATTATAATGTATTTAATATACTACCCTCCCACACCCATTCTTAAACAATTGTAAGTTGCAAAACCTCTTCAATGCCTCTACAGGCCTCAACCCCAGACCTTTCAACCAATCGGGGACAAATTTCAACAGAATCAGGGACAAGTCAAGAAAAAATCAAGGACAATCAGGGACACTTTTAAAATATTAGTGCTATTAACTTGAAACATTGACAGAATCAGAGCATATGAATTAATACACATTTTCTGAAGTAAAAGATGTTTATAACTCTTAATTATTGTCATTATTCATTAAGTGTAATTCACCACCTTTCCTCCAAAAATCACTAGTTTTAGGAGGGATTAAGAGGGACAGAGTTAAAATTTGAGTCAAAATCAGGGACGTCCCTGAAAATCAGGGACAGTTGAGAGGTATGCTCAACCCCACCTTTCAATTCAAAGCCCTCCTACTACCTTTTACCCATGCTGATAATTACGTATTCTATCACAGCTTATGAACATCTCTCCCTTCCAGGCTCTCACTAGCCCAGATCACAGACCAATACTCATGCTCTTTCACATAATTTTAGTCAGCCACTACTCCCCCCTCCCTTCCAACTCCCATGTTACAATAACTCAACAGTTCATTCGAGTCAGTTATTTTAACCCTAGAAATAAACACTACAACAAACTATTATTCAAACTTCAAAAACTAATAATCTATTCTCAAATTAACCTCACAGTGGATGGGGACATCCACCCCAACCCAGGACCAACCCCATCAGAAGCATCCAACCCAATATATAATATCCTCTCTAACCTGCAAAACTTTAACATCTCCTCTACCTCTCTCCTCATCTGCCACCTAAACATCAGAAGCCTAAATAATAAAATCCACTACCTGCATGCCCTCTTAGCAGTACACTCCCCAGATATACTATGTCTTACAGAAACTGGGCTTAAGCCATCCACCACTGACAATGAAGTTACTCCTCCAGGTTACAATATAATACGACTGGACCATACCTCAAAGAAGGGAGGCAGGGTAGCTGTCTTATATAAATCTTCAATTAATGTAACTATTCATAGGTTCATAGGTAGGTACTAGGCTATTGGCCCTAGGGCCTATATAAGCCTAGCCAAAGGTACCTTGGCTTTCGCCACCCAAGAAAATTATTTTCCTGTGCCACTGTCGAGCAGAGCCACAGAAGTGATCCCCGGGGTGAATTTCCTATCTCCCATCCAATCATCAAGATTTTTCTTGAAGAGTGCTAATGAGGAGCTTTGTTTGATATAGATAGGTAGTTTGTTGCAGAGTATGGGAAGTCTCTGGGACAGTAATCTATCCCTCCAGCATGTTCTGTTTATTGTGGTGACAAGGTTTAGGTCCCTAGAGCATGTAGCTCATAGGGATTTCTTTAAGTGGAGCATGTCTAAATGCTCTGGGTTTGACATAGCTTTGTGTGTTAGGCAGAGATCACCTCTGAGTAGGTGATATGCAACAGAGTAAAGCTGCAGTTTTTTGAGATGGTCTACGTAGGGCATCTGTTTGAGACCAGTAATCCTCTTTGTGAGGTATTTCTGTGGCCTTTCCAGTTGTTGTACATGTCTTGTGAAGTAAATACCAAAAGGGGCATTGTACTCTATAATGAGTCTAATGAGTGACAAGTAGAGGGGAACAATGACCTCTTTTTTCCTGGATGAGAAATCTTTTGTGATGAGGTTGCCACATAGAAGGATTTCCTGACTACTGTGTCAATGTGATTATCAAAGTAGAGACTACTGTCCACCTGTGTCCCAAGGTCTCTTATTACACTTTTGGTGTTAAGTAGACTACCGCCTATGTGGTAGTTCATGGGTACAGAGTTTTTACCAAAGGGGATGACAATGCTCTTTTTGGCATTGAGCTTGAGGCCATGGCTTTGATGCCAGACATCTATCTCAGCGAGGCCCTTTTGTAGGATGTCCAAATCTTTTGGAGTTTTGATTATGGCTCCTAGTTTGCAGTCATCTGTGAACTTCATTAGCCAAAGACCTTCTGTGTTGGCCTGTACTTCAGAGAAGTAGCTACCAAACAGGAGAGGACCCAGGACTGAACCCTGTTGTAATCCACTTATCACTGGTCTGAAGTTGGATTTGGAGTCTGCTACTTTCACAGTGTGGGTTCTATCAGTGAGTCAGTTGGCAACCCATCTTGTGACATAGAGATTTATACCTAGTGTAGTGAGTTTATCTATAATTCCAGAGTGGTGGATGGTGTTGAAAGCCTTGGTGAGATCTAGATAGGCTGTGTGAACCACCTTACCCTCATCTACAGCTTTGGTGACTGCTTCAAAGAAGTCTATCAGGTTTAGGAGACATGATCTGCCTTTTACAGACCCAAACTGGGTGGAGTCCTGAGTTTGGAGATTACCAATGTCATTGTTTATAAGTTCCATGATGATACGTTCCATAGCCTTGCAGACCAGGCTCGTTAAGCTAATGGGGCAGTAGTTTCCAGGGTCTGTGGTGGCTCCCCCTTTGTGGAGTGGGATAACCGTCACTGTGTGCCATTCAGTGGGCACATAGCCTGAGGTGAGGCTATGATTGAACATGGTACTTAGGTGGGGTTCCAGTTCATTCTGTAGTTCATGTAGAACACAGCCTGGGATGTTTGTCAGGTCCCATGGATGCTGTGTTCTTGGCTTTGGATAGTTTGTTTTTTATCTGTGCAGCCATGATTACAGGAACTTTGCATTCTTCTGGTATACAGATGGGCCCTTTAGGGGATGACAGGGGGGTAAAGTTAGCACTGAACCTATCTGCCAGAATGTTGGCAATATCAGTTGGTTCTGTATATTTAGTGCCATTGTGCTATAACTCAGGGCAGATCTGAGTGCTGCCATTGAGATTCTTGGCATAGCTATAGAATGCTTTGTGGTTGTCTTTAGAGTCAGTGGCGATTTTGTTTTCATAACTAGTTTTGGAGGATTTTATGAGGGATCTCAGCTTCTTACTGAGGCTGACCAGGGAGTTTCTCCAATCATGGGATTTTACTCTTTTTTGCAACAGTTTCCTTCTTCTGTTGTAGTTTGTTTATGGCAGGGGACCACCAGATTGGCTTCCTTTTTTGGAGGATAGCATCTTGGTTCTGTTAGGGATTGCACGATCCATGCACTCATGTAAGTGCTTATAAAGTGCATTTGTATAGGATTCAGCAGTCATATCTCTATTGTCCATCAGCATGCGTGTCGTGAAGTTTGCCACTTCTGTCTTAAGAAGCGTGAAGTTGGCTTTGGAGAAATTTTTACTGTGGTTTCCCTGACGGGGGGTGGGGGTAGGATGTGGATGTCTAGGGTGATTAGCTTGTGGTCAGATATGACCAACAAGAAATTGACCTCTGGTGTGGAGCACTGGTTTCCCATGTTGGTAATAACTAGGTCTAGGATATTGCTGCCCCTGGTGGGGGTATGGATAAGTTGATTCATGGCATTGGAATTTATGAATTCCAGAAAACGTTGAGCACAAGAGTTGGTACATGAGTAGTTTTCCCAGTTAATGGTAGGGTAGTTGAAATCGCCCATTATTAGGGTGTTAGGTTGTACCCTAATATTTTCCAATGTATCAAGAAATGAGGAGTGGGAGTCCTGGGGCATGGTTGGGGATCTGTAGCAAGCTACAATTTGGATTGCGGTCTTGTCCAGAGTTAGTTGCACTTGGATAATCTTGGATGCATTATGCTGAGCAACTAGCCTGGAGGTGTGGATATCCTTAATGAATATGGACACGCCTCTGCCTTTAGTGTTTCGGTCCAGGTTAGGTGGCCGAAAGGTGTGGTATGAATTATAGCCTGGTAATGCAGGGGTACTCTCTGGAGCCTTGAACCAGGTCTCTGTCACTGCACAGATGTCGATGTTCTCCATTGTAAGGAGTGCCTCAAGCTGATAAAGCTGAAATACTCTTTACAAAACTACAAATTAACCAGCATAAATCTATAAACATCGGCTGCATTTATATCCCATCTGGCAACAACAGCAATATCCTTGAAGACATTCTACAGTGGCTGTCCATAAACTCCCCACAAGAAACTATTGTTTTAGATGACTTTAATATAGACTGGAACACCTGCTCCTCAGACTTCCCTACTACCCACATACCTCTAAATGGTTTCTCCCAAGTCATAACCTTCACCACCAGAACTAGTAAGCCCAATAACAAAGAAAGTATACTAGATTGGATTCTCATTAATAACCCTCCCCAAATGTATAAGGCAGGCACCTATCCAGCGGAAATAAGTGATCACCTCCTAACATATATACTCAGACAAAAAAATGATATCACTCAAATACCTAGCTTCATACCTAGCTTGACCATAAACTCTGTCAGTAGTATCACAACCTGTAGGAAACCTACAATAACGCCTCAGTATAAATATAGAAAACTTTTATTGAAACTGCAGGTTAGCGCTTTCGCCGAATGGCTTCTTCAGACCTTTACAATCAATAAATTATTAAGTCACTTATATGCAGTAAAAGGCGGGAATCACAACTATTCTTAAAGTGCTAATACATAGTAATTTATATATATATATATATATATATATATATATATATATATATATATATATATATATATATATATATATATATATATACATACACTTAAAATCTGATGTATTGTCTGAGCTAAAATACTTATGTGATAGGGGTAATATATTACTACCAACACAACTCAATAAATACCCCTTATATAAAATACACTTAATTTCTTATTTCTTTACATTATAATAGACCTCCCTAAATTCAGCAGTCATCACTTGTGTAGTCTTCCTGACCTCAAAAAAGGTTTCACAGGGACCATACCATTAAGGCCGTGTGGAATGTCAGACCTAAGCTTCATAATCCAAAATAAGAAATTAAGTGTATTTTATATAAGGGGTATTTATTGAGTTGTGTTGGTAGTAATATATTACCCCTATCACATAAGTATTTTAGCTCAGACAATACATCAGATTTTAAGTGTGTGTATATATATATATATATATATATATATATATATATATATATATATATATATATATTTTAAATGTATAGTTGTTAATATAATTAATACAAGTATGACTATGCATGTTAGTTAGATTTTAGTTGGATCAGTTATGAATTATGAATGATTTGTTTTATTGTATGTCTTTACATTTTAATTACTATGTATTAGCACTTTAAGAATAGTTGTGATTCCCGCCTTTTACTGCATATAAGTGACTTAATAATTTATTGATTGTAAAGGTCTGAAGAAGCCATTCGGCGAAAGCGCTAACCTGCAGTTTCAATAAAAGTTTTCTATATTTATACTGAGGCGTTATTGTAGGTTTCCTACAGGTTGTGATACTACTGACAGAGTTTATGGTCGTCTGGTCATCGTTCCATGGTTTGCTCTCTCTGGTTTGGACTTTATTGACATTCGTTTTTGCTGTTTACAGAGAGGCATTTGTTCCGCTTTGGCACTTATTGGATTTTTACAAGAAAACTACAATGTTAAGTTTAAGTGTGTGTGTGTATTCCAAGTATGTATATAATCCTATAATTCTGTACTGGTATCTATATGTGACTGTATAAAACTGCTACTGTTTAACTATTATGTAACTGTCCACATGTGGAGCTTTTCTCCCCAGGCCTTTGCTGAAAATGGACCTGTGTCCAGTCGGACTATCCCGGTTAACAAATGTAAAATAAAAAATATAAATAAAAATATAAAACTGAATATAAAAACAAAAAAATAGTCATGCATACTTCCACGAGGCAGTTGAACAAGAAAATACAAATAATTATATATGAGAAATATAATCAGACTATTAAAGTATGTGAAGTAATAAAATTATACAGTCAAAATAAGCAAATTACTTAACTGTGTTAATAAACAAAGCTTTAATAAATAAGACTAAAAACATAAAACAATTATTCTGGAAAAGGTGATACAAAATACAATTAGCATGCATGGAAAAATAAGTTAACATAGTATCTTAAACAGTAGCCATGACAACTATAAGGCACATTTAAAAAATGCATTATAAAGAATTCAAAGCAGCATTTTAGCAGTTGTCATGACAACAGCTATAGCAGATATAATAGTTATAGTGGAACTGCAAATTAGCAGAATTCACATATGATATCCTACCTATACAGTCTGTTCATAAATGCCAAAATATAAGAGAAATGAAAGAAACAATAAAGCAGTATTTAACAGTAATTCAAGTCTATGAAAACAGTATCTAAATTTCTTGAATATGCAGCACACATCATTGTCATTGACAAAATGTGGTTCTAGTACTTTAAATATGCTAAAGATTCACATACATCCAAAGGATAAATATGTATTCCTTTTTTTTTTTTTTTTTTTGGTGATATTGGCATTTCTATGTCTGTTTAAATCAACTGCATTCATCAACATTTGACTGATCAACATCCAGACATGAACTCTCAGAATTCCTATCACTGATGGCCATGTGAGTACAATAGCAGGGCATCTAATGCAACAGCCACAGTCTCAGACACACAAGTAATGACCATTTCTTACAATTAGATATGAAACTGCAGTTATAGAACAAAATACAAAGTTGTAACAAGGGTACTACAAAGTAATTTTATATTCTTCAATTTTGCCTTGGTAGCCAATAAGTAACAGATTATAAATTGAAAAACAGAAATAGCAGGTTTAAATTTCTTCACTCTACATATAAGGTTTAGAGTGTTCAAAGGTAATCAAAAGTCAAAGCATGAAAAGCAAACTGTGACCATTAAAAGTTATTCTTAATAAGTAAAATAACAACACAACTGTGAAATTAATCTATGGTTGGTTGGCAGGCTCAGACAACAGGAACAGTAAAGTCTTTCTACTGTAAGGACTGGATTATTGGTGATAAACAGGAGCCAAAGTAAAACTCTCTTATTCATTTTTTTTGTTATTATTTTAGACATTCGTTAACTCCACTGGGATGCCTTTTCAGTGGTGACCTGGACGCACTGTCTGCTAAAATTAATTACTTAGAGTCACACAGTAGCAAAGGGAGGTGGAAAGAATAAACCCTGTACCCTAGGTACAAACAGAAGGAATGCCTTAACAGCTCAGAGTCTTAATCCTCAACACTAACTTTCATTCCCAACAAGAAATGAAGCAATAACAGACTAGCCTTTAGATTTTTTTTTTATTTTAGTTATTATGAACCAGGTAGGTAGACTGCTCCTACTATACTGACCTTTTATTATGCTTAAATGTCCCTCAATGACTATTAAAGCACATTATTTGTCTCAGTTAAAATTAACGAAATGTATTTTTAAAGAGCCTAGTTAAATCCATATTTTGTTTAATCCTTGAAACTAATCACATTATAATGAATAAATTAGTTCAGTAAATTTGGTCTTTAGACATACTGACATTTTCTTGCATGTAATTAAAGAATATATTTCTGTTTTGTATTACGTAATGGGAATGTTTTCCATTTATAGGGAATTTTTAGTCATTGAAGATTTTATTGACATCATAAAACAAGAAATGTTGTGAGAATATAATATTGACACAAATTTACAATTCAGAATGCCATCTTACTGATATGATAATATGCTCTTGTACCTGAGAATACTGAAAAATAGTAAGCGTGAACAGTTAAGGTATAAATAATGGGACTTTGGTATCTTGCATTGTCATAACATATCATTTGTGCATCTTCTCTACTAATAGTCGAATGACAACAGTGTTCTTGGAATGAGTCTGAAAAAAGGTCCACATAGATTGCTGCTCTATCCTGGTTACCAAATACACATAGATTCAAAGATTCATAGATATTCAAATGCTACAAAATCCCTTGACCATTCAATCAATGATAGCAAGTGGAATGATATTCTGAATAGCTGTATCTAATCTTTTTTTTCTGTGACTAGACAAGGAAATGAGCATAAAGACTGGAACAAGCTCCTTCAAGGATGCATGTGAATTTTACAATGCATGATGTCTTACTGAGTCTGAGTTCTCGGACATTGTTTAGCAACTCACCCAGTATTCCCAGGCTGAATGACCTCTAATTAACATCTTTTTCATGCTCTAACTTTTCTGATGCAGGATCACAGCTGCAGTCTAATTGTATACTCTTAACAATTTCCTAGTCCACTGGTCTGTTAGAGCAGAACTGACAAAAGTTTAACTGGTATGTGCCTGTAGGAACCACATCAGCATCTTAGAATGTGTCTCATCAAGTTTCATTGCCAGCTTTCTGACTGAGCAGATAATATTTGAAAATAGCTAGTTCCAACTTCCTTTCTTTTTCATCGCTTTAGTCATAAGGTTGTCTTTTCTACTTTTTCTCATGTATAACCACAGGAAAGAAGCAGCATCTAGTAAAGATATCTTCCCATCCTCAATCTCTGCATTTTCTTTTTATATTAATATGAAATACATGCTTCTGGTCTGCTTATTTTAACTTTTATATGTGCAAAGGCTTAGTGCTGTTAAGTCACTAAAGAAACTTACTAGTAAAATCTCTGACAGGGTGCATGATTCAAACCTGACTAATTGTAACTGTCTATGTTGAGTTTGTATATTCTCCATGCATTTCACTGGGTACACTGTTTTATTCTCCCTGCGCTTCAGTGGGTACACTGTTTTATTCTCCCTGCATTTCACTGGGTACACTGTTTTATTCTCCCTGCGTTTCACTGGGTACACTGTTTTATTCTCCCTGTGCTTCACTGGGTACACTATTTTATTCTCCCTGCATTTCACTAGATACACTGTTTTATTCTCCATGCATTTCACTGGGTTCACTGTTTTATTCTCCCTGTGTTTCACTGGGTACACTGCTTTTTCCTCCTAGTTTCCAAAACATGCTGGTTTCTTGGTGCAACTGCACTTATATATGTGTGTGTCTCTCTCTCTCTGTCTCTGTATCTCTCAGCACAAACATACACACACACACACACACACACACACACACACACACACACACACACACACACACACACACACACACACACACATATACTGCAAGAAATACCCTGTCAAGCTAAAGTCCTCACTGTCTAATAATAGAGGCCTATGAGATATATGCAAATTATGCCCTTAAGGACAGACCAGTGTTTCAACTACATGGTTTTGGAATGCCCATGACTTTTTACTTAATTTTTAAGGCTTTATAGATACATTCAGTCCAATAAAGCCAGAGTGCACTAGCTGTACACATGTATGCTTCAGTCTTTTTTCTGACCTCAGCTGTGCAACATAACTGGATTGTTTGGCTATATTTTAGAAACACATGTGTCAAAAATGTGACTGTAAAATATCACAGACACCATCCAAACCAATGCATTAAAAGACAAGCCATTCTGTAAAAAAGTGCAGCAAAGACCCAGCCAAGCAGGAGTCTTCATTATATAACGCCTTAAACCTTCTGTAGCAGAGGTCCATGAGATGTATGCATATGACCCCTTAATAACATACCTGTGCTACAACTACATGACTTTTGAATGCCCATGACTTTTCACTTCTTACTTTTTAAGTCTTTATATATACATTCAGGCCAATAAATCCAAGCCTCATTTTTACACTAATAAGGATTAATGATTGTTTTGCTGTGATCAAGTGACTGCAGTGGTGAGATAGTTTCATACACAGACTGTCTACCCACTCTCCAAAGATGCCATTTTCTGACAGTGTGCACCTCTGATGTCTGACTCTAATAATGGCCACAGTGAAGTTTCAGATAGATTTTTTTATGCTCCCTTAAAATGTACAAGATCCAAATGAGAATTTTTAAATGAATCTGTTACCATCAAGTATATATAAGTCCAAACCTTATGTATACTGGTAGAAAAGGCATTCATAAATAAAAGCCTTCCTGCACCCCACCAGACCCTTATGTAGTCCCACTTTACGATCAATCTTGCATGAAGAAAAAATGATAATAGTAAAAACCTGAAAATAATTATCTATTTTTCTACCACTATCAATGATTACCTAAAAGAAATAGTGCCCACAGTAGTGTATTTCAACACACACACACACACACACACACACACACACACACACACACACACAGAAACACAAACACGCACACGCATGCACACATTCCCCATCCCTGGTAATCCACGTCAATGACCATTTAACTTTAATAAAGTAAATGTAATTATTCCCTTCAAAATAAGCACAAACAGCAAAACTGTAGAAAACACAAGAAAATGCAGAGAACAGCAGGATAACCTTCACTTTATTCCAAGGCACACCGAATTCCAGTAAGTGCTTTCATCTCCCAAAGAAATCACAACAAGAGACTTCTTCAGACTGAAATAATCATTGCATAACACACTTTAAATATTCCTTTTTAGGCGTATGATCAATCACATGATTTCATATACACTCCATAAAAAATATAACATTTAAATAAAAACAGCTTAAAATAACTATATACCTACACTACCCTTAATGTTTTAACCCCTTTCTTTTTAAATACATGGTAAATTCTTCTCTGTTATTTAGTCCAGGTGGGAAACATGCATTTAGTTTAACTTGCCAGCAATATTCAAGCCAGCTAAGCTCTTCCTCTATATTTATAATTTTTGTAATATTAACCAGGGAGTCTAGTACTAGGAATTTATAATTTACCTTACAATTACTATCTTTATAATGCTTACACATAGCATTTTTGGTATCTCCTATTTGGATGGCATATTTATGTTCCTACATCCTTCTATTAAGTTCCCTAGTGATTCTACCTACATAGAAACTTTTTCATTCTATACAAATAATAAGGCAAATCACATTCTTAGACTTACAATTAAATGAACCAGGTATATTTACTTTACTATTCCCTATAGCTACCTCACTCCCCTCTGTATATAACAAATTATAAATGTTGCAGTTATAACATTTAACCATACCGCTCCTTTGTTCTGTTAAATAATTTTTGCTTAGTTTCCCTTGAAAATAATTTTTAAAAACTTTTAGCTTTCTTTTGAACAAATTTAGGGCTAATCCCTACTTTACTAATTAAGTCATTATTAGCCTTAAATAGTCCCCAGTTTTTTATGACTACATTTTTTATAGCTTGAGAATCTACACTATTCTGTATAGCCACTGCCCTTTTATATTCATATTGTCCTTTATTATTTTTACTAGCAATTCTATTACTGATTCTCACATCCATCTGTTCTTGAAGTAATTTATTTACTTCACTACTAGGGTAACCATTTTTCTCTATTTTATTACAAAACTATTTTGCTTCTTCAGAAAAATCCTCATCTTTCTTAGTCAAGCAGTTAATTCTATTCAACTGTCCTTTAACCATATTCGATTTTGTTTGTTTCGGATGCATAATGGAAAAGTGTAAATAACTATTATTCTGGACTTCTTTTTTATAAATTTTAGCTACCAATTTCCTATTCTCCTTAAAAATAGTAAAAACCAAGTAATTAATTGCATTATAATTATATTCATATGTAAATTTCAAATAAGTACACACATTATTAATATAATAAATTAATTCTTCCAGCTCGATAAGTGTTCCTTTCCACACAAGGAACACATCATCAATAAAACACACCATTTTATGATGCTTTTATTATATTTACTCTCCATTATATTAACTGCTTCCCACCCATGCATAAAAACATTAGCATAACTTGGGGCTAAAGAAGCACTCATTGCTACACCATTAACGTGCACATAAATGTCTTCATAAAATGAAAAGAAATTGTAGCTTAAAACCGGCTCTATCATTTCCATTATCAACCCTTTTGTATTATTTGAAAACATTTTAGTTCTTAGTCCTGGCCTAACCATCTCCATTACTTCCTTATGTGGAATCATGGTATAAAGGGACCTGACATCTATTGTCACTAATATATCTGACTCAACAGTAATTTCTTCTATTTTCTTAATAAAGTCAAAACTATCTTTAATGTATGTAGAGTTTGATAAAACTGCTTTTTGTAAATGTCTGTCAACAAAAACTGAAAACCCTTCTGTTTCGCTATTCGCACTAGCTGCAATGGGTCTTAATGGGGGGTCATTCAAATTTTGTGCACTTTGGGGATTCCATATATTTTACTGATTTTAGGGTTAGTATTCATCAAAAAGTAGCACAAACAGCAGAACTGTATAAATATAGAGGAAGAGCTAGGATGGCTTGAATATTGCTGGCAAGTTAAACTAAATGCATGTTTCCCACCTGGACTAAATAACAGAGAAGAATTTACCATGTATTTAAAAAGAAAGGTGTTAAAACATTAAGGGTAGAGTAGGTATATGTCAGTTATTTTAAGCTGTTTTTATTTAAATGTTATGTTTTCATGGAGGGTGTAATAAATCATGTGATTGATCATGGGCCTAAAAAGGTATATTTAAAGTGTTTTATGTAATGATTATTTCAGTCTGAAGAAGTGTCTTGTTGTGATTGTTTTGGGATACAAAAGTGCTTACTGGAATTCTGTGTGCCTTGGAATAAAGTGAAGGATATCTTGCCATTATTTGCATTTTCTTGTGTTTTCTACGGTTTTGCTGTTTGTGCTACTTTTGAAGAGACTTTTTGGTGGTTAGTGGCATTTGGATGGATTCCCCTAACTTTCCAGGTACCAGCTTTACTACACTACCAGAAGGGTGCATGTTAAATGACACACCTTCTGGTTCTTATGAAGGAACTGTTAATTTGTTGAGCAAAGGGAGATGTAACAATACCATGTCCAGTGAAGAAGTCCTGCAAGGGTGTTTGGCCCCACCTGTGAATCCTTTTATGTGTGGTGTTGAGCAACAGCCTGCTATGCATATGAAGGTGAATCATGGAGAACTGTTCATAGCATTAGAAAAAGGTATGTCCAAGTTAAAACATCTGCAATGGGACAATTTATTCTTTGAGAACTGTTTAAGGGTAAATCGAGTGCCAAAGGGACTGAGAATCAATAAATTACCTGCAGGCAATGATTCACCAAAAATAAACTGGTTGATGAGTGGCTTGAAATAAACCAAAAATCAGGACTGCAATATGTTGAAGTTTTATTAAGCCATAATAGACAATAGATATCTGAATTATCGGACAGTATACATGACAATTTTGTCATGTTAAAAGAAAATACAACTATAGATAACTTCAGTTCAAAAATATATAGCATTCAAGAGAATTTAATCAAATTAAATGAAGATCTGAGTATAAGAGAACAAAAAGGAGTTTGAGCATGACCGGCAAGAGTATGCAGGGGCTGTGGCTTTGGCTTATGGGCTGAAACTTTCAAAAGAAGTGCCAGGAAAGTATGCAGATGATGACGTCAATGCAGCGACCACAGAGGCGAACGCCATGAGTCACTTGGAGCATCTTAATGGAAAGAATTCAACAACTACAATGGAAAACAACTTAAAAAAATAATTTAAACAACCTTCTATTACAAGAGGAGGTGCAGAAGCATCTACGAGTGTTCAGCCGATGACGAATAGTAGCAGAAAAAACACAGAGACTACAGAAATGGACACCTCTGCTGTAGTTAAACCTAAAAAAGGAAAACAACAAGTGGTAGAGGTATACCAGAGAGTAAATGGCAAGGAAAGAACTTGGACTCAGGTAACAGCTAGTGGGAGAGCTAATAACTCATCCTACAATAAAGGATATTCAAAAAAACAGCTTTTCCAAAGGGAAACAATACAACACAAACTGGAGAAAGACGAAGCAAGTGTATAAAACATAGGTGCTGTTAATTGCAAAGTTTTAAACTTAAGCAAACATGTGCTAATGAAAGTAGAATGTATAGTATTAAGTAAGGGATGTGATTTTGTACCATCCCAAAGGGCAAATAAACTTAATACTATAAATGAACTAAGAGACTATGTGAGATTATTGAACCTGACTGTTATGTTTGATAAAAATAAGGTAAGAGAATGTGAATTTTACAAACCTAGTAGCTTTACCCACCTTTGATAAAGGAGTTAGAGATGTTTTTTAAATATATGTGAAATTCAAATTATTGAAATTTTTAGATAAGAAAACTGATTATAAATATTATAATATGTCCAGAAATGAAAGATTGTTTTGATAAATTATTGAAAAATGACAATATTTTATGCATGAAAGCTGACAAAGGGGGCGCACTGGTACTGCATGAGAGGGAGGATTATGAATGTAAAATGAATGAGTTATTACAGGATGAAATGTTTTATAAAAAAATCAGTATGAAAGAAGTAAAGAAGTGTTATGCTATGATAGTTTCCTGTACAGAAGAATGTTTTTTGACCAGGAGAATTGATGAGAGTATAGGAAAGTTTTTGATGAATACTAACCCTAAAATCAGTAAAATATATGGAATCCCCAAAGTGCACAAAAATTTGAATGAACCCCCCCCCATTAAGACCCATTGTAGCTAGTGCAAATAGCGAAACAGAAGGGTTATCAGTTTTTGTTGACAGACATTTACAAAAAGCAGTTTTATCTAACTCTACATACATTAAAGATAGTTTTGACTTTATTAAGAAAATAGAAGAAATTACTGTTGAGTCAGATATATCAGTGACACTAGATGTCAGGTCCCTTTATATTGTGATTCCACATAAGGAAGTAATGGAGATGGTTAGGCCAGGACTAAGAACTAGAATGTTTACAAATAATACAAAAGGGTTGCTAATGGAAATGATAGAGCCGGTTTTCAGCTACAATTTCTTTTCATTTTATGAAGACATTTATGTGCACGTTAATGGTGTAGCAATGGGTGCATCTTTAGCCCCAAGTTATGCTAATGTTTTTATGCATGGGTGGGAAGTAGTTAATATAATGGAGAGTAAATATAATAAAAGCATCATGAAATGGTGTGTTTTATTAATGATGTGTTCCTTATGTGGAAAGGAACACATCGAGCTGGAAGAATTAATTTATTATATTAATAATGTGTGTACTTATTTGAAATTTACATATGAATATAATTGCAATGCAATTAATTACTTGGTTTTTACTATTTTTAAGGAGAATAGGAAATTGGTAGCTAAAATTTATAAAAAAAGAAGTCACGAATAATAGTTATTTACACAATTCCAGCATGCATCCAAAACAAACAAAACTGAATGTGGTTAAAGGACAGTTGAATAGAATTAACTGCTTGACTAAGAAAGATGAGGATTTTTCTGAATAAGCTAAATCATTTTGTAATAAAATAGTGAAAAGAGGTTACTCTAGTAGTGAAGTAAATAAATTACTTCAAGAACAGATGGATGTGAGAATCGGTAATAGAATTGCTAGTGAAAATAATAAAGGACAATATGAATATAAAAGAACGATGGCTATACAGAATAGTATAGATTCTCAAGCAATAAAAAAATGTAGTCATAAAAAACTGAGGACTATTTAAGGCTAATAATAACTTAATTAGTAAAGTAGGGATTAGCCCTAAATTTTTTCAAAAGAAAGTTAAAAGTTTTAAAAATTATTTTCAAGGGAAACTAAGCAAAAATTATTTGACAGAACAAAGGAACGGTATGGTTAAATGTTATAACTGCAACATTTATAATTTGTTATATACAGAGGGGAGTGAGGTAGCTATATGGAATAGTAAAGTAAATATACCTGGTTCATTTAATTGTAAGTCTAAGAATGTGATTTATCTTATTATGTGTATAGAATGCAAAAGTTCCATGTAGGTAGAACCACTGGGGAACTTATAGAAGGATGTACGAACATAAATATGCAATCCAAATAGGAGATACCAAAAATGCTATGTGTAAGCATTATAAAGGTAGTAATTGTAAGGTAAATTATAAATTCCTAGCACTAGACTCCCTGGTTAATATTACAAAAATTATAAATATAGAGGAAGAGCTTAGCTGGCTTGAGTATTGCTGGCAAGTTAAACTAAATGTATGTTTCCCACCTGGACTAAATAATAGAGAAGAATTTACCATGTATTTAAAAAGAAATGGGTTAAAACATTAAGGGTATTGTAGGTATATAATGTCAGTTATTTTAAGCTGTTTTTATTTAACTGTTATGTTTTTTATGGAAGGCATATGAAATCATGTGATTGATCATGTGCCTAAAAAGGTTTATTCAAAGTGTGTTATGTAATGATTATTTCAGTCTGAAGAAGTCTCGTGTTGTGATTGTTTTGGGAGATGAAGGTGCTTACTGGAATTCTGTGTGCCTTGGAATAAAGTGAAGTTTATCGTGCCATTCTCTGCATTTTCTTGTGTAAATGTAATTATGTTGCTTTCCCACTGAGCCTGTCTCCCCACCCCCAATACAGGGCCACATTCTGACTGTGTCTACAACTGATACTTTATCAGCCAAAATAATATGTTTTTGCTTACAGATACACTATCAACCATATCCCAGCAACCCTTTTTAACCCTCTTTAATAATAATTTAACTATAATCTATTAACTATAATGCTTATTCCATTTGTAAACAGTCTGCATCCCCATCCCCTCATACCTAGTCACTTTCAGATTAGGTCCACTTCTCATTTTTGGGTAGATCAAAGTGAAAGAAGTAAAAAAAATAATATCTCTCATAAACATGGACTAACCATTCCTGACAACCCATATTGTAATTAACACTGAACTAGCAAATATAATATCCCTTGGGCTTCCCTACTCTTGTTCAGTGCAATGTCCATGAGGCTTTTGCTCCCCATTGTTGAGCTCTGAGATGATTGATCTTAAGAGGAATACTCTTCTGGTGTGAGTTTTTGTGTGTGGACTGATAGTGATTCACTTTTAGTATGGATATTTCTTTTTTCTGTGGCTGTGCAACCATGACCTTAGCATATATAATACTTTAAGCTCCCACATGCTTTCTGGAAAAAATGTTTTTTTAAATGTCTCATTAAATTGAAAGCGTAACATGTTGTTTTCATTCAGCTATGGCTTGGGGAAACATGTAACTCAATGAGACATGAGTGAGGCTGTCCCTTGCATCATTACACAGCCTGATTTCACACCACCAAAAGAAAGATTTGTTCTGCTGTGATGTTTGATGATGAACAATCTGAAAAATATAGTAGTCACTGTAATATATTCCACTAGTTGCTCACAGACAAAGGCACTGCTCTTCCATGATAAGTCATATTGATGATTATTTCATGGTAAGCTAGTAAATGTAATGTAAACTGTCTTTACACAAAACCTACATTCCCAAAAGGGTAGCACCTCTCTGACTATGCATACTTTTAATGTGTGGCCATGATCAAAAGCCTTAATCACTTAATAGTAATGATCACAATAATGACAGTAATCTTTTGCAACTTGCTGCTGTTAGACACATATACTGGCCTTCCTTAGCAAACCATGTACATGTTTACATTGAATGTATATACTTAAATAACATCACTTGCATTTATAATAGTAAATAACATGCAGCTGTATTGTCTCTACCTTTTTACGGTACTGCATACAAGCCTGTGTATGCTTTAGTATATGTATAATTTTCTGTTTGTGACTTGTACCATTGTGCCTGGATAATCTGTGAAAAGGGTATCTTGACCAGTACATTTACCTGGTTAGCAAACTGAAATTAATAAAAATTAATAAAATAAAATTACCGTCATCAACTAACTCCTTTGTTTTCGTACGCAGCCTACATGTTCATCCCTGAGATAAGCTTGTTTTGTGTCATAGACATGGTTTCCTCTTGACAAATCATTACGACCATTGTTAGGTACAATTGAGTAAGTGTTGCTTTTGTACAGTAAATTTGGCCTACCTGTACCCCACAAATAAACAACAGCATCTGACTTTGTAGTGTTTGTTGATGCCAGCAGTAGCAGTTTTTCTTCATTATTAACCGCTACACCCCAATTAGTCTTGAAATGGATCATTATTATAGGCAGTGTGTGATGGTTAGTACTGTCAGCGGAAGTATCAGGTATCCTGTCAGTGATGGTTAGTACTGCCAGCAGAAGTATCAGGTATCCTGTCAGTGATGGTTAGTACTGCCAGCAGAAGTATCAGGTATCCTGTCAGTGATGGTTAGTACTGCCAGCAGAAGTATCAGGTATCCTGTCAGTGATGGTTAGTACTGCCAGCAGAAGTATCAGGTATCCTGTCAGTGATGGTTAGTACTGCCAGCGGAAGTATCAGGTATCCTGTCAGTGATGGTTAGTACTGCCAGCAGAAGTATCAGGTATCCTGTCAGCTGCATCCTTTTGTACGTACCTGCACAGGTATCCTGTCAGCTGCATCCTTTTGTACGTACCTGCAGGAAAAACTGTCAGTGAATATCAGGGGACATGCTCCCAAAGAGATCTCTTGTGACATGATTATACAACATATTGTAAATACTCACCATAGTTGCTGTCACTGTTATCCACACATATGAAAAGGTCATGGACCATCTAGCCATGGCTAGTTATTTTGTGTGTGGTGGGTGGTCAAGGATGAAATGGTACGCTGACACGAAACATGACATCTTATTTATAGGATAATGTTTTTTTTTTTTCCATTCATCTTAAGTGTCAGGGAAATTATTTCATTAGTACATTAACTATACCAATCAAATAGCTGTTCTTAAAGCATTCTTTGGGTGTGAAAAGTACTCAAATGGTACTAATGAAATAACCTTTCATAAACTGTTGTGAGGAAGTGATTTTTTATATTTAGATAATTGCAGTTGTGTGATTAGAATAAATCATGATTACATGAGTTATGCCAACACCCACAGTTTTGGGCACGCGACCACAAAACTCAGCATCTAGAATTAATGGCTAAGTATATGATCCTGCCAGAAAATTAAGGAGTAGTCAAATATTCACAAAGAATTTTATTTATTTAAGAAAATAATATTCTTGTGAAAGGCATGCTTGATGGCTACTTATAGTTGATAATCAAGAGAATGGTCTACACGTGTTAGCAAGTATCTTACTATCTCTATAAATGTAGAGCAAATAATCTCAAGGCTCATATCCAATATGGCAAGAGCACATTTTGAAACATCTGTAGCAATACTACACTAAAGGGCAAAATATAAAACACCAGATAATAAATTTTCAGTTTTTCATTACAGAAGATAAGGAATTTTCTTTTTTTTTTTTTGGGGGGGGGGATGTCACTAATTACCAAGTAAGGGACTTTGTCCAAATTCCCCCTTAGTAAAATAATGGGACCCTATTGGAATTTCAAGGCTGTAGAAAATAAGTCCTGAAACTCCAGAAAGCTATGTGTGATTCTACAGCTGTATCACTGTTATGTACTAAAAGTGCATTTTCAGGTGGACAAGACCCTGCAAACCCTACTCCTCCATTACTTATATATATATATATATATATATATATATATATATATATATATATATATATATATATATATATATATATATATATATATATATATATATATATATATATATATATATATATATATATATATATATATATATATATATATATATATATATATATATATATATATATATATATATATATATATATATATATATATATATATATATATAGGCCCCATTTAAGTGATTGAAGTTTCAGAACTTCGAATTTCATATGGCCGAAACCATATGATCGAAGTTTTAAAACTTCGAACACTTAAACAGAGATCTCCATACAGAGTAGAATAGGAATATTCCCTTTTCCTCTCTGTAGTGCAATGTCACAGTTGGTATATTTTAATAGTGAGGGTGTGGGGCTGGGGGGCAGGGGTTGCATAAATGTGTATTAATTTGTTTTTTGTTTTTTGTTTTTTTGAATGTTCGAAGTTTTAAAACTTTGATCATATGGTCCCGGCCATATGACACTCGAAGTTTTGAAATTTTGATCATTCAAAGTAGACCCACAAATATATATATATATATATATATATATATATATATATATATATATATATATATATATATATTTATATATATTTATGCTAACTCTACGGTCATTGTGAGATAAAGTCATTTTGAACTTTGTATACTTTGTATACTTTTCTAGCAATCACAATTTCTCACCATTGCAGTACTGAGTCTTAAACATGTAATAGGAACCATGAAAAAATCACTTCTGTGTTTCATTAACAGTATAATCATACAGCGGGAAACCTAAAATAATCACTTCTGTGTTTGCTTAAGAGGAAAACCAGAAGTAAATGACAGGGAGAGGTTTGTGCTTTGCTTTTGAGTGCAGCACAATTTGGGATAATGACAATTCTATCTGTTCACATGCTGCAATTCCAGATCTGAGTAAATAGCAATATTGTTCAGTTACTCATTATATTGCATAGGTTCATAGGTAGGTACTAGGCTATCGGCCCAAGGGCCTACGTAAGCCTAGACAGCAAGGTTCCATGGCTTATGCCACCCAAGAAAGTTATTTTCCTGTGCCACTGTCGAGCAGAGACACAGAATTGATCCCCGGGGTGTATTTCCTATTTCCCATCCACTCATCAAGATTTTTCTTGAAGAGTGCTAATGAAGAACTTTGCTTGATATAGATGGGTAGCTTGTTCCAGAGTATAGGAAGCCTCTGGGACAGGAATCTATCCCTCCAGCATGTCCTGTTTATTGTGTTGACAAGGTTTAGGTCCCTAGAGTGTGTAGCTCGGAGGGATTGGGATTTATTTAGGTGTAGCATGTCCAACAGCTCTAGGTTTGACATAGCTTTATATGTTAGGCAGAGATCACCTCGGAGTAGGTGATATGTTACGGAGTAAAGCTGGAGTTTTTTGAGACGGTCAGTGTAGGGCATTTGTTTGAGGCCAGTAATCCTCTTTGTGAGGTACTTCTGTGGCCTTTCCAGCTGCTGCAGATGTCTTGTGAGGTACATTCCATAAGGGGTGTTGTACTCTATAATGGGTCTAATGAGTGTTGAGTAGAGGGGAACAATGACCTCTTTTTTTCCTGGATGCGAACCCTTTTATGATGAGGTGTGCCACGTAGGAGGACTTCCTGACTACTGTAGCGTTGTGACTATCAAAGGAGAGACTACTGTCCACCTGGGTCCCAAGGTCTCTTATCACACATTCGGTGTTAAGTAGATTGCTGCCTATGTGGTAGTTCATGGGTACAGAATTTTTACCAAAGGGGATGACACTGCACTTTTTGGCATTGAGCTTGAGGCCATGGCTCTGACACCAGGTATCTATCTCAGTGAGGCCCTTCTATAGGATGTCCACATCATTTGGGAACTTGACTATGGCTCCTAGTTTGCAGTCATCTGTGAACTTCATTAGCCAGAGGCCTTCTGTGTTAGCCTTTACTTCAGAGAAGTAGATACCAAACAGGAGAGGTCCCAGGACGGAACCCTTTGGTACTCCACTTGTCACTGCTTTGAGGTCAGATTTGGAGTCTGCAACTTTTACAGTGTGGGTTCTGTCAGTGAGCCAGTTGGCAACCCATCTTGTGATGTGGGGATTTATACCTAGTTTAGTGAGTTTAGATATAATTCCAGAATGGGGGATGGTGTTGAAAGCCTTGGCAAGGTCAAGATAGGCTGTGTGAACCACCTTTCCCTAATCCACGGCTTTGGTGACTGCCTCAAAGAAGTTGATCAGGTTCAGGAGGCATGATCTGTCTTTCACAAACCCGAACTGGGTGGGATCCAGAGTTTGGAGGTTACCATTGTCTTTGTTTATGAGTTCTATGATGATACGTTCCATGGCCTTGCAGACCAGGCTCTTCAGGCTAATAGATCGATAGTTCCCAGGATCAGTGGTGGCTCCCCCTTTGTGGAGTGGGATAACTGTTGCTGTGCACCATTCAGTGAGCACAAAGCCTGATGTGAGGCTATTATTGAACATGGTGCTTAAGTGGGGAGCCAGTTCATTCTGAAGTTCATGTAAAACGCAGCCTGGGATGTTGTCCGGTCCCATGGATGCTGTGTTTTTGGCTTTAGAGAGTGCAGCTTTTACCTGCGTAGTTGTGATTACAGGGACTCTGCATTATTCCTGTATAGATATGGGCCCTTTAGGGGTGAGAGGGGGGGTAAAGTTAGCACTGAACCTATCAGCCAGGATGTTGGCAATATCAGTTGGTTCTGTAATTTTTGTGCCTTTGTGCTGTAACTCAGAGCAGATCTGGGTGTTGCCATCTAGATTATTGACATAGCTATAGAATGCTTTGTGGCTGTCCTTGGATTTAGTGGCGATTTTGTTTTCTTAGCTAGCTTTGGAGGATCTTATAAGGGATCTCAGCTTCTTACTGAGGCTGACCAGGGAGCTCCTCCACTCATGGGATTTTACTCTCTTTTGCAACAGTTTCTTCCTTTTATTGTACACTTTGTTTATAGCAGGGGACCACCAGATTGTTATATACTAAAACACAAAATTAAGTACAGAAGAAACAAAATAAACAGCACAGCTGTTTTATAAATATTATCTTCAGTGGATAGTCATTAAACACCCTCAGTGCACTTTAATTATTTTATCTGCAACTATCCACACTATTATAAGTTCATAGAGACATAGGTAATTCCTAGACTACTTGCCTTTTGCAGGCCATTTTTAAGTATCCCATTTGGCCTTACCTATCTCATGGTCAATAATTACATATTACCCCAGTGATAATAACAGAGAACATACCACAGATAATTTGAGTCGACCCATGCATGAGGTAAAGTATTTAGGAGCTCCCTGTGTCCATTAGAAGTATAGGAGACAGTCGTGGGGTGGAGTTTCTATTTCCCATCCATAGATCTAAGTTGTGGCTTCAATATGTGCAGGGATAAGGTTTGTATTATATAGATGGGGAATCTGTTCCAGAGCAGTGGTATCTTCTGTGAGATAAACCTGTCCCTCCAAATTGTTCTGCAGATGTTGTGGAAGGGCAGTAGATCCCTAGACTGAGTATTTCTCATGTCATGTGACTTGCTGATGTGCAGCAAATCCATCAGCATTGGCCAGAGTATGCCTTGTATGCCTGACACAGGTGACCTCTTAGCAGTCTGTTGGATACCTAGTATAGTGATGGGGCTTTGAATTGGCCCATGTAGGACATATTGTTTAGGCCTTGTATCCTTTTAGTAATGTGCCTTTGTGGCATTCCAGCTGTTGCATGGGTCTGGACAGGATAATTCCAAAGGGGGCATTATATTCAGATAGTATAATCACTCTTATAAGTTTAAGTAGATCAAACTGTTATTATGCATATGAACTGTAAAAATGATGCTAGCATATAAATTAATGTATACCTAATTCATATTATTTAGACTTGAATGATGTTTATTATAAAGATAAATAAATGGGTATAGACATATGAATAGGGGTTGTAACTTGCACAAATAAATAGACAAATTTAGAGAGTGAGTGTGTATTGCAGTATACAAATAAACTGCAAGGTAAAACAGAGAATGAGTGTGTACTGTGATGTATAACTAAATATCAAAGTTCAGCAGAAGGTGACAGAGAACAAGAGTATATTATATAATTAAGATGATTAAAGTCATTGCTTAGTAAATTAAAACTATTTAGTCAAATCCAGGTAGTCACAAACTGAGATTATACTAATTCTGAACTTTTGGGATAAAATGTTATTACTTATCTCCCAAGACTGTGCAGTTACCAAGTTAATACATATAGAGTAATAGGGATGACTGGGGTAAGTGGGGCTTGAATGTCTAAAACTCTTGTTTTTCTTGTTCAAGTCAAAATTTTGAGTTACGTTTTATGAATTAATTACTAGCCATGAATCCATTTTTAAGTATATCAATTTAAACAGTAAGAAATACATATTGGCTTAGAATAAATCTGTTTCTGAGAAATCATAGTACAGCATTCTTTCTGTGCATTTTACAACTACCTGCAACAAAGAGATGGAAAACAGTATCAGGTAACACTGATTACTTTGCTCTTTTTCAGATATATTTATGTCAGCACAGGTCTTCCACAAAGCAACTGTAGTTTGAATTATCAAGACTGATTTGCTGGGCTGATCAGATCTACAGAACCCAAAGGGACTTCAAAATATAAGAACAGTGGCTAAGCTCAATGGGAAAAAGAAAACGGACCCCTCTTCATTTCCTTACGTCTAAATGGGTACAGCATTTTGTATTACGTGAAACACTGGAAACTACTTGGAACCAAAAAAGAGGTGCTCTGGGCACAGCATTTTTTATAAGGTATGATCATTTTGACTTTTATTTTTAGTTTACTTAATAAAGCGTAAAGTCCATGAATGTTTTATCTGAATTCATTTATTTTCAGCTTGATCATCTGAATGGTGTACCAGCACTGGTCTTAAAGGTATGTTTATGGCTATTAGCGAACACAGTAGCTAAAATGTATTATCTTCTTTCATAAGCTATGTTTAAAATCTAATTAAAGATTGGTCTGGATTTAAGCACTTACGAGATTTACTGGTTCAGAAGTTCACTCTGTAAACTAATATTAAATACATAGACTGCAGACTGATATTTCTTGATTAGGATACCATATTGCATAATCTCTCTTTTCCTGGCCTTATATTAAGAGGAAGCATCTGAATATATTAGGCAAGGAAAATGTTAATGACTGTAGAGATGGCCTATATAGAATGACCAATTTTGTCACAGGAGTCAGTAATGCAGCAGAAATAGTTGCCATTACATACAGCTTAACTGTCTACAGCTGTGTTTTATGCATGTTTTTTTCATTAGAAGCCTTGCAGAGATCTGTCACCAAATGTAACTGTAAGATTCTGGAATTTGTTGCCATTTTCTGGCCCCAGAACAAGGACTGTAAGGCAAGAAGGGGTGCCAACAAACTCTGGGATGTGTTTCGGTTTAAACCTATATTTTTCTTAACATGCTAAGATTGCATGAAAAGTAAGGTCTACCAGTTCAGTGCAGAGGAATAGGGCTATTCACTTTTATAGAGTTTCATCTCATAGCCCTGACTTTGAATCCTGCAGTCTCCATTTAGTTATTGTGTGACACTGTGCAAGTCACTTAATGGGAAAGTGCTCTAGGGCCTCTAGTGAAAAAAAAAAAAAAACAGTCGTGCCTTGTGAATTTAAGTGATTAACAAAACTTTCATCGGTGCATATAATGTACCTGCTCATCATATGGAAATACCAGTCGATATTACACAATAGACTAATGCTGGGTCTCTTGCTCCATACAAGCTGTTGTGCTTCTCCAAATATCTGTGACAAAGAACTCTTGATACTAAAAATCATAATTCTTTTTCCTGGTGTTACATGTGAAATGCTCTTTCTGTTAATGATATAGACAAGTTAATATGAAGTAGCGTCATGTTTTAGCAATGGCATCATCATATCAGTACATCTTTACTTTTTCTGTGGATGATACTATACAGTTCAATACTGGTTTATCGATGTTGTGTCTGTGAAGTTTGTAAATGGAACAGTTTGCTTGTGAATGTAAAAAGCAGTAACACCCTCAAGTTCAGTTAACCCTGAATTTAGATGAAGATATGTGACAGATGTCTTACAAAAGTACACAAGTAAGACATTAAATATTTTGCAATTATAACTTCCATGTTCTCCTCTGGGTAGTGACTATATTGTTTCCAATAGTTTCTCAGTCAACGAAATGATGTAAGTAATGAAACAGCCTGCATAAAATATTAGCTGCATCCACTGCTCTTAACTGAAGAGCAAGAATTACCCAGTTTGTTCCTATGTGTCTGTTAATACAACAAGGCGTCACACCTGGCCAGCATGCCTTCTTTACATGATCAGCAAAAATATATACCTTCTTGGCTGATATAAACTACATGTCCTACACCTTCAGTTTATTAATGGCCCCTTTAGCTTATTCATAGTCATTCGGCTGAGCACATATTGTTGCAGTCACTAATGTCGAACTTTCAGAATGTTGAACATTTCCTGCATTAGTGCTGCTAGCTTTGCAAAGATCGCTGTTGTGCAATTCTTGTGTTCTTATATGGGTTCACTATAGTATACTGAAATACTGAAATCCCGAATTTCAGTATTTCAAAATTCTATAGCCGAAACCTTTAAATACCAAAACCCCGTAACCGCGAAATTTAAAACCGCGAACCTGCAGTGTAAATACACCACACACATACACACAATCTCCCCCCACAATCAAACAAACAATCCTACACTACAGACAAGCAGGGGGTCAAGCCCCCCCGCATCCCTCATGTGGGGGGTAAGCCCCCTATACCCCCTACTTTTAAATACTAACTCCGAGATTGCACCATCACACACGGAAAGGTAACTCACACACACACACACACACACACACACACACACACACACACACACACACACACACATTACACAGCCCCTTGCACACACACATCACACCCAAAACACACACTAACATACACAAAAGCCCCTAACCAACACACTCATACGTATTTACCTACATTTACACCTTTGCATTCACACATTGCAGCACCCCCTACTTATGTATACTAACTCGAGATCGCACAATCACACACAGAAAGATAACTCACACACACACATTTCACAGCCCCTTGCACACACACATTGTGACGATTGGGGAGAGATGGGCGAAGGCTGCCAGCCTAGTTAAATAGAATTTGATATATAATTCTGGCATTTGTAAATAAATGTAAAAATACAGGCATGTTTTTTTGAGTGTAAAAGAATACTGTGAAATGTGGAACTGCAAAATATGTGACAACATTGCACTCTACTGGCCCAGTGAAGCATGTTGTGACTCTTTCCTGTTAGAATTCAGCTCCATTGAGTCTGGATGAAGGTTTCATGCTCATTGTTTTAAGGCTAAAGTTTTTGACCAAATTTTAGATGTGGAATGTGCTTTATTACTCTGGGTTCTGTTAGAGTATACATGTGAAATGCCTTTTATTGTTGTAAGTTTCTGAGCAGGTGTTAGATTGCTAAATAATGCAGTTTGTTTGCCTGGGAAAACCTAAGTGTCAACATGATGTAATTTGGGAGGGACCTAGCAGACATGTTTGTTAGTAATGTTTAAATACTATTTCTCACAAGAGACTGGGGAGCATTTTGATCTTGGATATCTAACTCAGCACTCTGCCTAAGCTCACATGTAAGTTTCTAGCACTGTGATTTCTTGTAGGAATAGTTAAAGCTAGTAAAGATTAATTAGATATTTTTCTTTGAAATCAGACCTGTCCTACTTAATTATTTTAAGTTTCTGTGTGATCTCTGAACTATTAGATATCTCTGTGGTGTAGTAGTTTTGTCTTGTGTTTTAATTATTTATTATTAAATATTTTTAAAACCTTCTACCTGTGGCTGGTTTATGTAGAGATAAATTAAGGTTTAGAGTACATTATATATTTATAGAGTTTACTGTCTAAGCCCTTCCAATAAGCCTTAGACTGTATAGTCACATTACCATTGGATAATAATATTGCACAGTAATAATTAGACACCCTTTTAATGGCCTTTTAGGAGCTGATATTATTAGCTGGGTGGTGGCAGGGATTACTACCGTATGGTCTGGGTAAAGGGGCTCAGCTGCAGAATCTGTGTCAGCCTTTACCAGGAGTGTCTGTGAAGTTGTATAAATACTTATCTCAAAGTGTGTGTGTTGTGTCAGCTACTTGGGCAGGGACACAAAGCACTGGTTGGACAGAGAGGGTACTGGAGGTTTTAGCTTGCCCAGCTAGGCTGAGACCTGGACCCTATAGCTGTGTCAGTGGAGAGTCTTATTGGGGACCTGGTGAGCAAGGGAGCAAACAGGCGCCAGACTGACTGTGATCTCTGTGTGCACTTATAGAAAATTGTACTTTACTGTGTGTATTAGTTATCCTTTCCTATCTTCTAGGAGACAACCTCCCTGGTGTTAGTGGTGAGGATTGAGGCTCCTTGATTGCTGGGCCAGGACACGGTTGTCACACACATCACAGCCAAAACACACACTAAGATACACAAAAGCCCCTAACCAAAACACTCATACGTACTTATGCATTCACACACCGCAACACCAGAAGCTCCGAACTTCGGTATTTTTAATTTTGTGCTTCTGGTGCTTCGGAATTTCAAGACTTTTGTATTATAATTTCAAAATACTGAAAGTTGGGATTTCAGTATTTCGAAATTATAAAGGGAAACCTCATATATATATCTAACAGGGACTGTGTGATGTGTGTGAGGTGGTACAGAGTGGCTTTCCCCATGCATAAAATAATTTTGTTAGTTTTTAATTCCATTTTCAATGTCTTGCATTCATTGTTTTGAGGTCAATGTTTTTTTCTTTAACATTTATTTTATTTATTTATTTATTTATGTTTGCTACAACTTTCTTATGTGTCATACTGTAGTGCATTTGAACATTTCAGGAAAATAATAAAAACAGAATGTTCATGGCTAATGAAGAAGGATAAGCATTTAATAATAAATGTCATGTTTAATGGAGATTTTATAGAAACAAATGCACTTTAACAATACTGTTACTGAAATCACACTGGAAAAGGTGATTGGAGTGGTGGGAATTTCAACTGGTACAAAATTCACTTCCTTCTGGATTCCTACTTCCCCACTACCTGCCATCAATAAAATGCAGATCCCTTTACTTTATCAGGCTACTCTTCAGCTTATCTTCCATTTTCTGATCTTACTGAGCCATCTCTCTTCCTACTATGACTCAATAACAGCTCTCAACTTCTCTTCAACTCTGCCCAACTAGCTTTCCATACTTCCTCCCAAAACTCTCCACACATCGCAACAAGCCTAGTTAATAACGCTTCTCACTTTTACCCCAAACATAGACTGATTCACTCCATTTCAACTCAAATCAAAATAAAATTAAGTGGAAAAGTACTCTCCACAAAACAAGAATCAATAATATCCCAATATATTAAATTCCACTGAGAAGGAGTCATTCACCATAATCCTGGCCTCAGCTATCACAACAAACATCTAAAGTATTCCCTTCCACACACTGCTTCAACCCCACAATCATCACCCCCACCTCAGTACTCTAACTTTTGCTGCCATAAATATTAGAAACATATACTGAACAAAATCCCTGGAATCCCCAACACAAGCCTGATATTCTAAAACTTGGCTTAAACCCAGCATAAATTACTCTGAAATTACACCCCCCCCAGCCATAATATCATCCATAATGATGTATAAAAAGCAAAGATGGTGGTATTGCTTTAATATTTCCCAACAACTGATGCATTTCTCCTACAACAAACTAATACCAAAATTTAGTTCACCAGAGCTTTTTATTACTTTCTGGAAAATACCACGCAGTATTATTGTCCTTTCATCTTGGTGACATTATAGCTACACTGTAAGATACTCTGTATCAGATATCTATAACAATTCCACTAGAAAAATACTACTAGGTGATGTCAATATCAACTGTTTGGACATAACCTCTAACTTTCCTACATCCAGCTTGAATTTATACAATTTCACATAACTAATTAATAGCCCCACACATTCTACCAAGACATCAAATTCCTTTTTAGAATGGATCCTATTATTAGACCCTGGTAAAATCACCACCGTTGGTACAATGTCAGACTTTCTCCATGACCATCTCCCAATGTATTTGATCAGACATTTCACACATCCTCTTAAACAGCATGTTTATAAAATACATGCACCCTGCCCAAGTTTATCCCAGAAACATCAATTACTACCCTATCATCTATTAACTGGAATATCCTAAAAATCTTCCCCTTAGTTGATGCTGTACATGAATTCAGTATAACTTTCCTAAACCTTCTAAATAGACTTGTACCTCCTAGACGGAAGAAACAAAAAACAAATAATGCAATTTGGCTATTCAAAAAGTGTAGAATGCTAATGTAGGATAGAGAAAAATCATGGAAAGAATAGTAAAAAAATACAAAACACCATAATATCTTGAAAATGTAAGAATGCTCTGCAACTGCACTGAAATGAAAACAAATTAAGATAAAAAAAAAACTCTACTATGACAACATTCAGAACAATAGTAGACACAACCCTAAAAAATAATTTTCAGTTGTTAAAGAAATCTTATATCCTTGCCAAAAGTCAACAAAAACCCCTCTCCTATTAATTTACCAATTGAAAATCCAATAGAATTCAGCTCTTATTTCATAGTGTCCTTAGCCAAGGATTTTCCAGCATCTAATCCTAACCCTGCCTAACAATCACATAGCACCACATCCACTTTCTCTTTTTCAAACCTGTGCCCACATCCTATATAAAACTATTCTTAATCAAACTCAGACCGTGCTGTACTTCGGCTGATGACCCTACAAAGTGAGAGCCTTAAAATGGCAGCCAATGGCATTGCCTTTCTTGTCTCAGTCCTTATAAATAGGTCAGTGCAGGTATCCCACATTCCCTCTCTCTGAAGAAAGTCACAAATTATCCTCTACACAAAGAAGAAAATTCAACAGGCATCACTAACTTTAGACCAGTGCCAGTCTTATTCCCCCTCTCCAAAATCCTTGAAAAGTGTATTCAAAAATAATTGCAAAACTATCTCCTGCAGGAAGAACTCCTATCCTTCACACAAAATGGCTCCCGTCCCTCCCATAGTACTAACACTGCACTTCTAACCTTCATTGATACAGTCAGTAAAGCTAGAGATAGCAGCAGACTAGTCTCCTCATTATTTCTAGACTTGTCTAAAGCCTTCAACACCATTTATCACAGCAAACTTCTACCTCAAATGTCCTCATGTGGTCTATCTCAGCCCACCCTTCTATGATTCAAAAGCTACTTGTCCGATAGTTATCAGTCAGTAAAATGGCACTCCACCCTCTCTCCATACTGCCCAGTCACCACTGGTGTACCACAAGGCACTTCCCTTTCTCCTTCCCTCTTTAACATTTTCATAAACATCCTCCACACATCCACACAATAGGTCTCCCTAATACAGTATGCAGATATCATATGCACATCAGACAACCTGACACATCTCCAAAAAATTACTCAGGAAGCTTTAACAGCTACTGAAACATAGCTTTGTAAGTCACAACTCATTCTCAACCATCCTCCCCCGAAAAATATATTTTTTCCCTCTCTCAAGAAAACAATGTAAAATCCACTCACTTGATAATACAACCATTGAATTCACTACTCCTACCAAATTAATAGTGATGATAGTGGAGGACAATCTTAAATTTGATCTGTATACATAAAATTGCATAAAATATCAAAAACTATTGTTGCTTTGTAGAGTCAAAGACTTTCTCACCAATGCTAAAACTACCCTTACCACTACTTACCTCCTCCACTCACTACTTTATGGTGCTCCCATCCTTACTAACCTCCAGGCAGGAGCAGCTCATGCTATAGGACTGCGGGACTGCAGCCCCACCTGTAGAAGAAGAAAATCCCCCCACCTGTACAAAAGAAAAAAGAAAATCCCTCCACCTCTACAAGAAAATAAAAAAAAAAATTGCGAGTCCCGGAATTCCACGCATGCGTGCTTGGAGTTCCTGGTACTCATAGAACTCCAGACTGCTGGGTTAGGCAGTCCGGATAAAGGAGAAAGGCATCTCCGCCCTGCCAGCCCAGAAGTCTGTGCAGTGATGACCACACAGACAAGAAGGAAACCAGACTGTATCACCAGCAGGCTGGAGCCTCCAGCCTATTCTCACACAGAGCCAAGCTGGAAACCAGCCGTTAGCATGTGCAGGCTGACAAGAAGACTACAGGGGAGCTTTGGAAATCAGCTGTTAGCTTGCACTTGGATTATCTGCTGCAGTCAGGACTACAAAGGAGCTTTGGAACAGAAGACTGGATGCTTCAGGTAGGTCAGGGGGAACAACTGGTGTGTGTATGTATGTGTGTGTGTGAAATGCCCCAGTTGCTATATAATGGTGGCTAGAGAGAACACATGGTGGTGGATAGAGAATACTCAGGCTTGAACCATGTACCTTGGGTGCTGGTGGCAAGGGCCTGAATTCCCTACTCACCACCATTTGTAAAAAAATTGCAGATGTTTGCCTCATATTTGTTCTGTTCCTCATAAAATCTGTGGTTTCTGTGTGCTTGTTTTTCATTGCAAAGTCAGTAGTGATGTGGTGCACTGGTAGCATTGTTTTCTGAGAGCTACAGGTTCTCTGGTTTGATTCTTGGCTGGGGTGCCTTTGGTGTGGAGTCTGCATGTCCTCCCATCTTGCAAAGAACATGTGTCTGGAGAGTTTCTCCCTGCTCTGCTGAAAATTGGCTTTTGTTCCAAGTCAGACTTTCCTGGTTAACAAATGTTAAATAAAAATAACAGGCATTTGAATTTCAGACTTCATATTCTTCAGAAAGTACATGGTAACACAAAACCTTTTATTCTAGCAATTTTCTAAGTTTATTTTATTTATTTTATTTTATTTAACATTTGTTGACCGGGAAAGTCCGACTAGGTTCCAAAGAACCTGTTTTCAGTGGAGGCCCGGGGAGAAATGCTCCAGATGCATGTCTTTGGAATGTGGGAGGAAACCAGAGTACCCGGAGGAAACCCACGCAAACACAGGGAGAACATGCAAACTCCACACAAAAGGCACCCCAGCCGAGAATCGAACCGGAGAACCTCTTGCTGTGAGGCGACAACGTTAACCGCTGCACCTCTGCGCCACCCATTTATAATATGGATATTTGAAATTTTTCCCTATTTTTGGGACTGTATTCCCCCATTATTGGCTTTGTCCAGGTTTTTTGTGCTAAGGTTGAGAGCTATGGTAAGAACTGAATTCACTGAATATGTTTGGAGGCTGTATTCCCCCATTATTGGCTTTGTTCAGGTGTTTTGTGCTAAGAGGTTGACAGCTATGGTGAGAACTGAATTCACTAAATGGTAGCCATTTAAGTTTCAGTCTTCCTCTCTTTCATAAAACAGATGATTTGGCATAGTGGTATGTTGCTCTGACTGTTTTGCACAGGGTCCCCTGGGTTCAAGACTTGGCAGTGAAATGTATGGTGGTAATACAGCATTTTATTCTAGCAACTTTCCAACATTATACAAGCAATGTTTAAATGTGTCCCTCGTTATTGGGCTTTTGTCACCCCCCCCTCCCATAAAGGTTGGCTTTTTCCAGATTTCTTGTGCTGCAAAGTTCAGAGATACAGCTGAGTGTTGAGTAGATTTTACAAAGAGCTGAGAGCTGCAGGGGAATAAAAATGTAGTGCTGCTTATGCTGAGTCTGCTTGCATTGTTAATAGCACAACAGGTAGTGTACTTGCTTTTGATGCAGAAGGCTGTGGGTTCTACTCCTACAGTAGGTAGATGCATTGCTGATACTGTACTGTGTTGTAAAGGGGGCGGATGCTGCAGTCCCTTTTGTTGAAGATACCTAATAACTATGAACCTGTTATCAGTTTGCCATCCATTCCCTATTGCGATATTATTAGCTTATCATTTTTTTAATGCAACATAGGCAATTTATTCCTCAAGGGCACCAGGTACTTTATTTATAGATGAAACAATGACATATAAAGTTGTTTGCTAGCAGCAACCACTTCATTAGTTATAGATTTCTTTAATGTGAAATTATTTAGATGATTTTTACTTCTTCAGAGTGTGCGTATTTACTGATACTGGTGGACTGTAGAAGTTTGAGTAGACTTTATGATGGAAATGTTCTGAATTGGGCAGTTTGTCATTAATGGTGCATGCATTTTGTTTCATTGTTTACTGGAAAAATGTTCAAAACAATAAATTTAAAATGCCCCCTAACAACTGTACCGTATTGTACAAGGAATATAATTTAATACAATCAGGAAGGTGTATCAAAGAGCACGTGTATGTTTCATGTTCAAGGGGCCTATGCTTTTGAAAACAGCCCAAAGTTAATCTTTATCAGCCACTGGCAAAATGTATTTTCTTTGAATGTGGGTTTCAATGCTTTTTCAATGAATGTGAGTTTCAAGGGCAGAGAAGTTTTAATGCTAAGTCTATTTTCATTGTGAGACTGCATTGCTTTGTTTAGAAGATCTCTCTTAAAGTTTGTGCTGTAAAATGCAAAATGAAACTTTCAAATGAAATCCAGATCATTGCAGAAGTAAAGCAGTATGCACATTACAGTGTTTATGGTAAACGGGGTGAAATAACCAAGGAATGGGACATTGGAATGGCTGCAGTGGGGAGGCTCCATTCGACCATGATTTTGTGAGGGGGGAAAAGCAGCAAACTCAAAGACGGCCCCAGCTGAACTATACCTCTCAACTGTCCAGATTTTTGCAGAATGAATAGATTCTTGTTTCTTATATTTGGTTTGTTCCTCATAAAATTTGTGTTTTTCTGGCAAATCATTTAGGAATGAAGTCACTAAATAATGACAGACATTGAGTTTCAGATGTCAAAACCTTCAGACAAATGCATGCTAAAGCAAGACCTGTTATTCTATTAACTGTCTTAAGTTTATACAAGAGCAATTTTTAGTACTGTTTGTATGTTCCCCCAATACATTTGGCCTTGTCCAGATTTCCTGCATTAAGAGGTTGAAAGGTACATGCAAATAAATCGCTTTATAGAATTAGGAATATCCAAACCTCTCAACTGTCACCAATTTTGGCTCAAAATGTTGCTCTCCCCATAATAATCCCTCTGCAAAATGGCAATTTTGGAAGAAAATGTGGAGGGTTTACAATTATAAATAGCTGTAATGATCAGAGTTATAGATTACTTTTATTTCAGAAATGCATGTAGATTCTCTTATTTTGTCAACTGCTCAAGTTAACAGTTCTATCATTAAAAAGGTGTCCCTTCTTTGACATGTTCCCAGCTATATTGTGTGGCAATTTTATATTTATGCATCACATTTTTGGTCTGTTTTTCATAAAATTGCAATTTTCTGGCAAATTAGTGGCAAATCATTAAAGATTGAAGTTAGAAAATAATGGCAGACATTTGAGTTTCAGATTTCATACCCTTCAGAAAATTCATACTAATGCAAGACCTACTACCTTCTAAGTTTATAAGAGCAATATTTAAAAATTGTCCTTATTTTTGGGCCTGTGTCCCACTTCTATGTATGGCTTTGTCCAGATTTCTTGCTGTGAGGTATGAGTGTCAGAGCCATCACTGTCAGCCAGAGACATTTCAAATTGTGACCTACTTGTTGCACTCCACTCCCCATTGTAGTGGCTCTGGATGTGTCCAAGCAAGGCAAGGAGCAGTTATGCAGTGTAAGTGTGCAGAGTATTCCCCCATCCAAGGTAGACCACAAGTACGACCGTGGCTTGTCATCTATCCTTGATTTTGCAGAATGTTCTGGTTTTCTGTCATATTTTTATACTGTTGATTTATGCTTATTATTATTCAGAAAATGCATGCTGTCGCAGTGCCCTGTTGCTCTCTGTTTAAGTAGCAATGCTTTAATGACCATCAGGTAAGCTTGTCAGAGATTGTAAGATGCAAGTAAGCTTTAATAAACATACTGTTAAAGAATTACCAACATTAAAAGCCTTTTCGTTGTTGCCATGCAGAGAATATTTACATAACTAAATAACGTATAAGCCTTAGGTATTGAAATGCATATGACATTATTTGTAATAAATGACAGGATTACAGTATTTTCAGAAGCTCATTACATTTGGTAGAGACTTGCAGTCATCTTTGCAGGCTTTACCCATAAACTAAACAGAATGCCAAACTATCATGTGTGGTCCATAACTTGTGCAGTAATCCTTTAAGAAATTTATCTTGAGCTTGTTTCTTGTTTGCTGTTCATTTTTTACATTGATCATGTCTTCCCCATGAAACAAGTAGATAGTTGTTGTCAGGCAGCAGGTCTTTTATGGATAAGAAACATTTTTACAAGTGGGGGTATCACGGAGATTGCTACTTTCAGCATGTTACTTGGTACATTTTATAAAGCTGAATATAAATTATAATTAGAACTGCAGTGCAAGAAGAAGCGGTTTGAGTTGAGTGCTGCTTGTTTTTTTTCTTTTTTATACTTGATTTTGACTGGCATTCCAGTAATGTATTTAAAAAGTAATTTATTTTTTCATGTATCACAACCTTCGTGTTTCCATCTAGATATTAAGTAAGTTGTCATGTAGCCAATGCATTGAAATATTTTTTCCTTCTACACTTCATTTTGTCTTGATGGGACTTTCGTAATGATGGTTTGGCACCCAGGGCAGCGTATTTAATTAAAGATCCAATTGTTGTGGTTTTGAGCATAGCTCCACCCCTTTTTAGTTGGCCACACACCTTCCCATTGACCCTACCCATTCAGCTATCTCCTGCAGCCCCCCTTTCATTTGAAGACACCAACCGCTACTGCCTCCAGGTATCACAAAAAGCAAAACTTGAACAATAATAAAGAGGCAAAATGCACAGCAAATACCCTTTTCAGAACCCCCCCTACTGTATAGCATTAAAAAGCTCACATTGTTTAGAACTATCTTATTAACTAACATATACACAGGTTCTTACCACCTACAAAATTATCCAGCATCCATCTGCTTGTCCAACACTAAATATTATTCCACACAACTATGTTCCCATTCACTCTTTATGATCCGATGACCAAAAACTACTCTGTCCACAAACTTGTCAAATCTGCTGGGTATGGTCTGTACTCTTACCCTGTTGCTAAAGCCTGGAATTCCTTACTTATATACACCAGGTCAACATCCAGTACTTTATTCTGAAAGACTTTGTAGCCAAAATCTGTCTCTGTTCTTTCTCCCAGGATTAACTATATCCCTAAATATGAATGAGTATCTATTCACACTTATACCTCCTTACTCACCCTTCTTCACTCACTTCCTAACTTCTATCAATTTCTGTCTCCTGACTCCCTATATTTGCACCATAACCCTGTTTTTTTCTCTCAATTTATATTGCAATTCCTGTTTGCATTATACTAACATGAATCTGATTTCTCTAAACTGGCTAAAATTTCTCGAAATATGAAATTGATAGAAGTTAGGAAGTGAGTGAAGAAGGGAGAGTAAGGAGATATAAGGTGTGAACAGATACTCATTCATATTTAGGGATATAGTTAATCCTGGGAGAAAGAACAGAAACAGATTTTGGCTACAAAGTCTTTCAGAATAAAGGAAATGTCAAATGTAGGAAGACATATGGATAAAAATACGTTAAGTAAATACAGGCATTTAAATTTGTTAGTCATTTGTTCCAATTTTTCAGAAGATTATAGCTCCTCTCATGAGCAACAACAATGTCAATATACTGCTTATTTTAAAGGGGTGCTGCTTCAAAGTAACTATTTCTGACAGAAGTACAACAGCCCCAGCATTCGAGAAGGCACCCAAAACTTGTCAAATGCTTGGAAGCTCTAACACAAAAGTTATGAAATGACCAATAATGGAATTTGTAGGAATGGTCTTAGAATTGCTATGAACTATGATGGCGCACTAAAATGTGTTGTAGTTCTTGAATTAATATGTGCTATTATTTATTTATTTATTTATATATGTCTGAATGTATGTGTGTATGCATGTATGTTTTAATTAGCAGGTTTTCAACCGAGTTGAAGACCATTTTATTTTGAGATCTTCGTACTAGGTTTAGTACAATTTAGTAGTAAAAATTAGAAAGGAAACTGATTAAGACATTGCTGTATACATTATTTCAATATGTCCAGGGAAGTAAACAGTGTGGGAAGGAATAGCCAGGGAATTGTTATGGCTAGGCTTGTATAGGCCCTAGGACCGATAGCCTAGTACCAACCTATGAACCTATGCGGAGAAGTAGCATTAGAATTTTCTCAAGGACAGTTACAGAGAAGTTGCAATGTTAAGATAAACTCAAAACAGTAATTTGTATTTGTTTTAGAGATTATCTTATTTACATATTGGCATATCTACAAATCTGAGTTGATCAGAGATTTATCTAGGCTGTAGTCATTCCAAGAAATAATGTTTTCCTAATGTAGCAGTGGTCGAAAATTGGCCACTACATTTGACTTGGTCATCAAAGTATGCATTCAGCATTTAATTCTGTTTTGGTGATAACTGCTCATTCTGCTTGTATTTTTATGTGGCAGTTTATTCTACATGTTACCAATACAATTTTATAAAAACATTCGTCATCATATGAGTTGTTCCTTGAATTCATATCTATTATGAATAGTGATGTGCCCCACTGATCACTGGGAAAATGACATGTAAGAAACCATTTAGGCAAAATTAGAATAAAAACAGAAACTTGTAATTGATTTGGAGACCTCAATAAAATATTTCTAGCCACTGTATTTCCATCGACTTTTTCAAAACTGAAGCTTTTTTTTCTTTAAACTGTATTGAAAGTAGACTAGACTTCAGTGTCAGATTAATTCATTGGCTCATCACCTCTTTTGAGTGTCATCTTATAAAAAAGTAAGCACAGCATAAATTCAAGAGAATACCAAAAAGAGGGCAGACAACCAAACCATTCAGTCATTTTAAAGTGCTTACATATCAGCTCTATACAGTAACAGCTGTCATAAATAAACTGTTAGAATGTCTCAATCATATAAAATGAAACAATGGTAAATACTGTAAATATTGTAAAGAAGAAGTAATTACAAATTAAATGATACATTTTTAGGTTTTATAAAAGCATATTAAATGAATACAATAAAATTAAGTAAATCAAATTAAATACATCTAAAAAATGACTAAGTCGATCTCTGTAAACTTAAGACAGTTAATAAAAGGGAAGATTAGAAAATAATTTATCGCTGGGCACATTTAGAGTATCAGCCAGGAACTATGAAATACAAATATACAATTTGCCAATACTCTATCATATCACTCTGCAACAGTTAACACTGCACCAATATTTTAGATTAGGAAGCCCAATTTTTAAAAGCTGAAATAGGGAAACATATTATTTTGCCAGGGTAGGTCCCTCTTCATCCACCATGTGAGGGGCTTGGGACTCATACCCTCCTCATATGACACTGGGTAAAGTGAAAACTCTATTGCAGTGCATCCCTAGCTCATGCAGTGCAACTCTGTGGTTTTGCAAAACTGCTGTCAAAGGAATTGGAGAAAGCTAGCACAACTGATATTCATTTGACTGTAGGGTGCACCTTCAGGAGCTTGTGAGGAATAGATATATGATGCTGGTTATAGTAATAACGATTAAATGCATGTTAATATCAATAAAGTTAATGCACCTAGATAGAGTAGGGCATATTACCATAAGCTGACAATGAGAACTGGACAAACAGTAAATTGTTTATGTTTTACCATTTTACTGTTGTAAACATTTTATTATTATTATTATTGTTATTGTTATTATTATCACTTAAATGAAAGTTTATTTATTATTGCAGAATACTTAGAGAGGCCCTAAACTCATTCGATAGCTAACTATCCCAATGATCACAATGCGTGCACTGGCAGGACACCTATTCAACCCCTCTACAATTACTGCACATATGCTACAAGGGTCCATACTAGCTATATCTATAAATATAGTTAATATATTTGTAAATGGTATGCACAAAGAAGCTATAAGCTGTGCATTTATCCAATACACTGATAATTCAGTACTAATTACATCAGCAGCACCACTGATAAGCTACACACAAAAAGTATTTGTCTATCTAGAGAAATGGATCATTGACTCCAGCTTACTACAAAATGTCAAGAAAAGGCAAGGTTATGTTATTCAACACAAACAATTGCTACACTCTCTATAAAATCTCTAAGCAACAAACACACACACACACACACACACACACGCACACGCACACACACACACACACACACACACACACACACACACACACACACACACACACACACAATTTGTAACACATACAAAGTTCCTTGAAATAATAATAGATCACCATCTGAAATCTGACCATCATATCAACTAAGAAGTCTCTAAAAGAAATAATTAGGCATGCTTTATAAAGCTAAACCTTTCCTTTCTGATCAGCCACTAATATCTGTAGCCCAAACACGCTCACATCCAACTCTGTTACACAACTCACCCATTCTTACAAACCCTCTCAAAACTGTGTCAAACAAGATGGAAGCAACCTAAAGTAAAATAGGTAAATTTCCTACTAACAAAGCCCCCTTCATCCTCCCCTATATAGCCCTGAATAAATCAGACTGGAAAGAAAGTACAGTTGTGTAAGCAAACTTACCATAAGAATAGATGTTTGAATGATCACTGCTGTGGTAGTCTTAGCTATATGGGTTATATCCTGCACAGGATATAACCGCCAGCTAGCTTCCGAAGCTTCAGGCTACCTTCCAGAAACCCAAACCATCAGTCAGCTTGAACTGAGTTGACTAGAAAAACAGGATTGGGTGCTAAGCCCTTCAAAACTTTCATCCCAACAAAAAAGGAAGTTTGAGGCCTGAAAGGACAATGCTAGGAATAACAAAAAATAAATGTCCACACACTGGCATAACCAACACACCAAAGAACAAGGGGCATGGAGGGAGTGGCTACTGTAGCAGTGATCATTTGAACATCTACTGTTAAGGTAAGTTTAGTTACACAGCTGTACTATGTTCTTCATATTGATCACTGCTGCACTAGTCTTAGCTATGTAGGTACATTACCCTAGCTTACTACATTTGGGAGGTGGAAGGAGAAGATTCCAGGAGCCCCTGGTGAATGGCTCTACCAAAGCCTGATCTAGAACTACAGAAGGAATCAAGCATATTGTACCTTGTAAGAGTATGTTCAGAAGACCATGTTGCAGCTTCTAAAATACTTCTAGAATGTAAATCTTTCCAAAAAGCCATAGATTAAGCCAAGACCCTGGTAGAGTAGGCCGTGACCCTGCCTGGAATAGTTTTGTTGTGGTGAGTATAATGAAAGGTAATAGCCTTAGACAATCATTCAGAAGCAGTCATTTTGACACAGGTAGTCCTTTCTTCTAAACTTCACAAGAATTGAACAATTGATCCGAAGATCTGAAAGATGTAGTTCTATCAAGGTAGTACACGAGTTGTCTGTAGACATCCAGTGTATGAAGTATCCTATCTCCCTCCTTTTTAGGTTCAGGAAAGATAACTGGGAGATGGAAAGTTTGGCTTAAAGTAGACTCAGATACCAATTTATACATAAAGGAAGGATTATTTCTCAAAGAAACACTGTCTCTGTGGAAAATGAGATAGAGTTGACGCGCCATAAGAACTTCTAACTCCAATGCCCTTCTTGTAGAGGTCACAGCAATTTGTAAAACTGTTTTCCATGTCAAGTCAGCCAGATTAGCTGGTTCAAATGGAGCAAGTGTTAGCTTATCTAAAACAAAATTAAAAAACAAAGGAAGGGTCAGCAGCTTTCCTGGGGTTTGTTATGCAAAACCCTTTTCAAAAACATTTTGACATGACAATGCATTGAAAGAGGAAGTTCTATGGTCAGACATGTTGAAATAGTCAATAAATGAACCTTGATGGAGGAATTAGAACGGCATTAGGATAGTAATTTACACAAATACTGCTAAACCAGAGAACAACTAGACCTGAATGGGTGGTTGTTGGCACCAACTAGAAAACCTTTTCCATTTACTAATATATGATTTTCTATTATTAGGCTTTCTTGCCTTCTTTAGTACCTGTTGCATGCCTTCCATAAACAGGTGCCTAAAGTCCATCTAGGCAGGCATTTGAAGTTGATTGGGGTTGGGGTGTATCAGATGTTTTACCTTCAAAATGTTGATGGTCGCAACGTTGAAACTGCTTCCGCGAACTCCGAACAGCGACTTCTCAAAACCTTGAATGTTGATATTCTGAACTGCAAAATCCCCACCCCATTTGTCCCTGTTAGCACTTGTTTGCAGGTATGGCATGGATGGAAATGCCAGAGTTTGATGTTTTGTCGACTTTCTAAAGTTTCTGCAGTATGGGTTTCACGGAAACATTTTGGTGGTGTGCACACTTGACTATGTGCAGTCGACATTTTAAAGGTAGGCCATATCAGACACTCATATTCTTGTGAGAGTAGTTACAGTCTGTGAGTAAGTTTGGGGTAATGGCCCTTGGCCTTTTCCAAAAGAAGGAAGAACCACAATTGCTTGAGCCAGAAGGCAATAACAACAATGATCTTGAGGGATTCCTTCTGAATCTTCAGAAGTATCCTGGATATCAGTGGAAAGGGTGAAAAGCAAATAAGAGCATTCCTGTCTGAGGAAAAGAAAAGGCATCTGTCTTCCAGGCATTCTTCCATGGAGTCCTGCAGCAGAATTGTGCTTGCTGATTATTCAGAGAGGAGGCAAATAGATCTACTTGAGGAGCTTCCACAGATGGATCAAATCTTGGAAGACTACCTGATCTAGTTTTCATCTGTGAAGGTCTGCCCTTGTCCTGCTCATCTTGTCTGCCACACAATTTTGATCTGATGAAATGCAGGATGCCAATATTATGAGTTTATTCTGTGAAGCTACATTCCAAGCTAACATGGCTAGTCTGCAACAAGAGTGTGACCTGGTTCCTCTTGATGTACCACATGACTGTGGTATTGTCTGTACCAACTTGAAGAGGTCCTGGGACCAAAGATGATTCAGAGAGGAGTGTGTCTTGATCATGGCAAGCATCTTTTTTTTTATTTATGTGCTTCTGTCTGTCCTTGATGTCACACACACCTTGCACTTTATCCCTCCTTAAACCATTCCTCATGCAAAGTATAAGGCATCTATGGTGACTGACTGCTTTGGAACAAGGAGGGAAAAGGGGAGACTTGGATTTAAAGATATTTGCTGTCTCCACCAAGTGATTGTCTTTTAACAAACCCCAGCACTGGGACTTGAAGAGACAAAGGATGTCAGTACAGGATCAAAGAGACTTCAGATACAACTGTATCCTTCTCATGTGGAGTTTTACAGTGTTATAATGAGAATCGTACATGCCATGAGATTCAAAATCCTAAAGTATTCCCTTATAATGACCAAAGTCTGAGGGTAAAACTTTATAAAGAGCTAAGATATAGATCTGTTTTTTTTTTTTTCCTGTGGAAGAAAAGCTCTCTGAACTGACACCCCAGGAATACAATCCTGTAAGAAGCAGTCAAAGAGACTTTTGAATGTTCTCTTGGAATCCCAGTTTGTGTATCAGATATTTCATCCTATTGAAAGATTCCTGACACTGTGAAACAGATTCTGCAAAGATAAGCAAGTCATCTAAATATGAAAAAACCTGGTTATCCTGTAGCCTGCAATAAGCTATAACTGGAGCTAGTCACAGTGTGAACACTCTTGGTTTCAGTGGGTAGTCCAAAGGATAAAAAAGAATGATATTCGATCCAGACAAACAAAACTTTAAGAAACACCAGAAGTCTGGATGAATAAGGATATGATAACACATTGAGCTAATCGAAGGAAGGGCACTGAGCAAACTCGGATCTATAATATATAACATTAAGTATCCTGTTTTTTTGCTTATTTTTTTCGAGTTATTTATAGCACTTTGTCTACTGCATACTTTTCTAGCTAGTTTCACTGTGTGTAAGGTATTAACTGGAAATTGTCCACTTTTATTAAGTATCTTTTTGGGTTGTTTGATTCTGATCTCCTGCCAAGGAGTGTGTCACATAACCTGTTTGCAGTTAAACGCTTTCTCTAGAGGCTTCTTTCTCTGTTTAAAACTTTCATTTAAATGCTCACTGCTGCTTTTCTGCTGTGAGAAACATTTCTGCAGTTTGTTTCTACCTAAGTAGTGTGGGTATTTGTAGCATTGTCCATATTCAGGCTTGTGTTTGGGCCTAGTGTTTGTGGAGGCTGTGTGTCTGATCACATGTTCAAGGACATACTGGTTTAGCCAAAGCCATTAGGCATTTCAGTGAGAGGGGATTGTTTATGGTCATTGGCTGACTGGGGTCACCTGGACTACAGCTTAGAGTAAGCACCTCATTGGTTCTTTTGAGCTTTTTTTTAAAGTTGTCGCAGGTTTCAACTTTCTGTTACCTAAGATGTTAAGTCCCATCCTCCCTCCCTATTTGTATGCTGTTCTTATAGCTTGTGGCTTTGCACTTGCCTGCCCCTACTGTAAATTGATCCAGGACACTTCTCCCAGTCTAGTGTTATTACCTAATTCTACCTAATACAGGGAGAAAATTTGAGAAGGCCAATCCACTTAGTTACTGCTCCTCCTTTCTCTCTTTCCACTTAAAAAAATAATAATAATTTTCTAAGCTTGTTTCCTGCCTTTCCTGTGGGTAGTCTAGTCCAGATACAGATTTTCTGTGTCCAGGACTGTTTGTGGGCTTCTGAGCCCCCAAGCCTTTCTGTGTTGGAGGAAAGCCTTCTAGCTTAATTTTGTTTCGTAGAACTAGCCAGTTTTTTAGTTTCAGCACTCAGGTCTGTTTTTTTTTATCTCAGCACTTGCTCAGAACTCACTGTAAGCACTAAATAAGCTACAAATTACTACAGCACTCAACTTTCCTCACTTATCTAGAGGAAAACAGTTTCTAGTACTTAACAAATAAGCACCTATCCAGGCATGTCTAAGGGTCAGCTCCCGGTGTTTTCTCCTGTCTACCTGATGAATCTGTCATCTTGGGGCAATGCAGCAATTGCCTCATGACACAGACAACCCTCTCCTCCTACCACCCAACACTACAACCTGTGGGAGATGCACTTATATAGCCAAACTGGAAGCAAAGCTCTCTTCACCTAAGACTGGACTAGACAGTCCACACCACACTCAGCACATAGTCCCTCAAAACCTACACGACCAAAACACACACATAGAAACTGTCCAAGCAATAGGGACCTCCAAAGCAGAAACACAAGCAACCTCCACCCCCTAACACAACCCAAATGACACATAGCCCACAAACTAAGTGTGCCACTCAACTACAGCCCATAAGGCATAACAACGTACCCAACACTCTAGTCATAGGTCACTCTACAGTCAGGCACACTGATGTTTCACTCATAAGGCTAAACAAGGAGAAAGTTACTGTCAGCTGCCTGTCTGGTGCCAGGATCCACCACATAATGCATGCACTCAGGTCACTCCACAAACAAGTACAAATATGATTCTGTCATTGTCCATGATGGTGTGAATGACCTGAGATGTACCTCCCTGGACTACATGAAAAGGGACATGGAGGAGCTGTCCAATCTTGTAGCCCAGGCAGGTATGACCCTAGCCCTGAGTAGCATCCTGCCATCACCCAGAATGATACCACAGTACAAGGACAAAATGATTGACTTCAACAATTGGCTAAGCTTCTGTTATAATTCTAAGCGTATCCAGTATCTGTCTGCTTGGGATGACATGATCGACAAACCACAATGCTTTTCCAGAAATGGCCTGTACCTGTCACCCCTGGGATTCCGGATACTGGATAAGGCTCTAGCCACCCCTATAGTGCCTGTTTTAGGCAAGGTTCAAATGACAAATTCACCACCATAGCAGGTACAAGCAAGCAAAATCTGAGTGTACTGCTATTCAATGCTAGAAGTCTAAACCTCAAAATGCACTCACTTGAGGCAATCTTTAAAATGAAGAACATTGACATCTGTGCAGTGACAAAGACCTGGTTCAAGGCTCCAGAGAGTACCGCTGTATTACCAGGCTATAATCCATACCACACCTTTCGGCCACCTAACCTGGACTGAAACACTAAAGGTGGAGGTGTGTCCATATTCATTAAGGATATCCACACCTCCAGGCTAGTTGCTCAGCATAACGCATCTGAGATTATTCAAGTGCAAGTAACTCTGGGCAAAGCTGCAATCCAAATTGTAGCTTGCTACAGATCCCCCACCATGCCCCAGGATTCCCACTCTTCATTTCTTGATACACTGGAAAATATTAGGGTACAACCTAACACCCTAATAATGGGCGATTTCAACTACCCCACCATTAACTGGGAAAACTACTCATGTACCAACTCTTGTGCTCAACATTTTCTGGAATTCATAAATTTCAGTGCCTTGGATCAACTTATCCACACCTCCACCAGGGACAGCAATATCCTAGACCTGGCCATTACCAACATTGGCAACCGGTGCTTCACACCAGAGGTCAATTCCTCATTGGTCAGCTCCAACCACAAGCAAATTACCCTAGACATCCACATCCTGCTCCCACCCCCCATTAGGGAAACCACCATAAAAAAATTTCTCCAAAGCCAACTTCACGTTTCTTAAGACAAAAGTGACAAACTTCACAACACCCGTGCTGACAGACAATAGAAGTATGACTGCTGAATCCTACACAAATGCACTTTATAAGTACTTACACAAGTGCATGGATCATGCAATCCCTAACAGAACCAAGATGCTATCCTCCAAAAAAAGGAAGCCAATTTGGTGGTCTCCTGCCATAAACAAACTCTACAACAGAAGAAAGAAACTATTGCAAAAAAGAGTAAAATCCCATGAATGGAGTAACTCCCTGGTCAGCCTCGGTAAGAAGCTGAGATTCCTCATAAAATCCTCCAAAGCTAGTTACGAAAATAAAATCGTCACTGACTCTAAAGACAATCACAAAGCATTCTATAGCTATGTGAAGAATCTCAATGGCAACACTCAGATCTGCTCTGAGTTATAGCACAATGGCACTAAATATAGAGAACTAACTGATGTTGCCAACATCCTGGCAGGTAGGTTCAGTGCTAACTTTACCCCCCTCACATCCCCTAAAGGGCCCATCTCTATACTGTAAGAATGCAAAGTGCCTGTAATCACAGCTGCACAGGTAAAAAAACACACTCTCCAAAGCCAAGAACACAGCATCCATGGGACCTGACAACATCCCAGGCATAAACTACAGAATGAACTGGCACCCCACCTAAGTACCTTGTTCAATCATAGCCTCATTTCAGGCTATGTGCCCACTGAATGGTGCACAGTGACATTTATTCCACTCCACAATGGGGGAGCCATCACGGACCCTGGAAAATACCACCTCATTAGCCTGATGAGCCTGGTCTGCAAGGCTATGGAATGTATCATCATGGAACTTATAAACAATGACAATGGTCATCTCCAAACTCTGGACCCCATCCATTTCAGGTTTGTAAAAGGCAGATCATGTCTTCTAAACCAGATAGACTTCTTTGAAGCGGTCACCAAAGCCATAGATGAGGGTAAGGTGGTTCACACAGCCTATGTAGATCTCGCCAAGGCTTTCGACACCATCCCCCACTCTGAAATTATAGATAAACTCATTAAACTAGGTATAAATCCCTATGTCACAAGATGGGTTGCCAACCGGCTCACTGACAGAACCCACACTGTGAAAGTAGCAGACTCCAAATCCAACTTCAGACCAGTGACAAGTGGAGTACCACAGGGTTCCATCCTGGGACCCCTTCTGTTTGGTATCTACTTCTCTGAAGTACAGGCTAACACAGAAGGCCTCTGGCTAACGAAGTTCACAGATGACTGCAAACTAGGAGCCATAGTCAAGTCTCCAAATGATGTGGACATCCTACAAAAGGGCCTCGCTGAGACAGATGCCTGGTGACAAAGCCATGGCCTCAAGCTCAATGCCAAAAAGTGCATTGTCATCCCTTTTGGTAAAAACTCAGTACCCATGAACTACCACATAGGCAGTAATCTACTTAACACTGAAAGTGTGATAAGAGACCTTGGGACACAAGTGGACAGCAGTCTCTCCTTTGATAATCACATCGCCACAGAAGTCAGGAAATCATTCTACATGGCACACCTCATCACAAAAGGTTTCTCATCCAGGAAAAAAAGAGGTCATTGTTCCCCTCTACTCATCACTCATTAGACCCATTATAGAGTACAACGCCCCTTTTGGTATGTGCCACACAAGACATCTACAACAACTGGAAAGGCCACAGAAATACCTCACAAAGAGGATTACCAGCCTCAAACAGATGCCCTATGCAGACTGTCTCAAAAAACTGCAGCTTTACTCCGTCGCATATCACCTACTCAGAGGCGATCTCTGCCTAATTAACTATGCTAAACCCAGAGCTTGTGGACATGCTCCACTTAAAGAAATCCCAATCCCTCTGAGCTACATGCTCTAGGGACGTAAACCTTGTCATCACAATAAACAGAACATGCTGCAGGGATAGAGTTCTGTCCCAGAGACTTCCCATACTCTGGAACAAACTACCTATCTATATCAAACAAAGCTCCTCATTAGCACTCTTCAAGAAAAATCTTGATGATTGGATGGGAGATAGGAAATTCACCCCGGGGATCACTTCTGTGGCTCTGCTTGACAGTGGCACAGGAAAATAATTTTCTTGGGTGGCGAAAGCCAGGGTACCTTTTGGCTAGGCTTATATAGGCCATAGGGCCAATAGCCTAGTACTTACCTCTGAACCTATGATGAGCATCTTTTAAATCTAGCACTACCAGGAAGCTTGAATGAAGAAAAATTGTTAATAAGTTGTAAAGTGATATAATTTTGAATGTGGGCACTATCACAAACAGGTTTAGGAAAGAAAGATCCTGAACTGGTCTCTAAGCATTTTCTTTCTTTGGAACTAAAAACATTCTTGAATAAAAACATGTCACCACCTGGGAAGGAAGAACTGTCCCGATCACATTCAGAGACAGCATGTGATGAAAGGCAGGTGGAAATAGAAGTGTCTCGTCTGGTGGATGAGGGGTTAACCCAGAAAGGAATAATTTCCTCCAACTGCCATCTGTAACGTTGATGAATGATTGTCAGAACCCATTTGACTGAAACTATCTGTTTCCAAATAGAAGAGGTGAGATTCAGATTTTTTAGAAGAGAAATAAAGCTGCCTGGGTGGGACTGAGGTACAAGGTCCCTTAAATAGTCATTCTGACTTGGACTGTTCTTGACTTTGGGAGGTTGCAGAATTCTTTTTGGAACCCCCTTGCCATTTCTTCTGAAATGTATGTTTACTTGCATTTTGTTGAGATTTATTTTGCTTTTTTTTTGCCAAAACTGGCCAAGGAGTTAGAGAATACCTTAGAAATTTTGGAAAAAAAGGGCTGAAAAATCTTTCCCTGTACTGACGTAACTCTTCCATCACATATTTTGATCACCTCTGCAGCAGAGGGGCCAAAAACGGAATCTCTTTCCAAAGGAGAATTTAAAATCTCATGTTAACATCATCTGGGAGATACTAGGAACACAACCAGGCAAACCTCCTCAAAATAGTACCGGTGGCTGTAGCCCTGGAAAAAGTATCAACTGAGTTCAACACATACTGTAAACAATGAATGGTGACTTGTACAATAGAAGCAATGACATCATTTAAAGCAGATTTTCCTCAAAGGGAACATATCTGCCCAGAAAAGGCACAGCACAAGAGGACTGTTGATTCTAAAAAGCCTCAGAGGAATGTACTTTTCAGCAGCAAGAAAACTCAGTAATTTTAGCACCCAAAGCTAGCTTTTTAGTCAGCTCATCTCAAGCTGACAGTTTGAGCACATGGAAGGTGCCCTGAAGCTTTGGAATCAGGCTGGCTGTTATGTCCTATGCAGGATGTAGCCCATATAGTTAAAGCTATTGCAGCAGTGATCCATATGATGAACATCTGCAAAATACTCTGGCATTTAACCATTTAAAAGTGATACATGATATACTTTAAAAATCTGGCAAACATCCCACCATCCCACATCTTGTACTGTGTATTCCCCCAAGAGCTCTGCAATCACATTGTTAACACCAGTTAATTATCTATAAAGTCACAATCCATTTTGGCAACTCACTATACTCCGCAACTGTAACAAAACCCTGGAGTACTCTGGAACTACAGAGTGAAACAAACACAAACACTTTCCTAACAAAACTCGGGTAGTACTTAAACTCAAGCTGCACTACCAGTGTGTCACTTACACATAAAGCACGCCAAGCAGTTCTGATGAACTTCACTCTCTGTTGTTATTGACTAAATCTGTACATCTACTCTAATATCATAACTTTACTAATATCCTCACCCTACTACCTTTATGCTCTAATCTACACTTCTTAAACCTTAACCAAGATGTCTGTCTGTACAAGTGCTTATGACTTAACTACTGTATGTCATACACTTTGTTTGTCAGTATAATCTGTTTTATCTATCTACACTCCCAGGTTGCAAGTGAAATTAATTCAATTTTTGTCTTGATTTATTAATGTGACATTAACCAAGGTCAGTCAGAGTTAATGTATCATGGTTAAATTGTAATAATATGTTATACTATTTTAAGCCTAATACAATGGAGAGTTTTTGTTTTGAGGTTTATGCTGAAAAGAGGAAAATCACACACTTTTACTGTTCCTATAAGTACATGTGAATGAATGAATGAATGAATGAACAGATAAATAAATGTAAGCAAATATGGAATTCATACTTCTTGTCCCACTTGACAGAGCAACTAAAATAACATTGTAAGTATCTCCTCTAGAAACAGAATGGAAATGTGTCTCACTGCCTATGAGACATAAAGAATAACAGAGTCTGGTATGAGGAGGAAATAGGTTAGCTGAAGGGAAAGTCTCTGCTGATCAGAGTCATAGCTAGGTCAGCTGATGCCCTAAGCAGCCTCCAGATTAGTACTTCAATGAACCTGAAGTTAAGGAACAAAAATAAATAAATAAATAAAATAGATATTATATACTTAAAAAACAAAAAAAGTCATGCGGAGGGGAAAAACAGGTTAGGAACTATAAGAAAAGTGTTTGCAAGATCCTTTCTACTTACTGTCAATACAGCATTATCAAATGTATACAAACATTTTATAAAGCCATACTTAGGGGAGTAGCAAATGCAAATGCAATATAAATGACATGGGAGTATGGATTTTTAAAATGTTTGTATATTTCTTTTATTGTAATAATGCAATGTTTTACTTGATTACTGATTGCTAATTGAATTTGATATTTTATTGGCTGGCTGTGTCATGTGCTACTATGCAATGAAGAGTATAAAATGTATTGTACTTTTAAATTAATTGTAATGATAACTGAGGAAGGGTGTTTCCCGAAAGCTTTTATCTTGTATAATAAATTAAGCGTTTCTACTACCGTGGACTTATTATACTATGTTTTTAAAATGTATACTTTATAATAGGCCAAAATTCCTGAACACTTAGCTGATGGTTGTATTTCATTATCTGCTTAGCCAATAAGTTTGGCATGTAGGACAAAAGTGCCCCTTGTTCTGTTTGTACACATACAACCTTACTCTGGGGACTGGACTGGCAACTTTGCATTGTGCCCTTTTATTAGCATTTCCCTGCATGGCTTGGATCTTTGCCAGATTTGCCTCAACTGTTGAGCCCACTTGGCACACCTTTGTTATACCTTTTTCCTTAATTTTCTTTTACTGCATTGGATATAGAGGAAATCCCTCCTTGGCAGCTTTTCCTGCCACATATTGTAGAGCCTGTCAAGCACGATGGCTATTTTCTGAAGACTAATTGAAATCTGCACTAAAAAGATAATTTTATAAATGGTCTTAAAGCATAATTGCCATATTCTGTATTAACTTGTTACTATACATTTTATTTAAATTTATCTTATAACGCTACTTACCTTTTTTAACTTTTATGAATATTTATGAGCTATAATAGTTTACTAAAACCTATACTTTCTGTATTTTAAGTCTATACATTTACATTGTCTGTTAGTGTCCTTAATTCCTGACTAATGTAAAGGGCACTGCAATTTGTAAACGTGCACTGTAATTTGTAAACTAATTAACAAATTAAGCCTACCCTGTTATGCCCTGAGTGCATTGAATAACTATCACTACCTATTAAATAATGACTAACTAATGTGAAGTATTTTGAAATTTGACTGAAATGTACTATACTGAACACATAGCTGAATATGAATGTCATATTCTGAAACTTGACTGATATTTACATTAGCATATACTGAACATTTAAAAAATAGCTGTGTATATTTTGAAAACTAACTAAAGAAAAAGAATAAAAGCATAACTGAAACTGGTACGTTATATCCTAACTAATAGGAACTTATCGGCCTTTATACAATGGGAATGTACCACAATATTTAATAAATATCAGTACAAGGTTACCAGAGATGAATCCCAGTTCTGTCCATCTAGCTTTAACCAAGGGTTGCTTAGCATGAACTGGGATGCACTAAAATCAATTCTCCTTGATAAGGCAGTTGAGTTCTTCAACTCAACCTTCAGCATACTAAACAATCTCGCTCCCCTTAGACAAAAGAGGGTAGACCAACCATGCCAGTTGGCTAACAAGATCTACTAAGGATCTCATGAAATGCAGGGACAAATCATGGAAAATTTGGCAAAAAAAAAAAAAACATCTGACCTCGCCCAATACAAACAGCTCCAAAACCAGGTTAAACGCTTAGTACTACAAAACAAAAAAGAACACTACCTTACATTACAAAACCAACACAAGCAAAACCCAAAGAAATTCTGGAGTTCTCTAAACTCTTTATTAAAACCAGGATCTAGTAATACTCCTTGCCCAGACCCAAATAAAACACCCATTGAAATTGCTGCAACCTTCAACTCCTATTTCATAGATGCTTTAGCCAGTCTAACCACTACCTTTCCCAAGACCAACTTGCCCACCACAGACCCCTCCACAGCTAACACCAGTACATCCCCTATTCCCAGCTTTACTCTGTCACCTATACCCACCTCAACTATTAAAAAATTATTTCTAAAACTCAAAGCATGCACAAATGCCCTTGACAATATACCTGTGAAATACCTACAAATCTCAGCCAACTCAATCGCTTACCCTATCAGCATACTTCTCACCAGATCTGTCCATGAATCTTTTATGCCCATCATCTGAAAAAAAGCTTATATCCTCCCTCTACACAAGGGGGGCCCCAGCATAGACACCACCAACGTCTGCCCCCATTGCTATACTATCACCCATCCCTAAGATTCTAGGAAAATTTATACATTCTCAACTTCTTCACCTTCTGACTCACAACCACATCCTCTCCCCCACCCAACATGGATTTACACCAGGACATAGTACCACCACTGCCCTCATATCCTTCATGGACACTGTCGACTGAGCCCGTGACACTGGTAAAATTGTATCTTCACTATTTCTTGATCTTTCTAAAGCTTTCAATAATATATCCCACTCTCTCCTTCTAACAAAATTCTCTAATATAGGTACCTCACTTCAAACTCTAAATTGGTTCACTAATTACCTCACTAACAGTCAGCAAGCAACTAAATGGAAGAACTCTTACTCCCTTTCCTAAACACCACCACCGGTGTTCCTCAAGACTCCATTGTAGGCCCACTTCTGTTTAGCATACTTATCAATAACTTACACACCACACTCTCTCAAGGCTCAGTCATCCAGTATGCTGATGACCCAACTATCATCTGCACTACAAACAACTCCTCAGAACTACACCAACTCACCCAAAATGCCCTCACCTCCACTAAAATTTGGATGTCTAATAATTATCTTGCCCTGAACCCCAACAAAACCAAACTAGTAATCTTTGCTCCCAAAATGTCCACCCCTCTTCAAAAAGAGAATTTCACAGTTCAATCCCTAAATGGTACCACCATTGACATTGTACCTAGCTCAAAACTCCTAGGTGTCATCATAGATGAAAACTTCACGTTCAACCTGCACATCCAGTCCAGTGTCAAAAAGACACATCAAAAGCTTGGCACTCATTACCGACGCAAACATCTACTCAGTGCATCAGCCCAATTTTCCCTTGCCACTTAATTTCTATTACCATCTCTTTTATACGGTGCCCCCCTCCTCACCAACATTCAGTCCTCTCTAAAGTCCAAACTAGACTCATGCTACAAAAAAATTGCTAAGTTTTTAATGAATGCCTCCTTGAATTTCCCAACTATCTCACCATTATCCAACTAACTACAGCTCACAAACCCTTTCATAATCATCTGCACTACAAACAACTCCTCAGAACTACAACAACTCACCCAAAATGCCTTCACCTCCACTGATATTCGGATGTCTAATAATCATCTTGCCCTGAACCCCAACAAAACCAAACTAGTAATCTTTGCCCCCAAAACATCCACCACCTTCAAAAAGAGAACTTCACCATTCAATCCCTAAATGTCACCACCATTGACATTGTACCTAGCTCAAAACTCCTAGGTGTCATCATAGATGAAAACCTCACATTTGATCTGCACATCCAGTTCAATGTCAAAAAGACACATCAAAATCTGTCTTGGCACTCTCTACCGACACAAACATCTATGCAGTGCATCAGCTCAACTTTCCCTTGCCACTTCTTTTCTATTACCCTCTCTTTTATATGGTGCCCCCCCTCCTCACTAACATTCAGTCCTCTCTAAAGTCCAAACTAGACTTATGCTACAAAAAAATTGCTAAGTTTGTAATGAATGCCTCCTTGAATTTCCCAACTATCTCACCTTTATCCAACTAAGTACAGCTCACAAACTCATTCATAATCCATTCATGTGCCCTGCTGTATCTTCTATACTTACTTTATACCATCCTAACAGACCACGCCGATCCAGCAACCAACTGCTCGTAAATGTAGAAAAACCCAAACATTCAGCTGGCCAGATGTTTTACTCCTTTACCACTGCAAAACTTTGGAACTCCCACCCCTCAACACTTAGATCCACCCGCTCAGTAACCCTCTTCAAGACATTTCTGAAATAACACCTCTCCTCATCTTGGCTGTGCACATGTGCTAACACCATATCTCATATAACCTAACTTCATCCATCACAACTATTTTCACCCCCACTCTACTACTCTGGAATCTTCCTTTCACATCCACCTGTCTTTTTGCTTACTCCACCTCTCCATCCTGTCCACTTCCCTCTTCTACTAACCCTCATTGTCCTACCATTGATCCCTCCTGTCTACTTCCTTCTCTTCATAACCCTTATACACCTACCATTGAACCAGGCAAGACATTCAGGTACTCGCACAGCCTACCTTAATATCATACCACCACTTATATCTGCAACAATATCCACTGACTTTGCAGATTCCTGATACAGGACTCATATAGCCTATTACTAAGCTAATGTGTGACAAGTTTAAGTACCTAGTCTTTGATTAATTCTTATATCCACTTTGCACCCATTGCAGTAAGTGTCCTATATAAAATTTGGTAGATGAAAACTGCTCATATAGAATGTTCTCATGTATACACTCTGTTGCTTGTATAATATCTTTGATTTGAGAATGATTACTTACATAATGTTTTTTTTTCCACCAATAGTATAAGCTGCCAATAATATGTACTAAATGTCTTTATTAATGTAAATTCTGTATTGTATGTGAAATGACTTATATGTAGAGCTTTTCTCCCCAGGGCTCCACTGAAAATGGGCACTTCTGGCCCAGCTGGACCATCTCAGTAATCAAATGCAAATAAATAAATAAAATAAATAATACAATTGTCTGAAACATGAGAACATTTTGCTAGTGTTATTTGAACACAAATAAACTGAAATCCATTTGAACACAGATAGACTAAAAACTGCTACTGCTGTACAATTGTTAAAACATGAGAACATTGTCTGAAAACAACCATACTTGCTTTAAGCATTGAAAAAATAACTGAAACACATAGACAGTCAATTTCTGTCCCACAGTGCTTTGCCAAATTTTGGTCTGTATTGTTCCATTCGCTGATGAAGTAAAGGAAGGTTTGCTTTAATGCTGAAGTGTCCTTTTATAGTTAGGCCTTTTAAACCTCTTTTTCATTTCTTGTGCAAGCTGGTTTTAGTATCAGGTCCTTAAAATAACATTTGCATTTTTAACAATTATAATCTGATAGCATTGCTTATTGCCCTGACTTTATTTACATTTTTTTCTGCATGAAATGCAGCTTTAACATCTATAAATTTGCAGCATTACTTGCTGTACTGACTTTATTTACATGTTTTCTGCATGAATGCAGCTTTAACATTTATAAACTGGCAGCATTACTTGTGGTACTGACTTTATTTACATTTTTCTGCATAAAATAAACATATATTATTCTGCACGAATAAACATTTGCTGCTAATAAGCTCTTGCAAGTCTGACACAACACTTAATTTCGACATAATGTAATTTTTTTAAATGTTACTGTCACACTGGGGATGTCACAAGAATTCTGCTGTTATTATTTTTTCAGACTGATTGGCTTTATTTAAAAATCCAATCTCCAAAGGCTTGCTACTGACTGCAATTACCTTTGACCTTTTAAACCCTGATAGTGTGCAAATTGTCATGAGTAATGAAATGCATAGTCTGCTGTCCTTTTTAACCTGGAATAAAGTCAAATGCAACAACTGCTTTGTTGCTCAACTATCATAACCTTTATACATATTTTGAAAATCTGGTATGTCACTGGCAACATTAACCTGAGCTACAGCATACTTTTGATTATCCTTTGGGTTCAAAGTTTGTGCATTACTTGTGTCATTTGCCCAGTCATTAACCATAGTGGGCTGCCTTGTATTTGAAAAGTTATTTAAATCAGTAACCTGTAGCTTTATTGGAAACAACTGGAACTAATTACATGCTTTTGTTTCCATGTCCAGTATTTAGGACACTGTTTTTTTTTACATACAAAAAAAATTAACTGCTGGGATTGGTGAAATCTGTTTTACTGCTGCAATATCAATATTTACAGGAAAAATGTCATTACTGGCATCTGATGTTTACAAAATCTGTTTCTGTCTTATCAGTAAATGGTCAGTTTTTCTAAAGTCTTAGCTGTAGCAATTGCATTTAACTTGATAGTTGTATCAAGTTTCTGAACTTATTTTAAATGATAATTAAAGTAATAATGTAAGACTGTGCATTTTTGCACCTATATACAATCAGTTTTAACTGTTGAACTTTTTACACTTGTCTCGTGACTCTTAGATTTTAATATACTGTTCAGTGAGTGAAACTCCACCCACTGTCTTACCATAACTGTTTCTTTAGCTGACATCATTTAAATATTCATTAGTACTAAATGCTGCAAGAATGTGCTATTACTGTCTACATTTTTTTGGATAAATAGTAAACTGTAATGCATTAAATGGATAGCACTGTCTTTAATTCAGCTTGCCTTACTAGGCTAGCTATAATCTGAGCTGATATGCTTGGCAAACTGACATCTCTTTACGAAACATATACAATCTCAAACTGATTACACAATGTACTCTTTTATACATAGGATCTGAATTTTTAACTGTGCTGTCACTTTTATAATGTAGTATTGCCTTTTAAATTGTAAATTCTGTAAACTAGCGAACATTATTTTGTCTCTGTCTATATTACGATATTGTTTATGCATTGCAACACTTTAATACAAAGTTCTTAAACAAACAATAATACAAAAATGTGTTTGCCAAACTGTAACTGCAAACCCTTCATTCTGCTAATTTATTATTATTTATTTATTTATTTTACATTTGTTGATGGGAAAGTCCAACTGGATACATGTCCATTTTCAGTGGAGGCCCGGGGAGAAAAGCTCCAAACTTACAAACAGATAAAGACAAGCAAGTTACAGTATATGCACAAACATATTGTATTAACACACAAGTTACAGTCTCACATTTCAAGCTTATGTAGAATACTGTTTACATACAGAAATATATAAAATATGTTACAGTTTCTCTTATCAAACCTATAGGTGCAGCTTATATACAGGGTATCCGCAAAGAAATCACAATTTCTCTTTTCAAACCTTTTAGTATAAGGGGTTAGTTGCTATGAATAAGAAATTGCAGGGATATGGAAGTAGATGAGGCTTTAGTCAGGGTTAGAGCAATTTGATTGTTAGTTCTGATATACCTTACAAGACATAGAGGCATATGGTTACTCTTTTTTCTAACTGACCACACCCAATATGTCTTTCTGAGCACTTCAGCTGTGTCAGCTGAACTGGAATTTATTTTATCTTTAACCCATAAAACTGCATGCTTCTGTCATAACCAATTCTTTAAAATATGTACATTTGCACATATCTTTTTACTGAAATCTAAACCAGTATATACAGAGCTATTACACTTTGAACTGGTAGCTGCCATAATCTTTGACTTTTTAAATTCCGACAAGACCACACTTGCATCTTTTATATGTGCAACTGAAATTGGTTTTGTCTGTAAATAATGAAATAACCTTAAACCATGACAGATTAATGCTCTGATCTTTACAGCTAGCTATGGAAGGTATTTTTTTACTTAGCACTGAAGTCTGTTCTTCAGTTTCAAAATCTGCACCTTGATTTCTTTTTTTTTTTATTTCTCTATAGTGCAATGTAAACTTGAGACATTGCTTGCGTGTTATGTATGTAGACTGTGTTGACATTTGTAATACTGCAACATACTTCTGTATTCTGAATTGTATGTATTATATTCTGAACATCTGTACGTGAAACTATACTACAACTGAAATTATTATGTTGAACTGTATGTGCTGAAGCATGTATGTTTAAACTGGAGACCATACTGAATTCTAAGTCATTAAACCTTTTGCGTTTACACATATTGAATATAATATAACATTGTGGTATGCAAACTCAGCACACATCAAGAACATCTATGAGACATTATGAGATACCATTTGGCATGATTCAATGCAGTGAGAACAGAGAGAATGCTATACATCATATATACTCAATAGATAGTAATTTGATGCACTACTGGTTGTAAAAAAAAACAGACAGGAGATCTATGTGTAAGAGCCAGCTTATAGTAATTTGTGTAACTGAGGATAACTGCCCTAACACATATATATGCAAGCAGCAGAAACATTTTGGTTTCCTGGATCCATCACTGTTTCAAAAACAAAACACGTTCTACTAAGTAAAGTTACAGAAGATATCCTTCTCTACATCTGCATTCTATGTGGTGCCAAATATTATGGTACTCTAAAGAAAACCGATTTACAGATGTGATGCATTTTTTTTACTTTCTCTGTTATTTCACATTTGTAACACAGCTAGTAAACAAAATATGTGTAATATTTTGACTTGTTCTCTGTAAATATGAGCAAGAAAATGAAAGAAAGAGAAATGTATGATGCTGTCAACTAAAATGCAAAATGTAACTTTGTACTTTAAGAAGCCATCAAGTCACAAAATGCAAGTTAAGTATACTTCAAAAGGAGCAGATTTCCAGAACTGTGAAAGGAAGTAGACACTAATATGCAAAACGTTAAGAGCTGTACATGCAATCTTAATTGCTGCCAGTGTATTATTTTCTGGGTATAGGAAAGGGCACATGTAAATAAGCTGTTCTTCCATGGAAACATTTCTATTACTTGTGAAAAAATGGCTGAGTTTATTTTTTCTGTGGGAAAGCAACTAATGTAAGCTGAGTTAATGTAATTACATCTGTTTCTTTGGAAAGAAAATGATAATCTAATTACTGCTGGGCTTTCTGAGCAGAAATGAGGAACAGAAATGTATAAATATTTGGGAAAAAAAAACAGAGAAACACCTTCATCTTCACTTTAGTCTCTGCTTGGAAGATGTTGGTAATATATCTGTGTCTGTTAGTCTACCTTGTTTATTAACTTTATTATTTTAAAATAGTTAAGGCCAGCATTTCTTTAGTAACCGACAGGTGAAGTATTAACTGGCTATAGACCAGATTCTTGTTTACATATTTTGGCTGTAGAGTTTACAGTTATTTTAATATTCAACTGAACACTTAAAGGTACATACCAAATAAAATATAAAAAAGGACATAAAACAAGGACCAAACAATACTGCATATTTAATCTTTGTCTTCAGTGCCGGCTTTATTGTTTAAATAAAGTTTATTTACTCACTGTTAGATGTTATGGTTGGCATTTATTATATATGTATGTATTATCTAAAAAGGTGGGCAATAAGCACTGTAGGTTGATAAAGGTCTGATTTTAGCATTCTGAATTAGCTAGACCACTTGAGCCTGCTACAGTTTATATTTCACTAAATCAAGCTGGTACATCTATTTCTCTAGACCTATTTATAGTAGTGGCAGTACTATGGTGCCAAGAAGAAAGCTGTCAGCCTTTCCTGGGAATTGTGTGTGTGTGTGTGTGTGTGTGTGTGTGTGTGTGTGTGTGTGTGTGTGTGTGTGTGTGTCTGTGTCTCTGTGTTCCTCTGTGTGTGCTGTGAAAATAACTTGTTTGAAAAGCAGTTACAATAAATAAGGGGCATTGTAAAACAATTCAGTGATAGAGTTGTGAGAAATAGGTCTGTACCTGAGTGGTGTGCAGTCTGCTCCTAGTGTGAATGCTTGAAGCTCATACCCAGAACAGCAATACTTATTCTCTTTATGTTGTTGGGACCAAGTTGCATTTTTTTACTTGATGATTGACTCACAGTTTTTATTGTGTGAAGGTGATGAGGATAAACTAATTTATTTTTTTTTTATTTATTTGAATTCTATAACTGGCTTTTTAGAATTTACTGTTCAATATGATAAATTAACTATAAATTTTTAGAATATTCTTTTCAATATGATAAATTAAATATGAATTTTTTAGATGTCAACATTTCAAATAATTTCGTACAGGCATGGTGTAATTCTAATATTGCATTTCACTTTGAAAATAATATTTCTCACATCAAAGAGAAACAAAGTAAATCAGTTAAAGAACAATTAAAGGAATATGAGAAAAAAATAACCAAGTATAGGACTTTACAATTAGGTGACACTTTCTTTCAAGCGTGTTTGAAATATGAGAGAATGCCTACAGAATTGAGACTTTGGAGATTTCCTTATAATTTGGAACAGGACTCAGTACTACATCAGGAATTTCTGGCACTCTTATACAGAACAGGTTTGAAACTGATTGAGATCTTAATATGGGATAACAACAGATGTATGGAGAAACATCTGAAAGATATTAAGGCATTAGACAAGTGATGGCAAACCTGTGATGCTCATGTCAAAGGTGACACTCCATGACATTATTGGGTGACACGCCAGCATTCACCAACACCCAAGTTACCAAAGAAACTGCTTTTGCATTTGTTGCTTGTGTGAAGAACCTTGAATTATTTTGTGCCAGGAGCCAGTTCAACAACACTGCGGCAGAAGTTAGGAAGTTAATAACCTCAAGGACTATTTTGGTATACTGTCTCGATAGAGTCTGCAAAGGGCAGTGCTGACATTGTTTTCCCTTTGTGGTTACACTTCTACAAAGAGCAAGTAGTCTGCATTTCTAGGAGTGTGCTGTTTTACATTCCTCTCAATTTTCCCTCTTAATCCCTCCTAAAACTGGTGACTTTTTACACTTAATAATGGCAATAATTAGATTTATAGACTCATTTTACTTCAGAAAATGTATATTAATTAACATTCATTTTTTTGTGAGTGTCTCAAATTAATAGTACTAGTAGTTTAAGACTGCCCATGTCTCTTGTTTCCAGATCTGCCCTTGATTCTGATGAGATTTGTCCCTGATGTAATGTGAGCTATGTTGTTTTATTTATTTATTTGTTTGTTTGTTTGTTTGTTTGTTTGTTTGTTTGTTTGTTTGTTTATTCATTTATTTATTGTATGCTTTATTTTTGGTTTGGGGGGCAACATGCCTGCAGGGTCAAGTTAGGCATTTTCCAAATTTTTGACACACCGAGCCAAAAAGTTTCACCATCATTACTTTAGACAGTGTTATCACAAATAATCACTTGTTTGACACTACAAAGGCTAAACACAATGCTATTTTTGTCAAAGTCAAAAGAGTGATACAAACTGTTAAATACAGAAAGGAGAAAGAAACTGAAAAGTGACATAAATAACTTGGACAAAATAAAGGCCTACCTGGTCCCTGCAAAATAATCTAAACCTGCTGTTTCAATTGCTATAAATGATTTATCTATTGATTTACCAAACCAAGTAAATCTGGATACCGCTGAGGAAACAGTTTTTTTTTTTTTTTTTTTTTTTTTTGAGGAATTTCCACCGTTGAGATGTTCCTAGAGATTAGCTGTTCATTACACCGATCAGGACCCACACAACTTACATTAGCATGTGAACCCGAAGGGAACTGGTCATTTCTAGGGCAGATGCTGCAGGAATTCATAGATGAGATAAGCAACAGTTTGGATAAACCTGAAATACATGAAAAAAAATCAAGGTTTTCAATTATAGTTCTCTGTCTATTACCCCAGACTTTATTGATTTGTTTCTGAAGGGGCTGGCATTTGTTCCAATGACTCAAACTAAGATGACAGAGGTACTAATTGAGCTTAAATGTTTTGTACTTAAATTCAACTTGAAGTTCCTGATGCACTGAACAGTAAGTAATGATTTTTTTCAAATTCTGCAGTTAAAAGTAGAAGTGTTTTAACCCTACACCTACTATCTAGTGCATGCAATTTTTGAAAAGTTATATGAAAAGGACATCATGGACTTCTAGAGTCACAGCAAACACTTCAGTTTGAATCTAAAACATGATGAACAGCAGTTACTAGATTCCATATGTTCCAACAGGTCAACTCAGATCATGAAACCAGACAAGGGGGGATGCTTGTAGCTGACTACAATATGTATACTTTTAAAGTATTTGGTGTTTTATTCAATGATACAGCATATGATTTCAAATCTAAAATCTTCGACAACATTGCATATCAAAGGACTGCTTTATGACTTGAAAACTTACTGTCTGAGGGTTTTATTGACAAAACTTTCTATGAGTTTCTGGTAGTTAGATTTCCTATAACTCAAAAAAGTCACAAAGCACAAACTGAAGCAGATAAACACAAAAGCCAGAAGAAGTAGTTGAATTGAACCCACTCAAAGTATTGCAGGCTGGAAATCACCTCACAGTTGTAGAATGCAGAATCCACTTTATTAACTTCAGACAAAAAATCCAAGAATGAGCTCTTTCATCCAGAAAGATCTAGACTTCATCAGACAATTTACCCTGCATAGTTACTTCCTTCTTATACAGTCCAAACAGGAAGTTCAACCCAGTTATAAACTAATCAGTTATGTCATTAAAAGCACAATATTTACAGTCACTGAATTTAAAAAGCAGACAAAGTATACAAAGTTCATGGAACACACCACCCTAAAAACACACTATATATAAACACTGCTTCATAAAAATGACAATTTACAATAAATATTTAAATATGTTGAATGTGTTAAAACAATAAATATGTGTGATTAAATACTAAAAACTAGATATAGTAGAAAATGTTAAGAAAATAAATATACTTAACATAAATACTGAACATGTAAATTATTTAAAATGTTAAAATGCATAATGGAGATATATATATATATATATATATATATATATATATATATATATATATATATATATATATATATATGCACATATATAACACACATTTTATCTTTCTAGTACCTTTAGTTTTAAAATTGGGCTAATTGAAATATGCTCATTCAGGCCTGGCCAGTTCCCGACATTCAAATATAATTGCCAGTATAATTCTCGTTTCTAAAGTAATAGTGACCATGCACCACCCGTCATGTTGGTACTGATATTGTCTATAATAAAAAATTGGAACTTATGGTCATTATACTCCAAAACATGTTTGTAAAGAGAATTTGTTTCTTTTTTATTCCTTATGCCATATAGGTGTTCGTATATGCGATTTTTTAACTTTCTATCAGTCTTGCCTATGTAAAAGCAAGAACAGGTGGTACACATGGCACAGTAAATCACTTTCTCCGAATTACAGTTGTATTTCTGATTGATTCTGATTTCAATATTATTAATGTCAAAAATATTGCCTTCTTTAATGTAACTGCAATAGTTACATCTACCACATTTGTTCATAGAACCTGACCCGTGGTTTGGGTAAGAGTTACTACTCTCAAATATGTTTTTCATATTCTTGCTTTTCCTATATACTATAATAGGTTGCGGTCCTATTAGTGGTCTGATGTTCTTGTCATGTCTCAAAATAGACCAGTTTTTTGTTACGATGTTTCTTACTATGTAACTATCTTGAGTGAATACAGTGATGAAAGAAGTCTTATAATCAATCTTACTTACAGCATTGTCAGTTTCTTGATTACTGGTGGAAGGACCACTGTCAGTCATACTACAAGAAAGTAAAGGTACATAAAACCCACGCTCTCTCTTGTTAACCACCTCAATCATTATATCACTAACGAACTTACAAGGATAGCCTCTTTTTTGAAACATATTTTTCAAGTTGTCACATTCCTCTAAAAATTCATCAGTACCAGATACCATACGAGCTGCACGCACAAACTGTCCCTTAACTATTGCTTTCTTTAGTTTGACTGGGTGTGTACTAGAAAAATGCAATAGTGAGTTTGAATACGTGCGTTTCCTGAAGATTTTTGAAACAAACCTCTTATTTTCATAATCCTTTTCCAGAAAGATGTCTAAAAAGGAAATTTTGTCAAGGTCTCTGGTATAGGTGAACTTTAGAAAGTGGTTCCAATATAATTTATAAAATCATCAATAGCATCAACAGGTCCATCCCACAGAACAAACATATCATCCAAAAACATGGCGTAAAATTTGATGTGCTCAAAATAACATGAAGAAAAAAAGAAATTTCTTCTCCCATTGCCTAACTACAATATTTGCATATAAACCACCACATACAGACCCCACAGCCACCCCTTCTTGTTGTAAGTAAATTTCTTTGTTAAACAAAATGAAATTGTTTTTAAGGACAATTTCCATCAGTTGTGAAAAGACCAAGGTCTAGAAGTGTGAGATATCTTTTTCATATAAGAAATCTGTAAATCACTCCAAAGCAATTGTGTGAGGTATGACTGAATAAAGGTCCTTAATATCAATAGTAACAAAAACAAAAGTGTCCTTGAAAGGTATCTCATCCATAGCTTGTAAGAAGCTCCATGAATACTTGCAGATATGTGTCTCACTCAATATGTGTTCTTTTAACTTATTGTCCAGATATCTCGCAAGGGGGTGGGTGATGGACCCCTTGGAGTCTACTATGGGTCGCATGGGTGGTTGGCTAAGATTTTTATGCAATTTTGGCAGCCCAAACATGACTGATATTTTAGGGCAGGGAACAGAGAGAAAATTAAGCACATCAATAGAAATTGAACCCTCTATAAATAAATCTTGGAGTTCATTCCTTATATGCTGGTAAGAAGTGTTCAGTTCATTAATGTATGACCTTAAATATGCTTTTCCTTCTAGAATACAAAACATTTTCTTGTTATAGTCCTCATAGTCCATCAAGACAACACCTCCACCTTTATCAGGTTTCATAATTCTAACATTTTGTGAAAAGATTTTTATTTCATCCATTACCTTTCTCTCATTCATGTCAGAGTTCCTACTAGAAAGCTTAGAGTTACGTATATCTAACTCATACATGTTCTCAAAAAGTTGGACAATGGGATGAAGTGGGGGGTTGTATGTACTAGAGATGGCTAAAGGGTTGACAAAGGAACCAGGTGCAGAGTTTTTAAAAAGAATGTTCAAGTTCAGCTTACGTGTATACATTCTTAAATCCATAAGAGTATTAGAAACATTTAGGGGCTGTGGGGGTACAAAGGTAAATCCTTTGGCAAACAAATCACAGTGTTCAGAATTAACAGCAATACTGGAAAAATTGTACACATTAAAGTCACCTAAAGTGTTGGTAACTATGTGGCAGGGTGGGAGTAAATGGTCCATATCATCACCTAAATTGTTTGGTGGTGAATGCAACAAGTTAATTAAAGTCACATATACATCCTGTTGTTCCAGGACTGGTACCTCTTGCCCCCTCTGTTCACCATCCCTCCCCTGTTCCAATGGTTGTTCCTGTTCATCGGGGCCATATCCCTATTGTTGTTCTCCTGGGGACCTTTGTTCCTCAGACGCTCTGAGCATCTCAGGGGGGGGAACTCTTCTGTGTCTAAAAAAACCTGACCAGCGTTACTAGTTGAAGGATTGTCAGCATCAATAACATTGCTGTTACTGTTTCCAGAATTCCCATTAGAATTAGTATATTTTCTGCCCCATTTCTGGGAAGGGGGAGGGTCTGTCCCTATTCAGTTTCTTAGTTTTACGAAGTTTAATAGAACTTACTAGATGCTCCATACTCTTAAAAATTCTCACATGCTCAAATTTGTGTTGTTCATAATGCAAATGTTCACAAATGCTTTTATCAATATCAGAAACAGAAACAGATAATTCATTAATTAAATCATCATTATGTTCTACTATCAAACGTATATATTCTATGCCATGTCTATCAAATAAAGCAACTAGCTCTTTAAATAGTTTAGAATTGTACTGTAACCCATTAGGGTAGCGCCACATTCTTAAACCGTTTGGCACTATATTGTCCTTAATACATTCTCTAAAATAAGCATTGTCAAGCTGAAGTCGCTTAATTTTAGAAAGTTTGTAATCAAACTGATCAAAAACAGATGGTAAATCATTGTTACCAGTGTCCATTGTGGCTCTCTCAGCTTCACCAAAGGAAAAAGTTTCTGCAAGGCAGTCTTTTAATGCTGGAACTGTGCCTGCTGATGAATTAATGTTCACAGACTGGTTAATGCATTGTTCACAAGGTATAGATGCATTAATACTGTCCTCTCCATTAGAAACATTTGAAAAATGTCCATTAGAAGGTTGTTGAGAGTTATTTGAAAGAGAAACATCACTTAAAACATGCTGCAGGGCTGTGGAAGCCATTACAGCCCCACCAGCTGCCTGCTGCTGATGCATGATGATGTCAGAAGGGGATGTGTTCAGCAAGGAATCCACTTTGAGTCACAGGGACTGTACTACTGAACTCAAGGCAAGTACAGTTTGTTGCAGAGTCTCCAAATCAGTGTTCTGAAAAGAAAGTGGGCTCGATGAATCCCTGCTATCTTCACTGGCCATCCCAAACTCAAAAAAGTCACAAAGCACAAACTGAAGCAGATAAACACAAAAGCCAGAATAAGTTGCTAGATTCCATATGTTCCAACAGGTCAACTCAGATCATGAAAACAGACAAGGGGGATGCTTGTAGCTGACTACAATATCTATACTTTTAAAGTATTTGGTGTTTTATTCAATGATACAGCATATGATTTCAAATCTAAAATCTTCGTCAACATTGCATATCAAAGGACTGCTTTATGACTTGAAAACTTACTGTCTGAGGGTTTTATTGACAAAACTTTCTATGAGTTTCTGATAGTTAGATTTCCTATAACTCAAAAAAGTCACATTTCCTATAACCCCAGCAGTGTTTGGTATTCTGAAAATTCTCAAGAAATTATCTGACCCACCATATAGATTAATAATTTCTTCGTGCAGTTCCAAAACTGAAGGATTGGCCACACGTATTGATGTAAAATTAAAAACATTTTTTTACAATGCCAATCATGCTATAAAAGACTCATGCCATTTTTAGAATAATTGATATGTATAAACGTAAATGAACATACCCTAATGGTGACAGCTGATGTGAAAGATCTCTTCCAGTATTCCCTACAACACACTTGTCATAATTGGTTTCATGAAGTTATTGTGATGAACACATCTTTTGATAATGCAGAAATCAGTTTGCTTCATGATGGGATGGGAATTGTTTTAAATAATTTTATGTTTATTTAGGGAAAACATTTCCGGCAGAAAAGAGGGTGGCCATAGGTGTAAGGAGTGCACTAGTTTATGCTAATATAGTTATGTGGTACTGGGAGAAACTGAATTTTTAGAATTTGCTATTCAATATGATAAATTAACTATGAATTTTTAGAATTTACTTTTCAATATAATAAATTAACTATGACTTTTTTAGATGTCAACATTTCAAATAATTTGACTGGGCAATTTGAATCTAATGGTTATAGGAAACCTACCTATTCTCACATTTTTTTTTTTACATTTTAGCGCTAACATCTTATTCTTTTACAAAAAAAAGGGGTTTGCCAAAGGTCAGTTTATTAGGCTTTCTACACCAATTTCAGATGATAAGTTCATGAAAGAAGTGGGTTTTGTCTTCAATGTTTTTGCAGAGAGGATACCCCAAGGAACTAATCCACAATTTGGCAGATTAAATTTCCATTAGGAGGAAACAAGTCTGCTGTTAGAAAATGCATGGCTAATTCATATTTATCAATGACATAACTAATGTATCTGTACCAGGATAGAAAAGGACCATTGGTTGTGTGGGACATTATTAATTGTGGAACAAAAGGGGTGGTTTATATTGCCTTTGTATATTCTATGATCTTTTTTTTTGGTGAGAAGACAGAACTCAGACAAAGGATTTATGAGTACAATTATAATTTAAATAAACAAAGATTCAACTAATGCCCTTAGTAAATAAGCACAGCAATGCACTAATTTCAAAAAGTTAAACATTTTCATATTGGAACAAGTTCCTTATCCAGTATGAAGTGTAAACTGGGAAAATATGACTGAATACAGGGAGTTCTTGTGGAAATTGATATTAAATTCTAGGGTATCTTCAGAATTATATGAAGACATATCTATTAATTGTGTTTTAAAAATGAAGGCTGCTGAACTATAAGAACAATTTTTGTTTGGTACCTGTTTTAATGTGTTTTTGTATATTTGGTATGTACCTTGAAGTGTTCAGTCACTATTTAACTTAGATCACATGGTTTCATACCTCTCAACCTCTTAGTGCATGAGATCTGGATAAAGCCTGACAAAATCAGTGGACAATGGCCCAAAAATAGGGACAGATTTTAAATATTGCTCTTATAAACTTAGAATGTTGCTAGAGTAATAATGTTTATGTTAACATACATTTTCTGAAGGATTTGAAGTCTGAAACTCAAATGTATATCATTATTTAGTGAAGTCAGTCTTCAGATAATCCCAGTGATTTGCCAGAAAACCAATCATTTTATGAGGAACAGACCAAAAATATTACACAAAAATCTGGACATTCTGTGAAAATCTGGACAGCTGAGAGGTATGCATAGTTTATATGGCTACCTAAAGGTTTGTACAATGCTATGTGTTTGCATTCTGAAGAAGTCTATAATAAAAATGAGATGTAAGCAATCAATTTCACTGAAAGACATTTGGTCAGCATTCATTTCATTTATAGTACCATCCATGTTGGGATGTTGGGGACTTAACCCTCCTTGCAAATAGACTTGTTTTGGGTAACTGTCATTGAGTTTGATGGGCAAGTATTTGGTGTGGGATCACCATACTGACCTGTTGCAAATTCATAGTTTATTCCAGATCATATGTTGGGGTTAGCATAAACTGGGGGGCTATAATGGTTAAGGTCTTCAACTCGTAGACACAAGGTACAGGATTTGATCCTGACCAAGGATTATTGGCTAGGCTTAAAATGGCCTTACAATGGCTCTCCAGGACAGTTGCCTAGCATTCACCTATGTGTTCTTGATTGTTTGTTTATTATCTCCTGTGGCAGACAGTGATGAGTATCGGGTGTGTAAACCAGAATGAATGTTGCACTGTTTTGCTTTGTTTGTTTTAGCATGTTGAGTAAGGAATTCAAGACCTATGACTACAACCATAGAGCAGTGTACTATGAATTTAAGTGGGCACTAGTTTGGTTTTAGAAATGGAAGTCAGTATCTTATCATATGCAGTCTAGTAAGTGTAATGTTTTTATTAGTTCTTTTAATGACAATAACATTTTGTGTCAATTTGACTGCAATGTTGCATTTGTTTTTGATTAAGGGATGTGATTTTTTGTTGAGTGTGACTTTAAATTTTCAGTCTTTAGTGCTATTATATCATTTGATGATTTTAATTGAGGTGATAGATCTGTTGTAGCATTCATTGACTATTTAATGTACTGATCTGGAATAGCTATTCTTACATCCGATGAAGTCCTGTTATACAATATTGAGAAAATCACGTATACCTTTTATCATCATTTTGACTCATTTGTTTTAATTCATTTTAATTGATTATCATATTAACAGAATCATTTGTGTTATTCAGTCTTATTTTTCATGGCTTTTGAAAGGATGTTTGAAATGGCTATTAGCCTATAGTTCTTAGTCTCTGTAGAAGTTTCACCTTTGTTTTCAACAGCTATATGAGCCTCGTCCATATGTCAGGTACTTTGCCTTTTTAAATGTTTGCATCTATAAGAGAAACTGCAGCTATGCCTATTGCTAGGAATTAAGCAGCCATATTATGAATTTTAAGACTGTGCAGCCATTTTATAAATTTTGGGCAGATTTAGTTTAAGAGTTTCCTAGTACTGATTTCCTAAAAATGTGAACTTTATTTTGCATGCACAATGCACTCCCTAGTGTTAGTAGTGAGGAGATTGTTGAGAGTACTACTCCCTAGTGCTAGTAGTGAGGAGATTGTTGAGAGCATTAATCCTTAGTGCTAGTAGTGAAGAGATTGCTGAGAGTACTACTCCCTAGTGCTAGTAGTGAGGAGATTGCTGAGAGTACTACTCCCTGGTGCTAGTAGTGAGGAGATTATTGAGAGTATTAACCCCTAGTGCTAGTAGTGAAGAGATTGTTGAGAGTACTATTCCCTAGTGCTAGTAGTGAGGATATTGCTGAGAGTACTACTCCCTGGTGCTAGTAGTGAAGAGATTGTTGAGAGTATTAATCCCTAGTGCTAGTAGTGAAGAGATTGTTGAGAGTACTACTCCCTAGTGCAGTGAGGAGATTGTTGAGAGTATTACTCCCTAGTGCTAGTAGTGAAGAGATTGTTGAGAGTACTACTCCCTAGTGCTAGTAGTGAGGATATTGCTGAGAGTACTACTCCCTGGTGCTAGTAGTGAAGAGATTGTTGAGAGTATTAATCCCTTGTGTTAGTAGTGAAGAGATTGTTGAGAGTACTACTTCCTAGTGCAATGAGGAGATTGTTGAGAGTACAAGGAATAGATGTTCCAAAGTAGTTACAGAGCAATTCAGCAGCTTCTTTTATCAAATGAGTGTAGTTATGGGTGAATAGAGTGGTGGTACTTCTAACTGTGAGAAAAGTGTTGTTTCCTAGTATTCTTTGGGTGGAGTTTTCTTGATCAAAAAAGTTCCTTTTGCAGCTTTTGGTTGTTCTTTTTTATTTGCTCATAAGATGCTTTTAAATGTGTCATTTGGGTATTTTATCCAAGCTTTATCCCCTTGGTTTTCAGTGCTATTAGCTTTTTGGTCATCCATGTTCGGGTGGCATGTTTACCCTCATAGACATTTTTGGGGTAATATTGACTATATGGGTCCTGTATCTAAGGTGCCTTATCTAAGCTCAGTAAAGTTTATATGGGTTGCCATTTTGTTTTTTTGGATTACATAGAGGCAGTACTTCTCCTGTTCTAAGTTTTTCAAGGTATATACCTCAAGGTATCTGTGAACATTGTTAGGTTTTACAATGGTCCTGTATAATGAATGCCTTGTGGTTATCACTTATAGAGACAACTAGAATTCCAACAGAGGTAATGTGTACTGTGTGAAGTCCTGATACTGCATCTTAGGATTCTTTCTCTTTTGAAAACATTAACAACATGAGCACAATGTGTGATTATTTGATTTAAACAATATAACAGAATATGAATGGTGTTTGTAGAGACAGATTTGTGTCCCTGAGACTCCCCCATCTGTGGAATAGACTCCCTCTCCACATCAAGCAATGTACCTCATTAACCATTTTTAAGTGCAACCTGGATAGCTGGATGGGGAACAGAAAATACACCCCTGAGATTCCACCTGTGTCCCTGCTGAACACTGGTATTGAGTGCTGACTTGTTAGAATATGGGCTAAATTCTTGGCTAGACTTGTAAGAGGCCCAGGGTCAATGGCCTAGTTACTTCCTATGATCCTATATATTTGTGTCTCTGGCACATCCTATTTCTCAGCTGGTTCAAGTAAGACTGTTCTTATTAAATACTGCTGTTCCACATTCTCTTTTATATGGTCTGTTTTGTGTCAATATATTGTAGTCCTTTGGAGTAAATTTTAGGTTTCTAAGTGGCCTTTCATCTAAGTTTTCTCGATGACTATTATGCCTTAGCTATAATATTCACAGAATGCTCAGTTCATTTAGTCAGCATTCTGGCATAAGTCACATATATTAAGGGTTTGATTTTTCTCCTTCAGGTTTGACCATATTTCTTACTATGGTGTGGCTAGCCTACTGATTTCTACTACATTGAATGTATCATTTGAAGTTGCATTTTTGGCCTCTGCATTTTACAAGGGCCTGGATTAAAGTGTGTGTGTGTGTGTGTGTGTGTGTGTGTGTGTGTGTGTGTGTGTGTGTGTGTGTGTGTGTGTGTATATATATATATATATATATATATATATATATATATATATATATATATATATATATATATATATATATATATATATATATATATATATATATATATATATATATATATATATATATATATATATATATATATATATATATATATATATATATATATATATATATATATATATATATATATATACATATATATATATATATATATATATATATATATACAGTACATACATATATGGGAACACTTTATAATCCCAAAATTCTGAAGTACCAAATTTAAGAATCCCAAGATTATAAAGCTGAAAGCTCAAAAGTTCCAAACCCCAGAAGCGCGAATTTCAAAATCCCGCGTTACCGATATGTTGAAGTAGTGCTTCTGGTGTTGCACTGTGTGAAGGGACAGCTGGAAGTTCAGGTAAATAATTATGTTTAAGGGTTTTGGTTAGGGGCTTTAGTGTGTGTCAGTGTGTCTGGTTACTGTGATCTGTGTGGCTGAGGGGAATGTAGCTTGTATGGTGGTATTTTTGTCTGTTTGTCTGTGTAGTGTGACCATGGAGTTAGTATATTTAAGTAGGGGGGTGTAAGGGGTGCAGGGATGTTTGCCCCCCTGCTTGTATATAGTGTAGGTTTGAGTGTTTGTGTGTTGGTGGAAGCTGTGTGTGTGTGTGTGTGTGTGTGTGTGTGTGTGTGTGTGTGTGTGTGTGTGTGTGTGTGTGTGTGTGTGTGGTGTATGGTTAGTGTAGTGTTCGTGATTTAATAAAAATTGTGCTTCTGGGGTTTCGGGATTGTCAGGTTTTGGCTTTATGATCTCAAAATTCTGAAATTCAATATTTCTGGACTTCGGGATTATAAAGTGAATGCACTCACACACACACACACACACACACACACACACACACACACACACACACACACACATACACACATATATATATAGATATAGATATATCACGCTTAAAGGAGTAGTTTGTTTTCTCAGTTTCTCTTGTTTTATACTTATTTTCAGTAGTGTAAGAAGTTTTCTGTAACTTTGTTATTGCTATTGGTCAGCAATTTTGCTCATTTTATCAGATGCACAGGTTTTGCAGCTTTAAATCATTTTATTAGCTCAGTGAGAAGCAGGTTTGAACTCTTAGTTTACAAAAATGTTTCTGTAATTGTTCAGATTTTTGTACCGATTTGTAATTGATACTGACAGGAAACATAGTTACTGTTGATAGAAGAAAATGGAATATCTGACCAAAGAGATAACTTGTTAAACTGAGAGTCTACCTGCCTGAGTTGGCGGTAGCACATGTAGATGCAAAAGATCTCGCAACATCTCCCAAAAATAGTCGGGGAAAGTTCCCAAATGCCCTTGCAAAGTTTCCCCTAGTAGTATACATATGATCTCAGGTCTCCCTAAAAAGAGACTATCAGCCTAGTGGTTCTAACCTGGTCAGCAAAAAAATAAATAAATAAACAAAATAAAATGTTCAGACCTATCTGTATGGCACTTCAAAACTCTTGCAGGGTTATACTGGTATATGCCAATGAGAAACAGAAGAAAGATGTGAAAGAGCAGCATGCATTGGAAATATAAAGCAGACAGAGAAGTATAGTTGGTCATGTAAACTTTCAGTAGGAGTATGTACTCAGAAAGGAGTGCCATGAAAAGAAATAATATAAATCCAACAATTGCAAGTGTCTTGCAAGTCAAAAATGTGTTGATCTGTTACAAAATACAAAAAAGGTAATCATATGAAGGCCGTCCCAGTGGTGCAGTGTTGGGAAATCTGTGTTTCCTGCTGATGATCTAGACTTAGGAACAGGTCCATGATCAGTTGGATATGATTTCATATGGTGAAATGGCTATTACCTAGTTATGCCATCCTGGGGCAAAGTTCTTACTATTCATATAATATCTAGTAGAGGTCAAGGGGCCCAAATAGCTTTAACTTTAGGTAAGTGGAATGACAGATGTGCATTGTATGGTGCCTGAACTCACCAACCCTGCATGTTGTTACATATCACTTCATCTGATAGGGATCATGATCAGTTTCCTATAATATGATGGCTCCCTCCCATTCTCCACATTAATGTGCATGCATTACTCTCTAACCATAGGTATAACAGCTGAAAAGGCACCTCCCTCTGCAAAGTCAGGTGTGTAACAGCTGCAAGGCACCGCCCTCTGCAAAGTCAGGTGTGTAACAACTGCAAGGCACCACCCTCTGCAAAGTCAGGTGTGTAACAGCTGCAAGGCACCGCCCTCTGCAAAGTCAGGTGTGTAACAGCTGCAAAGTCAGGTGTGTTTATGGTATCTGTTTAAGATCACCAGTTGTAAGGAAAAATAGAGCTTTACTTTTGTAACATTTTCTTATAGTCTGTAGTCTGAGAAAACATGTTTTGTAATCTAAATTCTGACTACTAGTGACATTTAACAAGGGCACAGGACATAGAAAGAAAAGATCAATCCAAAGAATATCTTACATTTTTCAATTATTATTTTAAGAAATAGACACCGAATTATGCATAAGTTATTTCATATTTTCATTTGTAAATACAGTAACTGGTGCTTAAAAAGAAAAAAAATTTCTGCGTAACTGGACTCTTTCTAAACAGTATATTTCAGTTTAGGTATGAGCTAAATTTTATGACTTAAAATAACGCCGTAGCCTAAGATCTTCAGACTTTGCTGACATAAGGGGTCCTGTGGATGTAAAACTTCTATGGCAAAAGTATGATAATTTAGAGAAAACTAGTAGTATATGGACAGATCACACTGCAGCTTACTGTACTGTACTGTACTGTACTATACTGTACTATACTGTACTATACTGTACTGTACTATACTGTACTGTACTGTACTGTACTGTACTGTACTGTACTGTACTATACTCGGACAACTCAAATGGCTAAAATTCCACAATATCCTCAAACGTAATAAACAGGAGCTAGTACAAAAAGTTATGCACGATCCTGACACCTGCCCCACACCACTCACTCTCAAATTGTGGTATTCACCCCTAAGAATTGTCAAATACGTAGATAAACTCCTTGTTACAATAACCACTTTGCACAATTCTCACTGTGATGCCCATTTGTCTTCCCACTTATACTAACTCTGTAATTCTCTTCTTTTCTTACTTCATAAAATAATGAAAGCCACACATTTTAAATTCTTGTTCAAATCCCACCTATTGCAAAATTGGATATCCCACCACCATTCTCCTCCATTTTAAACAACTCCTTACCTTTTCCTCCTCTCTTCCTTATTTGAACTTATTCATTTATTTCTTTCTTTCCCCTGTTCCAGTTCACAGACTCCACCTATTGTCTTTTCTATTATATATGTTACTTTCTTATTACTTCCCATTGTCTTCTTTTGTCACTATCTATGTAATTCCTTTGCATACTACTGTATTTCCCTTAAAAATACATATACATATTTTGTGGCACGGCTCACCACCCCACCTCCATACTTCTGATATAAACCTTAGGACAGCCGTATATAATTGTCTCTGAACCTGCTTAATACTCCAGCTTGTAACTTCAGTATTAACATTTTCCCTGCAGACATCCTTCCCTCATTTCCATTTCTTTCACTAATCCATAATCACAAGAGCTATTATGTATTTGACAAACCCACTAATACCCTTCTTCAAATGGTCAACATTCAACATTTATTAACTGCATTAGTAACATTTATAATGTAATAGTTTCCTTTATTTCAGTTGTGTATAATCGACTTAGCAAACGTATGTGCAGTTGTCAAAGTACATTGGTGAATGTCTGTCTTTATAAATTACTGAATGTCTATTTAAAGACGTCTGTAATATGCTGGAGCTTTTCTCCCCAGGCCTCTGCCTGGATGATATAATAAAAATGTTTTCATACACATAATCACTATTAACTGCAGCAAAGCAAAACAAAAAAAAGTCCTCATCCCTGGTTTAATACAAACATTGCCTTATTGAGAAAGTAAGCAAAATGCATAAAGAGGATTCAGTAAGTTAACCATTTTAAATTCTGCATCTTTTCCCTTCTCTAATTTAAATAAACTGACAGTCTGGAGTGAATAAACATGAAAACAAGGAACACATCCAATAAAGGTAAACATCTTAATGTCTTTTGGCAGTAGCTATTTTTATTCTGTTAGTTTTATCTTAGACGATAATTTGAATCTCAGCTGTGAATTATCCTGATCTGGGAAATCCTTTTTTGTTTGTTTTTTGTATTGCTTTAAGGCCATAACTCTATAAAACCAACTATTGAGAGCACTTTAATTAGCACCAAAATGTTTCTTAGAAGGCTTTAAAAGCATCATCCCCTGTCTATCTTAACGGATTAAGGGACATCTGCTAAAAGACTGTTGGGTAAAAAAAATGTCTCCAGCTTTTGTGGAGAAAAGCATTGTAACTTCTATTATTTACAATTTGAACTGTTGGATTCAGCAGTGATTTTCTGCTTTATTTAATAGTATGAACTTTTTCGAGAGATAAGTTGCTTTTTTCTGAGTATGTTATGAAGTCATATTTGTCTGCCTTGCTTTGATGAAGAAAAAGAAAAAGCAATTTTCTCTCAATGATGACATTTCCATTTTTACTGGACTTTCCTAAGAATGACAGATGGTACTTAACTAAAAAAATCCTTGTAAGGATAGTGAATTACCTGCATTTCAAAAAGTCTTGCCTTTCCAGGAGGGCTCATTTTTATATGATAGTTAAATCTGCTGCCAAATTAACTATAGATTTATCAGTAAGTGCCAAAATGCTTTTTTTTTCTGAACTTTTATAACTATATATGATGAAAAGGTTGCCTGCTTCAAGAAAAAGTACATTGAGAGGGGCTCATAGAACTTAATTTGCGGAGTTCGGTTTATGGAGAGAATTAGATTATTGTGTGTACTGATGTACTGAAGGCTTGTTACACTGTAACACTCAGTGAGGATGTATAAGCAATCAATTATCTGTCTTCATACAAAGTAGCTTCTTTCATAAACCTGTCAGTGCGGCAGAAGTAGTAACAGGCATCCTTCTTTATGTGTACATATTAAAGAATGTTCAAAGCCAAGGGACTGCTCTTTTCCCAAAAGTGTAGGTAGTTATTTTTTTTGTAAATGTCTGTTATCATTTCCAGTGTCTGCTTATATGCTTGCTTATTTTTAAGTTTACTGTTACTAATGTTGGAGTGACTTGTTTCACATCCTGTGAATGTCTTACCCATTCCTTTGCCTCCAAGATGGCTGTGCAAAACCTTTTTAACAATTATTTTCATCATGTCCAATGTTTTATATAAGTAGACTGGATGTTTGTAACTTAGCCAGTGCTTTCACATGAAATTACTACAATTTCTTAAAGTACATCAAGTTTAGTAAGTGAAGCAGAGGTGCAGTGAGTCTACCATAAAAAATGCCTCCCATCTCACACACTATTTTTTAGCTAATATTGATCCTGGTAGCTGCCCAAACATAATGACGGAAGATGGCACTGTTGAGGATTTATATTAGTGCTTTCATAGATGGCATGTTTCAAATACACACAGACAGATAGGCAAATAGTTAGACAGAAAAAGCATATAATTCAGAGCAGTCCCCACTCATTAGTATTAGTTCAAATGCTGTAATAATTGGATGAGGATGACAATTTGTAAATAAAGGAGACTGTCGAAACCTTTGCAAGAGCTCACTCTCCACAACATTTTGGAGGATACACGATCTCTAGCTTTCAGATATAGTCTCTCCATCAGCTTAGGAATAATTTTGTTGTGGTTTAATTCAAACTGTGAAGTACATAAGAGGTATCTGAAAGTCTGGATATTAACACTCTATTAGCAAGTAACTGTTCTACACTTTTCTCCAGAAATGAGGTCCCCCAGAATTCCATTCTTTTCACATCCAGTGTAGCTATGGTATCTCAGCTAAAACTTCCTTCTAGAAACAAACCGTTACTTCCTGTTATCTTTAGCAAGGTATAGATGATCATCCCTCCAAAAGAAAAAAGCCACTAACGTTCAGACAGTAAAGTCTCACACTTCCCTTTCAGTTATGCATCTTTAAGCAACTATTTCCTTAAGCAAACAGGACTTCAACTTCTACCTCACAGGGTTCTGGAGATGGTTGTCTTTCAAGATTTTGCAGACCTTAACTCAATACTTTGTATACTAGCAATCAGGAGGCAAATCACCTAGGAATATGTACCTGTCCTTGAACCCAATTTCACCAAATTGCAATTTTCCAAAAACTTTACCTTCTGGAATTGTGATTTTTGCCCACTTTCCCTCAGTGATTCAGTCTTGGAGTTGGTTACATAATTAAAGAAGAGGTATATGGGTAAAGCCTTCTACAGCTGGAGTTCAGGAGTTTTGTACCAAGGCAGCAACACCTACTACATTCCACATATGGCAAACTCAGGGAAACTGCACTACAGGGAAATTGCTTTCCTGGATATGTAATAGATCCAAATCACCTACTAGACAAATGACCTGGTTCAGAGGAATTATGAAAAATGAAGGGCTCATCAGTTTCCCAGGTGAGGTGAAAAATATGTAAGCATTTTTCTGATCAATTCACAAAGATATTTGCCTTATAGTTAAAAAAAAGCTTCTGTTTAAATTATACAGGTACAGTAGAAGCAGACATCTGAAATAGTATTTAAAACTTAATTCCTGGAACATCAAAAGTATGTACACCCTGACCTCCAATGTAACAAAAACAGATTAAACTACAGGAAATTTCCAATTGTTAGAAGCACTTGGGAAGCTAGGCAGCATGCCTTCTACATGTATTAGATCTAAATATGATTGTATTGTTTAACGTTAACACAATTGTTTTAAATAACTAACTCAAATAAACCATTTGCTGGCAATGTTGTAAAGTTCTCTTTTTCCTCACCCTTTGTTTAATTTCTGATTTATGAAAATGCCACTATATTTACAGAAAGCAACAAAAGACAAAACCTAGAGCCAAATGTGCCTTTAACATTCATCTGCTTTATGTTTACAGCTGTCTTAAATAAACCTAGAATGAAGATTGGAAGGCGCATTCTTCTGCAGAGGTCTTACATATATGTATTCTGCAGAGATGTTTCCTATATGTATTCTCCAGCATACATACGCACACACACACACACACACACACACACACACACACACACACACACACACACACACACACACACACACACACACACACGTGCGCACATGCACACACACACACACACACACACACACACACACACACACACACACACACACACACACACACACACACACACACACACACACACACACAGAGTGATAAATATGAGGAAATTGGATTACTGAAGAGACTAGATTTGAAAGCAACATCGTAATGTCCAGCTCGGTTGCCTGTCTTCCGATAACCACTCCTTCTGCACTGCTCCCATCATTTTGCCAGTGTTTAATGATTTATAGCAGAAACTCATTGGTTCTATAATGCAACAAAGTTCCCGTCATTCTTAAAGATTCCAACCTAGACATAATGGGTTTTCAGTTTCTTCTTACTGAAATGTCCATATCTCAGTTAAATTTTTCACAAATTGACATACAGCTTTCTGGATACAACTATTTAACACACAGCTTTTTTATTTTTGACCTGCCAATAGCCAGCCAGTCTAAAAGAATATTACTTGTAAAAGTCCTTCCATAATGTCTGAGATAACTGGTCAGCTACTTTACCAACTTGCACTATCGCTCCTTCTTGGAAAGTAGTGCCAATTATCCCTGTCCCCAAAATAGCTAATACCACTCTCCTAAATCATTTTAGTCCCATTGCAAATCTCATTTTATTAGACAAAATCTTACAGTTCTTATGTCAACATCTTTTCTAATTCATAATTGGCTACGGTATATTAAGTGACTCTAAACAGGATTTCAGACAAGGATGCATCACACAGCACCTCTGTTCATGGCCATTGATCATATCTTCACAAACACAAACAAAGATCTGCTTACAGTTATTCTTTTTATTGCTCTTAAGAGAACCTTTAACCAAGTAAACCTATCCATTATTCTGGCCATTTCTGACAAGACCATAAACCTGATTAAAGATGGCCTGTTCAAGAAATTTATGACACTTAAATTATCTTCTCAAATTCTGAAAATATTCATTATTACGGCCAAACTCGTCACATGCCAGTACATCTTTTTGAACTCCACTAACAGCCTATCCATGGCCATAAGGCCCTCCTTTCTTCTCTGCAACATCATCTATTAGCAATTGTTTTCTTTTGAATCTATACTGACCCAAGAGCTATAAGCTACTTCCCTCATCCAATCTTTACAATCCCAAACGTCAGGCATTACTTCCTTAACCAGATTACTCTCCATTATGGTCACAGAACATATTTTATCCAAATTTGCTTCTGCCACCTGGAACAACTTTTTTCTTACATTATATCCATACTATTCCTCCCTCTGAATTGCCCAGTTCTTCCACTATTCTGGCTTGTGCCTCTGTACCTGTAATTGTGTTTAATTCCATGTGGTCTCCTCCTTTCGTCCTTTAATCCCTAATACTATTTACCTGTGATCTAGTTCTGGAGACCTACAACTGTTTGAATGTAGATCCCCTGAAAATAAACACCCGAGGAAAACTTCTACAAGTCTCAGCTCTGAAAATATGTTTAGCTCTTCTAAAAGTTCAAAATTGTGTGAGCTATGTTTCACACTTAACAGGACAGGTGTTTTCTCTTTTCCCTGATGTTTGTGCCAGTAATAGAATTAGTATATACAGGTAAAGGAATGTGGAAGGCAAAGTCTCAGACATGGAACATCAGGGTGAGCTTCCTTCTATAAAAAGCAATGCTTTACTGATTTTCTTCAGATGTTCAGTCAGGGTACATTCAGGGAAAATGTCTCAGGTGGTAAGACTCATGTTCTTGTAGTAGATCCAGTCATCTTTTCTATTCATCCTTTCTCACTACACTACCTCTTCTCTTGACATTCTTACCACTTACATTCTTTCCTTTCCTCTTCGATGAGAAAATCTTCTCCCTTTGAATCTCTAATTTCTCTTTCTTTCCAACTTTTGCTTTGCTCCAACTTTCAGTTTCCATTCTTCCCTGTCCAAAACATTATCTTTTGATTTTCCTCCTGCAAATTCAAGAATACCATCTATATATGACATCACAACCATCCTCCCAATGGATGTTTAATCTCACAACTTTCTTACATACCCAAAACTACAATGATATTTTCTAAACCTATTTGCTCTTATTACAGCTCTCTGTGATTTTAATTGTTACTGTGATGCCCGTGCCCTGGCCCAGCAATCAAGGAGCCTCAATCCTCACCACTAACACCAGAGAGGGTGTCTCATATATGAGGAAAGGATAACAAATACACACAGTAAAGTGCAATTTCCCTTAAGAGCACACAGAGATCACAGTCAGTCTGGGGCTGGTCACTCCCTTGCTCTCCAGGTCCCCAATAAGACTCTCCACTGGCACAGCTATAGGGTCCAGGTCCCAGCCTACCTGGGCAAGCTAAAACCTCCAGCACCCTCTTTATCCAGCCAGTGCTTCATGTCCCTGCCCAAGTAGCTGACACACACACACTTTGAGATAAGAGTTTATACAACCACACAGACACTTCTGGGGAAGGCTGGCACAGGTTCTCCAGCTGTGCCCCTTTACCCAGACTATATGGTAGTGATTACTGCCACCACCCAACTAATATTTATCAGCTACTCAAAGGCCCTTAAAAAAGTGTCCAATTATTACTGTGCAATATTATTATCCACTTGGTAGATGTGACTAAACAGTCTCAAGGCTTATTAGAGTGACTTGGTACAGGATCCTTATATACATGCAATGTACTCTAGAGCCTAACTTATCTCTACACAAACCAACCACAGTTAAAAGGTTTTAAAATATTTAATAATAAATAATTAAAACCACAAGACAATACTTTCTACTACGCAGTCAGTGCTAGTCAAGAGTTCAGAGATCACACAGAAATACTTAAAATAAATCAGTAGTTCAGTTCTGACATCACAGAAAAACAGTCTAAACTTTCTAGTTCTAGATATCTCTACAAGAAAACACAAGTCTAAGATAACTTACATGTGAGCAAGAAGCATTGCTGTGAGTTGGATGATCCAGACAAAAATGCTTGACTTAGCTTTCTTTACAGCAGAGGGCAATGTTGCTACATTGTTTTAAATTCCACATTTCACAGCACATTCTTTCATTTAAGAAGACAAGCTTGTATTTTAACATTCATATTTACAAATGATAGAATTATCTATAAAATTCTATCTGGCTAGGCTGGCAGCCTTCACCCATCTCTACCAGTCTTCACAGTTACTACTAATGCTCTATGCAGTTTTAATTGATTGTACTATTAAAGTGTTTTTTCTCCAAGTTTATGTACACTTTAATGCCTGCATTTTCAAACCGCACTTCACACCATAAACATATTTGCCTCTCGCAACCATAATGTCTCATGACAGTACTTCATTGTCTCACTTTATTGTCACTGTTTTCCCGATCTTTAACAGAACTATTAAAGTTATACTCCTTTCAAAACCATCTATCTTTAGTATACATTATTGTTAAAACTTTTTATGTCTTTCTCAGATCACGTCTCAAAAAAGTTTGCATGACCAGTTCACTTGGTGCTTAAATTAAAAATAAGCAGACAGAACTTTTAGTACTCGGAAGCTCAACCAGATCAAGACCGAACTTACATCACTGCCGTTTGGAATGCTGGAATATAGTACTGACCGTCCAACTTTGCAGTCCTTTCAGACCCATGTTAATGCTTGTTCTTGGGTTTGCAACTGTAGGATGTTTTGGAATTATAGTTATGTTGAATCTTCAACATTGTGTGTTTCAGTGGTTCATTTTGGGAATTGCTGCCTTGACTATATAATAGTAATCAGTTTGATACAACAGCCACCCATGCTTACACTTACTAAGAGATGTTCAATGAGCCAAGTGATGTGGTGGTAGCTCAAGTGAAAACCAGTTTGTGCGTTTTTCATCCCAAAGCTTCATGCCATCGATCAGCAGATCTTCACACAGATGATGAAAAATAATTTCAACATTTTCTTTTTCTGTTTTATATACATTTGAACATGGTTTAAAACACTGCAGTCATTTGTATGCATGCTCCAAAATGTAGTTTGCTATAGAATTATAAATAGGCTGTAACCTCAGATGGGGCAAAAGGGACAAGTGCTGCAGTTGCAAGATGTTAGGGTGTGTAATTGGCTGGTTTCAGTGGTGTAGAACTGCAGTACTTTTATTGGTATATAAAAGTGCAAAGATATTACAATTTACTTATTTTATTTATTTGATATTTGTTGACCGTGTTAGTCCAGCTGAACCATATGGTCCGTTTTCAGTGGAGACCTGAGGAGAAAAGCTCCAGAATACAGAAACGTGTAATATTTACAATGAAAAAAGAATACAATTAAAACAAAAATAGTACAAAAAAGTGAAAAAAAAATACTACATGAATAATGCAAAAAAAGATAACATGCAATGCTGAAATAACAGAGTAACAATAGACTAATCTTCCAGAGGAGAAACAACCATGAAATGCACAGTGTGAGAAGGCAAATAGTCAGTGTAAGTATATCTTTTGCCAGGGAGTATAGTAATAGAGTAAAACATTTTTTGCACATTGGAGTTTGAAATGTACTGAAGGTTGATTCTAAGGGATGAGAAAGTAGTTTGCTTAGACTGGAAATTATAGAAGTTGAACAGAAATGTTCAGTGAGAGTATAAGAGAGGTTGGAAGTTAAATGAAAGGAGGGGGTGGAGTGGAGTGGAAACTAAGAGGGATTATGACAAGGGCAGGATGATGAGTTCAGGAAGTAGTTTTTACTTCTATTTTGAAGAAACAGGTGTTACTGATGTTACAAATGTTTGAGGGGAGGCTATACAAAGATTGAGATACTGAGTTTTTGTACAGGAGTTTACCAATATTTTTATTTGGCTTATATGTGGCTAGAAGATTCTGGTCAGAGCTATGAAGTGAGCGAGTTGGGATATAGGAGAATACTATGGATGACAGAGTGGGACAAGTGGAAGGTTTATATTGTAGGGAGTGTGTGAGTTGCAGCTGTGAGAGAAGCAGGAGCTGGGGGAATTGTAGCCATTGAAGTTTTTTCAGGGCAAAGCAATGATGTGATTTTTTAGGGCTGATAACTGGTGAATCTGATGATGTTGTTATAGGTTTGTTCGAGTTTGGAAATTAGGGATGACTGGAGATAGGTAAATATTAGAGAGGCATAGAGGAAGGAGGAATGTTTGAACAAGGGTGGGCTTGGAGTTGGGTGATAGGAATTTTTTGTTTCTATAGAGAAGGCCTAATTTCTGCTTAGCTTTCGTGATACAGTGTTGAATATGGATGCCAAATTTTAGCTGGTCATCTATTATGGTACCAAGTAACTTGGTGTGTGGCTCTGCTTTGATAAGAATGATATCAAGAGAAGAGATGGCAAAGATAGATTTCTGGTGGGAGAGAGATTTAGGAAGGAATAGTAGGAGCTTAGTCTTTCTGGGATTAACTATGAGTTGGTGGTCAGTTAGCCATTTTTCTACAGATGAAAAAGTGTTTTGGGTGATGGAAAGAATGTTAGAGATGTTATCAGAGCTGGAATTGAGGGTAGAATCATCAGCATATTGAATGAGGGGGGAGGAGGAGGTGCAGGAGGAATAGAGTTTATTAGTGAAGATATTGAAGAGGAGAGGTCCAAGGCTAGAGTCTTGAGGGATGCCTGTCTGGATAGGTTGAAAAGGGGAACAGGCATATTGCCACCACATGGACTGCTGCCTGTTTGAGAGGTAGCTTGAGAACCATTGAATAGTAGAGGGGGAAAGGTTGAGATCAGTTAATTTAGCAATTAGTTTGGGATTAGAGACAGTGTTGAAAGCTTTAGAGAGATCAAAAAAGAAGGAAGATACAAGACGATTTTTGTCTCTGGCTTCAGCAATGGTGTGGATGAAAGATAGGAGGGCAGTGGAGGTGGTATGGTTAGGGCTGAAAACATGCTGGGAATGGGTCAGAAGTTTTTCATCCATTTGGTATTTAAGAAACTGGTTATGGATACATTTTTCAAGAATTTTGGAGAGTGGACAGAGGATGACAATGGGTCTGTAGTTTGATGGATCAGTGGAGTTACCTCCTTTGTGAAGTGGTATGGTGTAGAAAGATTTCCAAATGTCTGGGACAGTTGCTTCCTGAATTGATCTGTTTATAAGGATAGAGACAGAGTAGACAATAGAGTGGGCAACAAGCTTGAGAAATAGGGAATGGAAGTCATCAGTAGAGGGAGCATTGTTTAAATTTTAGTAGAAGGGACTTTATGTAAGCAGTAGATATGGGGTTGGGAGAGAAATGACTGGTGTTGCTGGGAGTATGATTAGTATAAGGAGGGGTTGACTTTGACAAGTTTGAGTTAGTTTTTAAATAGATTCAATAAAGTGGGTATTAAGTAAGGTGGCTGTGTCTTGGGGAGTATTGTTAGGGTAGAGACTATGGTGGAAGGTTCACCAGGGTGTAAAATTATATTAATGCAATGCCAAGACAAGACTTGTGGGTGAATTGGACTTCATAATAGAATTTTTTCTTGTCTTTATTGATTTGTTTTTTGAAAGGTTTCAAAGGTCTTTGTATTTTTAGAAAAGGGTTGCCGATTTTTAGCCATTGTTTCCAGCACTTGTCCCCTCTCCTTCATGAGAGAGAAGGTGTCTTCAGAGAGCCAGGGAGAGTAAGTTGTCTTAATTTTAACTTTTCTTATGGAGGCTAAAGAGTCAGGGATGCCAAGAAAAATGTGAGTAAATTGTAGAACTGCATCATTGAGGGGAAGGTACTTCAGGTGTGTCCAGTTAATAGCAGTGAGCTTATCGTTAAAGGTTTCAGTATTAAAGGAGGTAAGGTTGCGGCATAATCTAAATTGGTGGGATTTAGATAATTGCGGGGAATGTCTTTTGACTCGAGTAGGGAGGTGATCAATTAAGGAGTCAGGTAGGGTACAGAGGTTGCGATATAGGGAAGGGTTAAAGGTAATAACCCATTCTAAGATGGAACAGTTAGTGTTTCTGCTACTGAAACAAGTAGGAGAAGAGATAAGTTGATGGAAGCCATGGAGGTTAATATGTAGGGTAGAAGGGGTAGTAGATAGCATTTACCAGTCAATATTAACTTCACCAAGTATAATGGTCTCATAGGGTGCGTGTAATAAGATCCAGGATAGGATAGATTCTAGGATGGGAATGTGGTTTTCAGGTGGTATGTATATAGCAGCAATGGCAGTTTTTTATTTGAGGGTTGAGGTGACAGTTAAGAAGTAGTAGTTTTGCAGGGTGCAAATTAGGCTGAGGTAGGGATGGGGGGATAGGTTGAGGTGCTTGGAGTATATAACTGCAACTTCTTCACCTTTTTTGGCAGCTCTATCTAGATGGTAAATATTGTAGTGAGGAGGTGGTACTTCAGTATCAGAGATGTGTGTTTTTAACCAGGTTTTGGATAGAGCTAGGATGTGAGGAGAGTAGTGTGAGATCCAAGAGTGCAGCTCAGTAACTTTGTTAGGTAGGCTTTGTGTGCTAACTGCAAAGATGGAGAGGTGTTTAGTGAGGTTGGAATTAGTAGTAGCTGGGATGGAAGGGCCAGGATTGGGGTGGATATTGCCATACAGAAGAAGAAGGTTTAATAGAGGGAAAAAATAACATATGTATTTAAGTTTCAGGGATGAAGTAAAGAGAGTGAATATTTTGGGTTTGTAGAATTAAGTACAGGATGAAATGAAAAGAGAGGGAGAGATTAGAATGGGTAGGGAGGGGTCTATGTGGAAAAGAGTGTAGGTAGATGTAGGAGCATTATGAGGGCAGTTTAGATTAGTATGATAGGATGTAAAAAATGATAAGTATAGTAATAGGGTCTGTAGGATGCAGGAGAGGGGCATACTGAGTGTGTGTGGAATGAGTAGTGGGGAGTTAGAGAGTTGTGGTGATTAGGGTTGTTATGAATTTTGATGGGATTAATTTATGGAGGGAGTTTCAGAAAAAGATAAAAAGTATGGTGAAATAAGGTATTATGTAGAGAGTAGTATGGATGCTGTAGGTGGGAAGAGGTTGAAAGGGGAAGGAGATATGAGAGAGCAGACGTTGTCACAGGTAGGTGGGGATGATTATGATTGGTGGTTAGGGGAGGTGGGGCAATGTGTATTATGTATAAAAGTAATGAAAGTGGGGGTGGGTGAGAATGAGGGTATGGTAGGGGAGAGGAGTGAGCCTGAGCATAGCGAGGGCAAATGGAATGGGTTGGGCTAGAAGCAGCAGTCACAACAAAAAACAATCACTTGGCCATGAGACAAGAGTAAGGAGCACAAATAGTGAGTGCAGGTAGGTAGAGCAAAGTTGGGATGTGAGAGGAGGTGTGGGCTGGGGAGGGGTAGAAAGCAGCAGAGAGATATTTACAAATTTACAGTTTAGTGGGCTGCTAACATCGCAATGGAGAGATAAATAACAGGTAAATTAACACTAGAGATGGCAGAAATATAAAGATAAAACCAGAAAGAGAAAAAAAAACAGAGTAATGGATTATTGAGGGGGTAAAGGAGTATAGGGGGAACCGAGAGTGCAGGTAGTCTTTAGTGCTAAAAATAAGTAACAGCTTCAGATATTTAAAACTTAAACATACTGTAGCTTAATACTGGGAAGTCTACATTAAGAGCATGGTCCTTGTTCCAGGTGTTGGAGAGGTCTCTGTCAGTAAAGGCAGTGACTGGCTCAGAGAGTACTAGGCTTGCATCTTAATACCTATGGAGAGAAAGATGAGGATAGATAATGTGGTGAGCAGAAATATGGGAAAGCAGTGATTTTATCTACAGCTAGAGAAAAAAAGACGAATACATTTAAACGGGGAGGGGTTAGTGAGTAAAGGATGCGAAACTCTGGAAAAAAATCAGGTCAGGACAGAGACACAGCAGCACTTAAAGAGAGACAGTGGTTCAGTACATTGCAATCGCTAATTTGTCCATTAGTGTTTAAATATCCATACTCTCATGTAGAAGTACTTGTCTTGCTAACACATTCAAAGAAACAAATATCTTCCATACAGTAATAGCATTTATGGGTGGAATTACAAACAAAGGCTTCCATTGCAATGAGCTGAAACAGAATTCAGTGAGTTACATGTATTATGCTACATTCCTAGCTTGGGAATTAAATGATTAAATAAAATGTGGAGAAATTAGGAAGACAGTCTTTGTAGCCAATAATTGTTAATCACTAGCTTAAAACTGCTAATTTGTTGTCGTTATTAATTACGGCAGCAACTAAAGTGGAAGCAGTTAAAAAAAGTAAGCTACCGGAATATGCAATCTATATCTGCAGCATATGTCCTATGCACATATATATATATATATATATAGAAAAACGCTTTGCCAAATTGCAGGTTACAGTACAGTGCAGTGCACATGTAGATTGCAAGTACAATAAGTTAAAAACATCAATCATCAGTAAGACTTTACTAATTTTACTGATTTACGAAACTGACACTTTCATAAGTCTTTGTCAATGCTACATTTGTGGTCAAGGCCAAAGTGCTCAGTGTTTGTAGCAAGCAGGATGTTACAGTTACAGGAGTAAAGAATAATTTTTTTTTTGGTCCTCTACTTTGAGCTGAGGTTGTACCAGTTTAGGTAACTGTACAGGTCACCAGATGACCTAGCTGCAGTTCTGTAATGACACTAACTACATATTCATTATACTATTGCAGACGATACCTTGTGAAGAAAATGACATGTACTGTGGTGGATGGCTTGTTCCCCACTGCAAATCTAGGTAGGCAGTGTTATCTTCATATGCATTATATGCATTCTGAAGGCAGAATGTGCCAAAACGCTCTTCCATTCAGTGGCTTCAGCTGATAATTGTACAGTAAGTATACTCTCTCTCTCAGTCATTGTTTCATCTCGCTGAGTTCTGTGGAAATACACAGCTCTCACTGTATACTTCTGAAAAATATTATATTTCATTGTAACATGATAATGTTAAATATAAAATAATATAGCATTGTATCTTGCATCACTATGTGGAATTTAATTTGTATATTATACTGTTACTCATATCATATCACTCAGTACAACTTGATATAACACAGCAAATTTAGCAAGTTAATTTGGTATAGTATGAAAACAGATTATAAGAAGCACTTAATACGTACCATGTTGAATACAGAAAGCAGGGAGAATTTAGTTTTTATTTATATAAAATTGTTAAGTAGGTAAGTGAACTGGTCTGGCAAACCTTTTTAGCCATGACCCATGCAAATTTTTAAGAGTTACAGTGGTACATAATATAAAGTTTCAGGTAAATCAAAATGGCCAATTATAGATTGTAACATTAAAGCCACTGAATGTACTCTATAACATGACATCACAAAATATGTATTTACTGAAAAGGTCTGACTTGGAACAAAGCCAATTTTCAGTGGAGGCCTGGGGAGAAACGTTCCAGACACATGTCTTTGTAATGTGGGAGGAAACCAGAGCACCTGGAGGAAACCCACATGAATGCAGGGTGGACTTGGAGACTCTGCACAGAAGGCACTCCAGCTGAGAACTGAACTGGAGAACCTCTTGCTGTGAAGTGACAACAGTACCGCTGCACCACTGTACCATCCAGATCAATTTATTATATCTGTAAACTGACAATATCAAAAGTCTATCTAAAGGACAAAACATAGTTACAAACTTACAACAGAAAGCTAAAAGTAAATAAAAATACAAATTGGTTTAAAGACAGCAGGATGTATTGATGTTAAATGAAGGAGGAGAGGCAAAAAGGACAGAGAAGAAGCTTAGTTAAATTAGAAAGAGGCTATAATATAAGATAATAATATAAAAAGAGATATAGAAAAATTACAGGATAAATATAAAATAAATTAAAAATTGAATATAAATAATTAAAAAATAAAGGATGTGAAAGGATGAGAATACTTTTTTAGTGAAGAAAAGAAATAATGAAATCAAAGAAGAGAAACAAAGGGGGAAGAAATGGGAATTATCAATCATGAAAGAATGATACAATCATATAAAATATGAGATACACACTGAACTTGAAAAATAGAATCAAATAAATAATATATATAAATATAGAAGATAGGATTATGAGAATAATGAATTGAGATATTAGATGTAATATTCAGTGAGGAAACATATAAATTTATAATAATTGAATAGGTCTAATACCCACTATACTTGGACGGTAATCCATCCATAATAATTGACTACCCACTTATTCAGGCCCATATGCAGGTAATATAAAACGGGCAGTAAATTGGTATTTTTAACTATAATATAGAATTATAATGTGTATTATATTGGAACACATAAGTAATAATAGAATTCATATTGAAAAAAAAGTTATAATGGTTAAAATCTGTTCAAGTTGATTTTTGCCAATTCTTATGTAATAGATTTTACTCATGTATAGATGCATGGAGATTTTTCTGGAGGCATATTAGATAGTATAGATCATGCACATAGTAAAAGAAGAAAAAACCATGACATATATGACCTAAAGGATATTGTGAAAATCTGAAAATATTATAAACACAGAAGGTATATCAACTACAAGATATGAGGGATAAGAATGGGGTAGCCCATGCATATAAGCCATGATATGGCCTTTATATATTGGGAGAGCTATGTATTATACTAGTGTGCCCCCCAGGAGAATTTAATAAATTATATTCAGCTTCCCTGTTATATATTATATAATATGGGATATAGGAGGAAATGTTTGATGGTTTTGTAAATTATATAAATCAGGAGTAGTAATTATGAAATTTACTACTCACAGCAGTGTAAATTATGGGAATACCTCTAGTGACACCTGGTGAAGAGAGAGAACACTACTTCTCTAGAATCTACAGAAAAAGACACCTTTCACATTCCCTTATTTAGATTTAAAAGTTGTCATCCAGTTAAAACTAAAATCACAAACTATTAAAGGGATTTACATTAGAGTCATGAGAATAAATAACCTTCTTATATTCAAAGTTTACATCAGAGAGAGGTTATTTATTATTACTTTATTAAAAGATAGAGGTTACAGTATAATTATGATGAAAAGATTATATGAATTTAAGAATAGATAGAAGTAAATAATTTTATTTTATATTTAAAGCATCACAAGGGTAACTACTAATATTTAATATAGAGAAAGATAAAATAGGTAGAAAATTAGTAAGTATAAATATAATAGTAATAAAATATATAAAAATGGAAGTATGGAAAAAAATATACTTGGCATATGTTAAATAAGATATTATGAAATAGTTATGCTAAGAAAACATTGGAATTTAATATATAAAAAAAACCGCAATTTAAAAAGTAAATTGGAAAAGAAAAAACAAGTGAAGGATGGAGAAGAATTAGAAGAGGAATAAGTATAGAAGGATTAATTGTAGCAGATGGAAAAGTTGTAAGATGACCCTAATGTAGAACAAATAAAACAAAAAAATATATCAAAAAATTTTTTTTTTAAAAGGGGAGCAAACGTAGTAAGCAATAAGTATATATAAAGCAAAATGTACTATGTGTCATGGCCTATACATGGAACAAAAACGAACATGTGAACTTTTAGATTGTAGGCAAGAAAGATATGATATTTAAGAAAGGAAAAGAAGAATGCTGAAGCATGGCAAAATGAATGAAAGAATTTAGAAATAATTTGGTTTCTAATAATCAATTTAACATTGATTTAGATTTAATATTAGAATCTATTACACAATAATCTTATAGGTTGGATTAAATTTTAATTTTATAGAGACCTTATCCAGGGTGTAAAAGCTAAATTATTAAAGGAAAAATTTCTACAAAGTATTTTAGAATGTATTTTTTAATATATATACATATATATATATATATTTTAATTAATCAAGCTTAGCAGTTTTATATAGAACATGTATACAATGACAATTGATGTGTTTAATGATGTGTTGTGTATATTGAATGTAGATATTTTGTATTTACAAGAATTGAATTCATATAGCTTTATAAAGTTGTTTAGTATAGGAAAATTTAAATTATTAATATTATTTTTCAGATGTGTAATGTAGGGGAAGTGATGAATGATACCTACTGTGTTGTTAGGTGAGCTTTTTAATCTTTTTGGATTTGTGCAAAAGTTCTACAATTTTGGAGTTAATAATAGTTTTGATTGACTGTCAGGAATTCATTTTTGGTTTTTACTTTGCTTATCTGCGCAGGCAGTTCTTTCTTTTTTGTTTCAGTTGTTTAAATTAGAAAGAGACTGACTAGTGAGAGGGCCTAAGTGAGTGAGTGAGAGACAGAGATATTTGTTTTTCAGGGGTATTTCTAAGAATGACTAAGGGATGAATATGAGAGGACAAGTGAAAGTGGGAGAGAGCAAAAAAGAGAGAGGAAACTTGAGACAAAATAAACCCTAGTGGGGATATGTATTATAATGTCAGGAATTACTTCAGGAATAAACTATTAATCATATAAAGTTTGTTTATCAAGGAAATGAGACATAGGATATTAAGATGTATTATTTGGCTAAGATGAATTGAGGCAGCTGACCGACTGTCTTTGAAGTAATAGCAGACATAGAAGTTAGTTAGGTGCTTCTTTAATTTTTCCCTGATTTTTGTATCCTTTCTTTCTTCTATTGGTAGGTTGTTCCAGTTTGGTAGGATAAGCATGATAAAGCTCTTTTACTAAAGGGTTTCTTAAAACGAGGTTTGTATGAGATAGTAGCACCTTCAGAGTTGTCACAAAGGACATTGGTAGAGCAAACAAGTCTTTGTCAGTCTCTGCAAATGACCAGTTCTAAGTGAAACAAAACAGAACGACAGTAGCACTGGTATCAACTAGGGGCCAATTAGGTTTCTTGAGGGAAAGGCAGTGATGTTTTCTGTGGGGTGCTAGTGTTATGAATTATTATATTTTATATAAGATTGTATGTAACAAATCTGTGTTATCTGCTCGATGGGCACAGGAAATTAACTTTCTTGGGTTGGCGTAAGCCAGGGAACTTTGTTGGCTAGGCTTACTTAGGCCCTTGGGCCGATAGTCTAGTACCTACCTATGAACCTATGAACCTATGTTCAGATTCTAAAGCAGCTAGGGAAAGAGAATACTTTTGGTATATGTATACCTTTGGCAGCAATTGTTTATATTCAGACACACTAACATACTTCTCACAGGTGTGGGCAGACACTCCTTTTTGACATCCTGATTGGGTTGTTCAGGACTTTTATTTTTATTTATTTTACATTTCTTGACCAGTAATTATTCTAATTCTGTATTTTTTCAACATTAAAAAGCTTAAGGCTAACATATAAAAAAATTGTCTAATGTTGGGCAATATAAAAGTAATGTCTGTGAAAGACAGCCACAGACATCCAGTAAGGAGGCTGTCACCTCCCTGTTACACACACATACACACACACACACACACACACACACACACACACACACACACACACACACACACACACACACACACATACACATGCACACACTCACACGCACACACACACACACACACACACACACACACACACACACACACACACACACACACACACACACACACACACACACGCACACACACAGTTTTAGGTACCTTGCGGGATGCAGAGAGTGTAGGCCCCAATGGACGTTACTCTCTCTGCTTTTTACATCTCTTTTTCTTAAGAACTGTTGGAAAAATAGATTTGACAGTATAAAGTTGGCCAATATCACACCAGGTGTGGCATTTGATACTTCACATTGCGGTGTGTGCTAAAATAAATAATCTCTCCTCTAGCTAAGGAAACCAGCTGGTAGCATTAGTGCTAAGAGTAGGGGGAGGTTAACTCCTTCATAAGCACTTTTTTGGATCAATAAATACTAGCAGTCCATCCTGCATGGGTTTGTACATAACTGGCTGCAGCATATGGATCCTGAGGGTGCTATGGTCTTCATGAAAACAACTCTGAGGATTGTTGGGATGATTGGATGTCTATTGGTGCTGATATATTCCAGGATTTGATTATATAAACTAATTGTTCAAAAACATTGGGTAATGGACAGAGGATAGAGATACTGAAAGCAGACTTTACTCAAGTTCTTTTCTATTACTTTTAGAGAATAAAGACAGGCTGAGTTCTAAGGTCCCTTTGGGGGATGTATTTTAGGGATAGGTGCTATGACTGTGTGCCTGAATTGAGCAGGGGCAATTCTGATGCGATGGACAGGATGAAAATGTGTGTGAGGGGATTGAAGATAGATTGGCTGGCTAATCTTCCATTTTGTAAATTTTATTTAGATATGTCTGTGAGTTTTTGCTGGAGAGTTCGTTTATGATTTGCCAGAAGTTTTGAGGCCTAAATGACAGTCTCCTGTATTTTTTTGAAGAAGAAGGCTTTGCTTCTTTTACAGTGAGCTTACATTACTTACTTACTGACCCAGAGACTCCTCAGACTCTGGAATAGATTGCCCATACATGTCAAGCAGAGTGCCTCTTTGGACCTCTTCAAGAGGAACCTTGACGATTGGATGGGAGAAAACCCCAGGGAGGGATCATCAGTTGCCCTGCTACAGGGGGGTCCAGGAAGTAAATAATGTGGGAAGAAATATTCAGGGAATTGTTAGGGCTGATAGCCTAGTACTAACCTATGAACCTATGAACTTAGTGTGATAAAGGAGATAAAGTCTATTTATAGGGATTTTTTCCCAAGTAAACCTCCTAACCCCTACACAACATGGCTTCAGACCCCATCATAGTGCATCTGCTGCCCTACTGTCTTTTACTCATACTGTTGCCAAAGTCATGGACAAAAATTTACTGGTTTCTTGCCTCTTTCTTGACCTTTCTAAAGCATTTGATACCATATCACACTCCAAACTTCTCGAAAAACTATCACAACACAAATTATCCCCCCCTACTATTAAATGGTTTACTAGCTATCTCACTAATAGACAACAATCAGTAAGATGGCAGACTACCTGCTCTCCTTACTTACCAATCCAAACTGGGGTGCCTCAAATCTTGATTCTTGGCCCTTTACTTTTTAATATTGTCACACACCAACTGCATACTTCCTATACAGCATCCTCCCTGATACAATATGTGGACAACTCTACCCTTATTACTAATTCTGACAGTTTCTCTAACCTCCTCTCTACTACTCAACATATCTTCCTATCTGTAGACAAATGGCTACCTAATAACCAAAACCAACTAATTCTAAATCCCCAAAAACAGAGCTACTACTTTTTTCCAAAAACCCTCTCTAACCTCAAATCAACCTTTACCATTTCTTGTCTCAACAATACCATCATACAACTTCACCCACATACTAAACTTCTTGGTGTTATTATCAATGACCTATTAAAATTTGATATCCATATTCAGCACTGTATTAAAAAGACCAGTCAAACACTCGGCCTACTCTACAGACATAAAAAATACCTAGCCCCTGATTCTAGGCAGAAACTAGCTCAGGCCTTCCCCCTTCCATGTCAACTTTATGCCTCCCCCTTCTTTTCACATCTACAATCTACCCTTTTGGCAAAACTCTGTCAATCATACTATAGTGTTGCAAGATTTACTAATAGCCAACCCTACAAATCTCATCACTGCCATGCACTAAAATAACTCCTGTGGCTTGACTTCTCCCAGCAACTGCTTCACTCCCACCTGCAAATGATTCATGCTCTACTCTTCAAACCCCTTTCCTGTCCTGCTCTGTCCTCACTAATATCACATTGTACCCCTCCCATAACTCTCTGTAGCTCTGACCAGCTCCTTCTGGACACCTATAAACCAAACAAAAACATTTATTGACTTTTTTACAAATATAGAATTTCCCATGCATGGAACAAACTCCCCCTTAACATCCGAATCATTTCTAACATAAATCTCTTTAAATCCAAACTTAGAACTTTTCTCCTAAATGTCAACACCTGTCACTGCAATGATTCCACTTAAATCCCACCTTACCACCTTACTACCTCTCACACTTTTAACACCCACCTATTGCAAGTGTCTTATCTCATTGGCATCTCTTTCTCTTTTTGTTGATTAAAAAAAAATAATAACTTTTGTACTGCATTTTATGCTCATTGTTGGGGTCTATAGTATAAGATCGACATTTGAAAACATCAAACAACATATGGTTGACACCATATGGTCAATGTCTTCAAACATTGACCTTATAAAAAGATAAAAAGAAAAGAAAAAAGTACCCTAACGGGTTTAAGAAGGGGGGCAAGCCCCCCTGCACCCCACACCCCCCACTACTTAAATATGCCAACTCTGAAACCGTACTACATTGCAGTAAATGGAAATCTCCCCTTACAGAGATTTCCATTTACATGCTTGAGATTCTGAGCATTCGATATTCTCATTTCGACAATGTCAGATTCAACATTGTCGGCTTTCGAGAATATAATATAGACCCATTATTGTAATGTTTATGTAAACTTCATTCTCAGGCCTTTTGTAAATTTCTAATGTTTTCATGTAAAGCACATTACTGTATTATTTGCTTACAACTTCATTGTCAGATGTTTTTGTTTTTCTTTATGTAATTTTGTAATAACTGTCTGGAGCTTTTCTCCTCGGGCCACTGTCTCAGTTGGACTAAGCCAGTTAACAAATGACAAACAAGTAAATAAATAAGTTTGTCATGCTTTGTCATGACCTTTGATAGGTGACCTTCTGAAACTTAACTCAATAGTTTGCTGAGATTATGTATGGCCATATAATTGAAGAATTCAATGGCTTTTTATTGTTGTTTTTTAGGTAGACAGAGTTCAATTTGATGAAAGTTAGTTTGGATTCTAGTTCTTCCTCTTTGGACTCTGGAAAACATCTGGAATGAATTAATCTGGGTTGGATTTTATGAAATCAGAAAACAACTACACCAGAAATGCAGCAGTAATCATTTACAGAGCTGGGGAGCATGAGAATCCCGTTGATTTTGTGAGGGACGTTAATAATTTGTAGGCCAAGGACGGGATGCTCTTCAGTAGAATTGTTACATCTAACTGGGTTAGTTTTAAATTGTGTGAGATTACTTTGAGATAGAAATCTAGAGATCTGGGATTTTGTTAGGCCTAACCATGTATAAGTTGATATCCCCTAGAAAAAGGCGTTTGTTGTTTTTAGAAAATTTCAGAATATCTTGTTGGATACTTTCCATAATACAGAGGTTATAGAGAGGAGGGATGTAAATGGACACAGTATTGATATTGATGTAGTTTCTGATTTGAAGTTGTACTAAGATTCAATATGGGACATTTTATGGAGGGATTTTCACTTTAATCAGGAAATGCTGCTTTAAATTTGTGGAGTTATTTTAGAAATACAATTTCTCTGCTACCCAGGAGGTACTTTTCTTGTTATTGATAAGCAAGGAATAGTTAGATACAATGTAACTGGACAAATAAAGAGTATATTTTAAGCAGGATTCTGTTACACATACAATATCTGAAGAGTTATATTTCAGCCAAGCTTCAAGATTATCCCACGTATTATTAACACTTTGGATGATTATATGGGAGCATTAATTTATTTACAAGTAGGCATAGTTATTGTCATTGAGGGATAGATGGAGAGGAGGTTGTGAGGGCCTATCATGGAGTGATTGTTTGCAGAATAAGGACTATTCCGGAGCCAGTTTGGGCAAATTGGAGAAATGTCATCAGACACTAGCAGCTGTATTATTGTTAAAAAAGTCAAAAGGTGCAAGAGTAAAGTGAAAGGAAATCCTTGCGAGATGGTCTTTTGAGTACTTGAATAATATGGGGATTAACTTATATCTAAGTATAAGAATTTGTTTAGTTAGAGAAGTTTAGAACTGTTTTCCAGAGTTGGGAGCACTTCAAAATGACATATGCTCTATTGTGTAAGGTGTATGCTAAGTGTAAGAACTGATAAGACTATATTATACTAGAATTAACTAGAAACAACTGAAATGCGACTGTAATGAATGTCTTTATCTATTAATTACCAAAACTTGTGCTGAACAGGTGCCAGTCTCTCCTTTATGGGCCAAGTCTTTTGCACCTTTCACAATAATGTCTGAAAACTGTAGTTTGCTTAAGTATGCTTTATTATGTACACTGAAGATAGATGTCAACAATATCCGAATAACATAATATTCTGTAATGCTGGATAACAGTAACAGTGCTGATAACTATAACATTACTGATAAATATAGCCAAAGGTTCTGCATGTATATTCTGATTCTCCTGAATAATATCAATTAAAAATAGTATCACTATTAATAAATATTTGACCTGACTTCAAAACACAGGCTTGAGTGTCTGTACTGCAAAGACCTTTTGCATACAAGTCCAAAAACTAGCTTATCTGACTCCACTGACTATGTCTGAAGTATTTCCTAGTAATACCAAAACCCTGTAATGTTCTATATGCCTCTTTAACCTTGTTTTTTGGCCTCATCTTGCAGATGCCTAACAGTACCTGTCTATTCTTTATCTAGCATTCCATTGCAAGTACACATATCTTTCCCCTTGAAAAAGGAACATTCTGTAGCTTTCCTTTGAGAACTGTTATTTCTGCACATCTCATGCTTAGCCAGTAAGATTATATTTTCCTTTCTACTGAACTGCATTTCCCTGAAACTGACTGCATACATGAAAACACTAGTCTGACCCTATATTTTCAGGCCTATTATTCTACCAAATGCCTACCAACTACCTTAAAGTGAAAACTCTAAGTCCAACACTAAGCATGCCTGAAGTATCGGCTGAAGACATTTTGATTACATAATTGTAAGATACATAAAATAAGATGTAGGGAGAGAGACAGAGAAGAGAGTGTTGAGAAGAATATTAAGTACATGACTGAAGCATTGGTGGGACAATTTGCTTGCTTTTGTTTTTTTGTAAGAAGAGTTTATATTGAATTTAATGGCTTTGTTTGTGCACCTCTTAGACAAAGTTTTATTTATATTTGGAGGCAAGTATTGCAGTAAAAGTGATAAATGTTCGAAGTGCTAAATCAGGTGAGTTATACTAAGAACAGTAGACTAATGTGTTGTATAAGGGATATCAGAGAAATAAGTGCTAAAAGTGTCTGAGACAGAGAGGAAAGAAGACACTAGAGCTAAGAGTTGTTCAACAAAGGTACCTAACATATTAGTTGGCTGAGATACCCTTTAGTTGAGTTTTCCCTTAAAATGAGAGAGTGGTTGGAGGAATGAAAGTTAATTAGGACATGGTACTGGAAATGTGAGAATACATATGCAAACCTGGGGAGTAGCTGGTGATGGGATGCGAAAGAAGTAAAGCAGGCCCTGACTAACATCTAGCAATAACCAGTCAGCCTATGCCTGAAAGATAAGCCCTACATGTGTAAGCAGGCATGAGTGGCTGCCTGTACTATATGTAGTGTCTGAGTTTAAGCTGTAAGTTGTTACAAGGTATCATTTGAGGTAGAACTTGAGTACTGCTAAGCAAATGTGGAATATCAGATACACACTAAGACAAAAATGGACAAAATATTACTGAAGGTGTCTGGTACTAGATGGCAGGAACCTGTAAAATAGAAAGACCTCAGTGGGGCAAATGCTTATCCTAGTAGTGATATGAGAGCTAAGAGCAAGAGTGCTATCAGGGCAACAGAGATTAAATAAGAGAGAGTGACTCACTGGGGTTAAATCACTTTGAGGGTCAGATGCTTTCCAATATTCCTGCAGCCTGTTTCCTATCTGACACAGTGTCGAGAAAGAGCAACCAAGTGAAAAATATGTACTACATCTTAAAGGGGTAAGGGGTCGGTGTGAGAAAAATTAAAGGAAAGCAAGAGTGAGTTATGGAGGCAGAAACTGTAGGAGTGGCAAGTTCTGCTAAGGTGGTGGGGGTAAAGAGACAGAGATGGACCTATTAGGAAGGCAAATGAATTGAAACCAGAGAAGACCAAAACTAGTATAGTTTAAGAATGAAACTAGTATTGGGAAAATAAGAAGACTATGCAGTGAGATTAAGAAAAAGTATCAAGAAAGAAACTAATACAGTAAAGGTAAGAGAACTTTTAAGGGGTTAATGGACTGAATCAGAAAAAAAGATTCAGAGCAGAGCTAAAATGGTATTGTTTCATAACAGAAACAATGGATTGATTAATTTATGGGAATCCATGTGCACCAAATAGGTACTGTTACAATAAAATGAGATTTATGGGAACAATAAACAAATAGTCTGAGGATTCTCAGAGGAGATAAAAAAATTATATTTTCTTTTCACTGAAAAAGTATAGAATTATTGTTACAGCATTCCAGAAGAGGCTACTTAGGGAAAAAGACTGTGATGAAGTTCATGAATATATAGCACAGACATAAAGCAGGTTTTTGGGTGTACAAGTTGATTGTTAAGACCACTGACTTTGCATCCTCGGCAGTACATGGAGAAATTATTTAACTTGGTGGGTTCTTACTTGTTGTAATAATCTGTGTCTGAGTGATATAATTTTACTTAAATGTACACAAGTTTTACTGCAAAAAGACTCACTGCATGGTGTTAGCACATACATGTGCTTGTAAGCAGTGCAACGTAACACTGTGAAGTACAACATGCTGCCAGTTAATCATATGATAATCATACGATTACAGTGAACCATGGTGTAACACAATATATTGCTTGAGTTGCAGATAACATATGCATTGTTTTACTTTGGAGAATGAGCAGTGTGCTGTGTAATGCAGCATGCTGTAACCTTCTATCATCTCAGTATTGTCTGTGCAATGCAGCATAAGGTGGTATTATTCGCATGTAGTCTTGCAGTGCATTGCAACATAATCAAGAGGTGTGCAATCTGTGTGTCAGCTTTAAAATGTTTATGTGCTGTGTATCATAACGTCTGTAATGTGGCATTGTACAACAGAATGCAACATTTTATATGGCATGAATAGCACAGTATACTGCATTGATGCAGTGCAGTGCATTTACGTATAGCACAATATTACATTAATGTCATTTTCACAGTGGTGCATCAGTTTTAAATATGATTCTTTGTTGAGTAATACTTGTCTAGGTTGTCACACAGATCTTATACACTGTATTGAATATTGCCTTGTAAGGCTGCTACAAATGTCTTTCCTCTTGTAAGAAGTAGCTTTCTTTGTCTTGGCAGGCTAAGCCTTATTAAGTATGTTATCAGCACCTTCATTTAGCTCTTCTGCTGTTTCTACAAGGGAAAGCTCGGTACTCTTCTGGAAATGATGATGACCCTGGTGTCTGTTATGCCATGCCATGCGAATGAGAAATACAATTTCCTTTCAACATCCTTCCTAATTTCCATAGCACACTCAGAATGTCATCTGTTCATTTGAAAATAATTAGTTTTGAATTACTTTTGGACTGGGAAATGGTGTGTCTAATGCTGTTAAAACGGTAATTAGTTTTTACGTCACCTTTAATGTTGTTGGCAATTTACGTTTTGTACAGGGCAACAGCAACATTTAATTTTCTCTTTAAAGAAAACAAAGAAAAGTGGATACTTGCTAACAAAAGTAATAAAATGCATGCTTGCAATTGTTTCTTAGTTACAGACTTTTATGAGCCCTTCAGACTCTGGAACAATTGTGGAAGTCAAAAATTGTTAGGTACTAGCAAGTAATGTCAAGAACTATTTGACAGGAAACTCAATCTGACTTCCATATGCAGCAAGCAGAGAAGCCATCTTGTTTAAAATGAGGCTAGAATTAGTTTAGCTGTTCCTTCATTGTACTGTCATAGCAGCAGGAGTAATATAGAAATAACAGACACTTCCTTCAGCCATGTGACTTTTGAAAATGTTCTAGCCTGGATGGATGTAATTTTCAAAGACACATTAGCCCATGTGGAACCTTCTTGAAACTAGAGGTCTAACAAAGGTGTTAGTTTAAAATTATATTTTAGAAAATATAATGACATTCATAAAGTCTTAAGAACATGCATATAATAAAACATGTAGGTTTAGTTACCTGTTATACACATAAACTGTACGTAATTTTGTACATGAAGTCTACCCAAACATAATCCCCTCCCCTTGAAAACATGTCATTTTCTACACAAATTCTGCTTAAATGCTGTTCCTTGACTACATACTTCTGAATGAATTTTAAGTGGATTACTTGTGATTATCGGTGCTCAATGATGTGCAAACCTTTATCCATCCAAATAAGCTTTGCCTACTAGAAGTCTAGGACAAGAAACCAAAATAAAAGAAATTAATTTAAAAGGAGACAAAGCAATATGGCTTAATTTGCAGTTTTTGGTTAATGCATTTGCATTGCTTTATTTAAAAAATATATTCTTCTTAAACTAGTAAAATGCTTCTATTTAATGATTTCTGACTATTCTGCAGTACTTTTCTCTTCTGCTTTAGAGAATGACTACCAAATACAGGTGCTTAAATACGATTAGCACCCAGAATATTTGTAACCACCTGAACCAGACTACATAGTTATGTCTGTTTGTTTTGCTAATCTAAGCATTTTAAGCTGTGTTCTGAGTTAGTAGTATATGTTCAAGTGCTACTTGCACAGATCTGACAAATGATATACACAATAATATTTTCTCAAAACAATTGGAATATAAATACACTGCTTTTACAGATCTGACAAATGATATATATAATAATATATGTAATAGGATGTATAACACATTAGAAGGATGGATATAACATCTCAGCACGTCACATGTTCAAAGTCATGTACATTTATGTACAAATTCACATGCAGTCATGAAATGGTGCATGAACATGTAATGCATCTATTCTCAGAAGAAGTATCACTCCCTTGTCCCTGTACTGTATCCCCGTATCTTTATACATGCAAAGTTCTTTGCAGTCGGCCTCCAGCACTACTGCTGCTATTGGATGAGGCAGGTGTTGAACTGCAGTCTTAGTAAAGTGACTCAGTGACTTTACTTTGCATATAGCTTGACATCACTAATTTTTGTTCCATTCTATCATTTCCCAGAAGCACTTGCTGATTGTTGCTATCATCCAGGCAATTTATGATGACTGATCAAGGGTAATTTCTTCTAGCACCATTTACATGAATACATATCACCAAAATCCACTTTCAGAAATTCATTAATTAAACATCCCCATGTGGGGGAAGACCCATACCCCCTAATTTATAGACACTAACTTCACAGTCACACAGCACAGGAGAAAGGGACTAAGTTATATTGAAAATGTTTTCTGGTGATTTTGATTTGTTCAGCTGTCACGTGCACAAATTACCTTTAAATGTTTCTCTGGCTCCCCATCTACATATGTTGCTTCAGTGAGAATGGTTTAGTACTGTATGGTGGCCCACAAGCATGGTCACACACCTGTGTCATACCTGTGATTCTCATTTTACCATGTGTTATTCATTCAAAGTACATCTTAAGTTTCATGTTTTTGTTTTAAAACTTAACGGTGCACTATTTCAGATGAATATGCTTATTTTCACACTACGGATGGACTATTGTATATAGGGTATGCCTTCCTGGGATCAGAAACTCATCAATCATATTAAAGTATGCTTTTGGAAGCTGTATTTAATAATATGTGTAATTCATTAACATGAAATGCTACAAAAGCCACAGATCAGAAATACATAGAATAAAAAGAGACGATAAGTACATCAAATGTAAAAGAAATGTAGGTCGTGACTGTGAACAGGCATATCAGTGTTGTGTGAATGATAAATAAACAGAAAACCCTTTAGGATAGTATGTTATGTTAGACTGTTGGATAGATTTTCTTTAAATAAATATATCTTTATTTATTATACCCTCATACCACTCCAGATTGCATTGCTTTCAATACAGAAGAATGGTGCACATTACATAAGGAATATACTGGTTTTGGTAATTTAGATTTGCCAGTTCATCTCATAAACTTAATGGGTTTGTTTGTTTGTGTCTCCGGTCCGCTAATGATTGGCAGTTGATTTTTACATGCCGAGTTACCAGCCCTGATTCACAACTTTCAATGAAGGTACGCCCATTCATGCATGTCTCCATGCAGAAGACGCTCTAGCTGAGAATCGAACCGGACAGCATCTTACTATGAGGCGACAACGCTACTGCAGCACCACCACCGTGGCCTCATAAACTTAATGGGTAAAAGAGCAAAAAGAATTTTTTTATGAACAGCAGATAATTGTCTGCAGTCATCTTCCTCTTATGCAGGTTTTGAACGTCAGAGAATAATTTTCATATAGACACACCCTGTTGTATGTGCCGTTACAAACAAATGGAGAATATGCATGAAGGAAATGGTCAGTCATGCTGAGAGCCAGGGAAATATCATGAAAATGATGTAAAAACGTAGTCAGTGTGGTGCAATGAATACACAATAAGGTAATCAGTGCAAGATAAAATATAATCATTTCCCTGCATTAATAATTTACGTATGCAAAGTTATCAACTGACAAAGCCCTTTCCTCTAATTACAACAGTTCTTCTCAGAAGACGTGACATGTTGTATCTGGCCATTTTTGAAGATCACGTCTTCTGGGCATCTGCAACAACCTACTTACTTTATTACCTTTTACCTGCATCTTTTCAGTTAAGGTCAAAAGACAGAAAATCCATTATGACAAAATAATAAGATTTTTTTCTCAGTCCCTGAAGTAATCTTTTCACAACTAAGCAGCATTTCCTTCTCTCACAATTCCTCATCAGTGCTGTTTTGTGAGAAAAGCTGATATGTGTGTCTGATGGAGTTGTATACCGCTTAGTGTCATTCGCTAAAATACCAGCAGCAGCAGCTTCATTCAACTGCAAGCCAGTTGTTATTCTGTAAATGCTTGGAGTGGGATGTTTTATTAGTGCAGAATATGCTTAGTGACAGAAAAGTATTGCTAAAAATACTGAAATCAGTATTGCCTGCTGAGAATTAAAGAATATATGAAGGGATGGACAGTCAAACTTACATCTCTCTGCAAAAATGAGTATGTTAATCTGAAAAAAATATATTCTCATCTGGTGGAATATTTTGTCACACAAATATATTTTTCTTGAAAGAATTCTGTACTATCTACATTGTGGGTTCTGGAGTTAATTATGACTAATTATACAACGACCCCCCCCCCATTAATATTCAAAAACGTACACACCGATTGGTCAGTAGGCCCATTGTAAATCAGACTTATACTAATGGAAAAAGGTCCGGTCGCCCGGACTTTTTCTATTAGTATGCCTTTTTTTTTAACTAGGCATTGATAAGGACCAATCAGTGCATTTGAGCCCTAAAGTTTACCTTCATTTATCACTACACAAACTTAGACCATAATATAAGACACCCCCGTTGAAGAGTTTCTTGTGATTGACACAGTAGTTACTTATGCCTGCATGTAGGTACACACAGGCACATGGAGAATTAAGTGATCTACCTGAAAAACATGGAATCAAAGCCGGGCATTTGTATCTACAAACAATGCATGCCATGGCAGTAGTGAGAAAATTCGAAAAAATAACAGTGGGCAAAATATCAAATGGGCTAGTCTTTAAGAGAAACCAATAACCATGGAGTAGTTAAAAATCATAGCCAGCAAATATGGAATAATCAACAGAAGTCACCAATAATAACCTTAAATTACTGCATTTCTTGGGGGCATGGACAGCCAGCTAACAATGAGTTGTGAATTCTGAGAACCTACTCAGTGTGTTTCTTTCAGAGTGTTATTTCTCACTATGGAGGCTATTACTAATAAAGAGAAGGATGTTCTTGCCATTTGGGTTCTTGTGAGTGACATGTCCGAAAGGGATATGATATAACAGATACTTAAAATAATCGAGTCAGTCAATTTTGAAATGCAGGGTCTGCAGAGATGGCTGGACAATAAACAAAAAAGAGGCTGATCATCTGTATGATAACGTATAGAAGCAGGATTTGATTATTCATGGTCAAGATGACCAGATTAAAAGTTTACAAAATGTGCTTCAATACATAAGGAACAAACTTGATGTATTAGATAACAGGCAGTGAAGAGGGAATGTTCGTCTTTCTGAGGTACCTGAATCTGTAGGGGAATCTGACTTGTCATGCTAAAGTTTTGCTCACTATTTATATCCCTACAGGACTAGACTGGGAAGTGGAGTGGATTCATCAAGTTGGAAAGTACACATTTCCAATATTAGTGGCTCTAGACCACGGCAAGACATCTGCAGATTATACTCTTATATGGCTAAAGGCAGGTTATTGAATAATGCTTTGCTGGTTAGAGTTAAGTGTTCCATAATTTCTGTAAGACTGCATTTCTGTAATCTTCTGCTTCTTCCAAAGAAAGATGAAAGAAATGGTGCTGGTTTCATGGATCATCTATTCCCATAAGTCGTGGTGGTGAATGGCCAAAGGAAAAGGTTCAAAATTCCAAAAGAAGCCTGGGACTTTGTTTGCTGCTTGCAGGCCTCTGGGAATAAAACCTGTAATACTCCACAGAATGCTTTAGAGAGTTGGAAGATAAGGTTGGTGCCAAATGCGCAGCATGTGATGAGAGTCATGAACAGATATATTAGGCTATTCAAAGATTTGGCAATGTGAATGGTAACATATGGGTGGGCAGTTATCTCCTTATTCTAAGAAAAGTCATCCAGAATTTAATAAAAGTAACAAACAAATGCTTTTGGAGGTTAATCAGGAGGTGATGCTCTCTAATTCTGGTGAAAGTCCTCCAAGATCTGTGACCTCTCCTAATAACATTAAAAAAAGAAACTCTGCTTTGCACTCTCAAAGAGAACACCACTGTACTAGAGGGGAGTATTCCCAAATAGGTGGGTAGGTGCTTTGAGGTTTGGAGCCAGTGAACATGGTAATGGTGCAAGCACCAAGCAAGGTCCTCAGGAGAAAGTCAGGAGATCATAAAAATAAAGGAAGCACAGTATCTCTCCCAGGTACCTACTCCTTCTTCGAAGAAATGTTTAGCGAACATTTGGACATGGTTAAATAAGTCACAGAACATGGCAGAATATTTTACTTTAAAGACGTTGACTTCTAGTAAGTGAAATTATTTCACTATTTTGCAGGAAATGTCATGACCTTGATTCTTTATTTTAAATAACTTTTTTGTTCAAACCATTGGCATACTAATAATCCCTAAAAGCTTTCCTTCCTGATGAGACTTATGACTTCAGATTTTCTCTTTCTCTTTAACTGTTTTAGAACATTGGACAGTAGATCTTTGTTACTTAGCATATTTGTTATTTCAGGGCTTTTATTCTTATGTTTATTGCAAATTTGAATTTGTGGGATTGTTGATTGTTTGGCATATCAATGATCGTAAATATAAATATGTTGTTTGGGGAGTTATACATCAAAATTGTTGTTGGTGGGGGGGGTGTATTAAGGATGGTATGGTGATGGTCCAATGTCCAATGTTTATTTCATTTCTTCTTTGCTTAAAATCTTTAATAGTTAGTTTTATATAATTTTTGGATAACTACAGAGTGGTCAGTTTCCACAGTTGCCTCCATGACCGATACCAGCATATCACACCTTGTGTACCACAAAGGTTCCCAAGGCCTGGTTTAGGCCTCATGAAAGTACAACAGACCTTGTCCTAACCCAAAGGTGTAGGAAGCAGATGGGGTCCATTGTAGGGAAGAAATTAGAAGGAGTAAGGGGGAGGGGTTATAGATGCAGAGAAATAGCTTAAGGGAAGACTAATGATAGGTGAAATCTTTCATCAGTATTTGCTGCAGGATGGGATTACATGTTATTTCTTGTTATTTTCACAAGATGTACTTCCTCCTTTTGATAAGAAAATAAAAGGGTCATTTTAATACACTGTTGAAATACACTTTACATTAAAATAGTTTAGGAACAGCAAAAGGAATTTTGGAATCAGGAGGCCCTGATGAAGATGAAAAGGGTGGAAGGGTAGGTTGGTGGATGTGTGAAAAAGGATTATTACTAAAAAGCAAGACTATACATTTTCAAGGGATGAAAGAAAACAGGGAAGTAGATTCAATGGACTTTTACTTAGGAATCAGTAATTTTTACAAGTGTTCATGGCTGAGATTGCAGAACGTGTTTCTCTGATCATTCACGTGTATGCTTACAAATCAGGAATGAGAAAGGAGGGCAGGGATAGATGTTGGAGATGGAAATTGTGGGTATGGCAGAGGAATCCTTTGAAACAGAATGGACAGCAACTGGTGAATAAGATTTTGTAGCCTAATTTGCAAAGACTCGATGAGACTGAGTGATTGGAGGGATGCATTAAAGTGTGCTTGGAAAGGACATTTCATGTCATGAGAGGGTTTTGTGCTTCATAAAGAACAAGATGAGGTGTTAGTATTAGAAAACTAACTTAGACAATCTCAGTTAGCATTAAAATATGCTACAACTAATATGGGTTTGGGGTGAATTTTAGATTAGGGAGGTCCTTAGAGTTAAAATTGTGGATAAAGCAACAACAATAGTTGAACGAGGTTTCTTAGAAAATACTTTTAGTGGATTCAAGGGGAGTAGTCAGGGAAGTTTTTGGCACAGTGGCTTATGGATAAATGGAGGCAAAGTCATAACTGGATTGAAGGAGGATAAGGCTAGATGGCAGCTCTATAGTAAGCTAAACAGAGCGGAGGAAAATTTCTTTATGAAGTAGAGGAGCCTGATAATACAAGAACCCCAGAGATCAGAGTTAAATAGAGATTTCTTTTGTAGAGATTACTAAAGTATTAACTATTCTGAAGCATGGAAAAAGGCACAAGGAGACAGTGGTTTGATTACTGAATTCTATAAATTCTGGGGTGGGACTTTAAACATAACTGTATTCAGTTTAGAAAAGAGGTATGACTGAGGATTTATTGTCCATGTCCTTTTCTTTTCTTAGGTGAGAGTGGCTTTGATCCTTAAAAACGATAAGTAGATTGCAGAGCCTGTAAGCTTTAAACCAATTTCTTTAACAAATGTGAAAGCTAAAATCTTTGCAGCAGTCCTGGCGAAAAGTCTTGAGAAAGTTAGCCCTTCCTTCATTAAGGATCAAAAAGGTTTTATTAAAGTAAAATTGCAGAGGAGAATTGGTGGCAGTTATCTCAGTGGATTTGACAGGCTGAGAAGAAAGGTTGGGCTTATTATTTTGACATTAGGAAAGCTTTTGATACAGTGGGATGTCTTAGAATACATTTGTTTAGGTCTCATATTTCATACTTGAGTTAAGGCATTGTATCATTTACCTAGACTGAGGATTGTGATTAACTAGGAACTTACGAAAGAGGTTCAGTGTGAAAGGGAGATATGACAAGGATGGCAACTGTCATATTTTTTTGTTTGTGGTAGTGATAGACATTTTGGCTGCAGCTATTAATGTGTGTCTAAATGGTATAAAATGTAAATAAAGATAGTTTATGTTATTTACAGATGACTGCAAGCTGGCTACAGATAAATTAGGTAAGATGATAAATGAGATATGGAAGGTTTTTTTAAGCTTTTAGAGTATTTGTAGGTTAGAATATAATTGGGACAAATTTCAAATTAGGACTGGAGATGTAAGAGTTTTATTAAAGGATTAATTCATGATGGCAAAGACTGTCCCAGTTAGGAGGGACTAATGGTACAGCTGCTTTGTGTCACTGGTATTTTAGCACTTGTACTTTAGAGGGTAGGATTAACATTATACAGATTATGATTTTACCTAGAATATTGCATTTCTTCCACTTGTAGCTGAAAGAAAAGGTTGAATATGCTTGTAGAGTGCTGATATGTTGTGATAAATATTTGTAGCATAATGGACGGATACACACAGTTTATGGATGAAGACAGAAATGAAGCTGGAAAGAATATTCTATTGCCCAAATTAGAATATGATATTTTTCTCCCAGTGCTTGGTCAGGTGTGCAACACTACAGTCTTAGAGATGATTGAAAGTAGATTCTGCAGATGTATTACACTGTCTTGATGCTATGAGCTTCTGAATAGCACCAACAGAAAATGGTTACTCTAATAGTGAGAGCTAGCCCTTTTTCATCTTAATTCTTTCACATATCAAGTATTGTTCAAAATGAAATAAATATGCTGGCCTCCTTAGCTCAGAAGCTGACTGCAAGAAATGTACAATATGACCTGAGATTGCAAAGTAGTTGCACTGGCTGCAATTAAACAGTGTTGAATAAACTCAGTGCAAGAGAAAGGACATTCTCCAATACAGGTGTCAGTTGCCCAGCCATTGCTCTTAGATCAATGCCTGTGTATGTCCATTTTAAAAGCAAGCTTACCTAGTTGTACTCCTTGATAGCAAATAGTAAAAGTAACCATGGATAGTTAATTTAAGAAGTGTTTGAATCAATAGCATTTAAATCCTCTGGCTCTCTTTACACATTTAATCAAAGATCCAATAGACATAATAAAATGGTTGCATTTTGTACTTATCTGGAGAATTAACTGGTTCTGTGACAGTAGAAGGTCAGTGCACTGGGAACTGATGGCAAATCAAAGGCATTATATGATGCTGCAATGCAGCTGAATGAAAAAAACAATCCTATTCTGTTATTTAAAAAATAGTGAATTTCTCAGTGGGTTAAAGTTAATTATTATAACTACCCTATTGCCCAGAGCCACTTAGCATAGAATAATTTGGCATATATCTTAACATGTATATTTTGCTTTTGCTTGCAAAGCACATATTTATATTCATTTTTTAAGGGTATCCGTTGTTTTATGTTCTTATTAGTGTCTGCAATTGTTAATGGAGTTAAAAATGTGTCTTGTTATTGGTGTATTATTTAAAACAAATTCTAGTTGTTTGCACTGCTACCTAGGTAATTCATAATCCTGAAAAGAAAATGCCAGAAACAGTGTTTCATAATGGAACAGAAATAAACTGAATGCATTAAATTTACTTGTTTTTACTGAATGCAGTCATTGGCGTTTTATGAATTAAAATATATTATGCTTCACAGAACAAGAAAAACACTCATGTTACCACTCTGTGATTTCACCATTAAGCTTCAGTAGGGCTTCTAAAATGACATCCATTTCCAGGAGCAGGAAAACTCATGGATTTAGTTAACAATGTCCCCAGAAGCATCACTGATTGATTGCTAAGACAGATTTATTATGCTATGCTTCTTCCTCCTAATGTCATGCAGTTCTCGACAAAGCAGCGCTTTGCAGACGTTTCACATGGTTAAGCAGATTGATTCAAATGGTAATTAGATTTGGAAGCAAATAGTCTGAGCAAGAAAAAAGGGTACCTTAAGAACGCTAGTTTCACCATTTTATGAAAGTACAGAAAGTTCAGTGTGCGTTAGCTGGTATGAGTTTGCTTATCGTCTGAAATGATAAACTGATCCTACCAATACACCAAGGAGTAGCTCAGATTAGGAAGGCAACTGATCGGCTAAGTTCCAAATTAAATGAACAGATTTCTTCTGTCTTCACCCCTACAGGATACTAAAAGCAATGAGATTGCTAAGTAAATAAATGTGTATGTATGCAATTACATACATACATACATACATACATACATACGTAATGAGATTTCCTCTGTAATTACATACATACATGCATACATAATGAGATTTCATATGTAATTACATACATACATACATACATACTTAATGAGATTACTGTGGTGGTGGTGCTGCAGTAGCGTTGTCACCTCACAGTAAGACGTTGTCCTGTTCGATTCTCAGCTAGAGCATCTTCTGTGTGGAGACATGCGTGAATGGGCGTACCTTCGTTGAAGGTTGTGCGTCAGGGCCGGCAACTCTGCATGTAAAAATCTACAGCCAATCATTAGCGGACCGGAGTTCCGCTGTGGTGACCCCTAACCAGGAAAAGCCAAAAGACAAACAACAACAACATACACACTTAATGAGACTTCCTATGTAATTACATACATACATACATAATGAGATTTCAAACTTATTTTATGTAAACACTGTGGTGAAGAACTAGTAAAACCAATAGCCCTGACCCAGGAAGCCAGCACAACTCATAAACAAAAAAACTTCCAATTGTGGTTAAATCCAAGGCACACACTACAATCATAAAAACAGAAATACTTTATTGAAAGTTAAGCACTTTCATCCCTATTAGATAAAGGACTTCTTCATAACAAAATAATCTAAACATCCCAATGCTTATAAACCCAATTAATTAATCATATGACCCACTATTAACCATTCGTTCTCTGTCATCTTCTGTGACATAATCTAAAAAATACATCCATATGAAAACTCTGCTTTATTATAAAACAATTTAATTCTAAGTTAAATAAAATAAAATACATATTCTAAATAAAACTTTTTCTAAAAAGCTTTAAAAAAACACCATTAAATCTCTAAATAATAATAATAAGTAATAAAAATATATGGCTGGAAACAATTTATTCAATTGTTTATACAACTCAGATGATTTTACATCAGTATTGCACATTAATTTATACCAGTGACTCAAGATTTGGCCTGGGAGTAATGAATCACAATATGAGATGCAAGTGCAGAGCTGGGAGCTATCATTCTCATGCAGGTCAGTCCTGGTCCCCAACTCGGACATCAGCTAATGCAGTGGCACCAAGACATCACCCACCTCCCCATTAAACTGAGATGTTCTGTGAGGCTTTTGCTCTCCTACCAGGCATCATATTTCCCTAAACTCTCCCACTGGACCAGATGAGCCAGTTGTTGGCCACTTCATCCTATTACCCTCCCTCACCAATCATACCAGTGACTAGTGACTAATGCCTATTCCTAAACTCAGATAACTGGAGGAGCAGATGGGCATCCTGCTTTTGTGCAGGCAGACACAGGAGTTAGTATTTATTGTTTTTTTCTGTCTATGTCCCACTGGGCTTGAGACCTATTTTCACAGGATACCTGAAGTGTTATTCAGAATGAATAGAAGAAGTCTGACTACAACAAAAACGAAATATATTTCTTTTTACTGACAAGTGCCATGGAATCCTAATAGCCTCCTGATCCAGTCAAATAGCAAGCAGTAACATTTTGGTTTACTGCCTTAGCAAAAGACTAGCCCCTCCCTTCTTCCAGTACTGTAAATTCAGGTCCTTGATTTAAGGATAGAACTTACTGTCTTATGATCTTCCTGGCTCTAAATATGAGTATGAAGCCTGCTGAGACAAAGACACTGCAACTTACTTATTTGAAATAACTGTTATTAGTGTGGCATGTATGAATGTTTACCATGTAATTCTGTGCATAATATTACAAATATTCAGTAATTGTAGAATAAATATCACAATGTCTGCCTGTGTGCACAATTTACTTATAAGTCAGAGGAGTGTCATCCTGCTGTCAGTGCACATTAATAAATATTTCTCTAGTGCGGAATATCTGAGCATGCAGCATATAGGATGCATTGTGGTAATATATAACACATCCAAACTTACAGTTATCTGACCTAAAGTGCAGATTTGGGCAGAGCAGGTCAGTCATGTAAAACTATTTGGTTCTTTTACAAATATAATATTTTAATGTCGACGTATGTGAAGAAAGGAGATTATTTCAGGAGCATACATTATTGCTCATTTGAAATGACAATAATGTAGTTATGCCAGAAGCTCCATATTTCAGATTGATTGCATGTCAAATGCATTTTCAGTGTACTGCAACAGCATGACATTTGATCAGAAATTATGTCAGCTGTCAAAACATAGCAATTTTTCAGTTCATTTCCCTTTTTTAGTTGCAGACATGGCCCTGGCATTTCAGTGACATTGAGGTCTGCTGAGAGTGAAGCAAAATAAGGTAAATGTTCCAGACAGAGGAGCATAATAACATAGTCAAAGGCTTCCCACTTAAAAATAAATTAATATTTAATGGACTTCCAACCAGCCTTGCCAGTGAGGTACATTAATCAATGATGAAGCCCATTGGAGTGAAACAGAATTCTTCCGTGTTCTGTAACAGGGTACTTTTAAGAGGTTAAAGCTGTTGATTTAGAGGTTTCCGTGCTCAGAAGCCATGTTTTAGATTTCTTTGTCATTTGCTTTGGCTTTTCAAAGTGAGCAGATTAAGAAGAAGCAAATTCTTTTCTAGAACAGAGCATTTATGCCCTTTTATTTCAGAGGAACAGTTACATTTTGTTTAAACTTTCAATTATTGTGCAGCAAAGTAATTGCCCAAATTAAAACAGTTTGTATATTTATGTCAACTTTTAATGCTGTCTATAGAAATAAAACCAGCTGCATAAAAAAGGTATCAATATGCATATGCTAATCTTGCAATAGTTTATCAGACAACTAATACTAAATAAAGTGGCAAAGAGGTGCAAAGTATGACGTAAAATTAATATATATACAGAGAGCAAGTGAAAAGTGTCTCATAGTGGTGATAAACATTTTTTCATTAATTTATTTAGATGAATGATGCTAGTGTTTTTATTATTTTGTAATGTATTTAATAAAGAAATAAAAGGGCATATTTGTTTAAAGTGCAGCTGATTTTAAAAGAACTTTTGATTGTGAAGATATATAGTCCATTTTCTTAACAAAGAAAAATGATTTGTATAACTATATACTCATAACATGCTCTACAGGATATTGTGGTCCTCTTTTCTGACAGTGAAAATTATTTCAGTTTTCACGTATTCGCTATACATGCACACATATATATATATATATATATATATATATATATATATATATATATTCATTGAGTCTAAACAAATGTCTGAAGGATGTCTTGAAAATAAATAAAATGTATATAAACCTGTCAGCAGTGTGAAAATGAAGAAAGAAGCGATAAAAAATAAGTCATGGCTGTAAACTACACATAGTACCATAATTACAAATTTTGAAACACTTGAAATATTTCTGTATGTCAAAACTACTATATATGTTGAGCTAGAATGAAAGTATTTTTTTTCATCTCAGAATCCTTTCTCACGGAGCAAGGGCTGTCACATAGCCATCCTTTAGCCCTCTTTTTGTTTATTATGGCTATAGACCCCCTCACTTTGAAGGAATTTCCTCTCAGTAGCCTACTGGTCTGAGTTACAGAATCAGTTGACCTTATTTAAAGATGATGCTCTCCTACTTTACTAGTGCATGAAACTCCATGATTATGCTCTGAAATCATGAAAAGGATAAATGTATTAAGTATGTCTCTACCTTCAGACATGCTCTTAATAGCAGTAAGTGGAGCTTGGCAAAACCTTTTTAAGGATATCTAACCACTGTTAAGATCTGTTCTCAGAATAGGGACTAAGAGCAGACAGTGTTGGCCAGCAAAGAACATCAGCAGAAGAGAAAAAAACTTTAAAAGCTGTTTGCTATTGCATTCTGCCACACATATATAAGCATAAAGGTATCAGAATGCAGCACCTTACAGCTTTTAAAACTCTTCATTCTTCACAAGTACACTCCATTTCTTTCTGTTTGTCTGACAACACTAAAGTGTTTAATCATCTTTTAGAGGGTTTCAAACACTTCATGGTATACATTTTTCCTGTAATTCAGTATAGAAGGTTATCATTAGGTCTCACCGATCATAACTCTTTATCTTGTATTCTCAACATAGATGCCAAAATTCAACTCTCAAGATTTGCTCTTGAGGTGAAGTTCTTTGCACCCGTGTCTTCAAAACATAGTAAACTTGTGAATTCCACTCCAGAGAGCTGGAATATATTTATTTTTATTTATTTTTTCTATTTATTAGGCAAGTCTAACTGGAGACAACTCGCTAACTGGAGAGGAACTCAAGAAAAACAAATGACAGTCAACACAAAACACAAAAACAAAACAAAACAAAATAAAGAAACAAAATGAAGGAACATATAGTATTATAAAAAACATAAAAATTACTTAAAATTTAAAAAAATTAAAATTAAAAGAAGAAATGGACTAAAATAAAAAAGAAGGAGATAGAAAAGAAAAGAAGATGAAGAAAAGATAGATGAGAGACTGGAGAGTAGAGAGGAGAGTAGACTGGTATAGTAGAGTAGAGGTTTAGAGACTGGAGGAAGAAGGTGTGAGAGACTGAAGAGTGGGGCACAGCCAGTGTTTTGTTAAGCAGTTTTTAGTTTTTGTTTGTTTTTTTTAGTTTTTGTTGTGGAGAGGGAGTGTGATGGGAATGAGAGTCAGTGGAGAGCTGATGTTGGAGAAACCAGTGGGAACCTGAGAAGAGGAGTCAGGAGCTGAGTTGAGTTATTAGATTTTTATATAGTAACTAGATTTAGGGGAATTTGAAGGAGATTTAGTTTAGAGAGTAGGGAGAATATAGGTGTAGAGGATTAGGATAGGTTTAAGACAAGGTAAAAAGGAGAGGAAGTAGGTAAAGTTTTGAGAATGTATCTAGAGTTGTGTTGTTGTTGTAGAGTGAAGACAGTTGGTTTTGATTTTGTTTCGGTGTTCTATCTAGCTATGTATTTGAGAGTGTTAAGCTAATTTAGAGATTGTTCTTCTTGAGGTTAGTGTAGATGGGTGAAGCATATAGAGAGAAGTAAAGGAAGGATGACAAGTGTAGCTTTAGCATTGGGAGTGGGGCAAGTTTAGCTTAAGCATGTAGTAATTCAATTTTGATTGACTATTTTAAAATTATTTGTTTAATATATTTATCAAAAAGTAAGGCAGTTGTCTATAGTCACACCTAGCAGCTTAGTAGTAGAATCAGGGTTGGGGGATATAACAGTACCATTGTTAGAAGAGAATTTAGAAGGGGGGGACTATAGGGTAGGCTAAACCTTTCTAGTGGAGGAGGAGTTTTTTTGGTTTTAAGCATAAAAAAGTAAACAGCTAACCAGATGTCTCGACTGTTGTGTGTTTTTTGAGTAAGGGTAATGAGACTCAGAACTTGTTTTTTTTTGCAAGGAAGTGTTAATGAGTCATCTGCATATTGGATGATGCAGTTGGGGTAAAGCTAATTGAAGGTCATTTTGATGAATAGAGTGAAAAGAAGAGGGAGAATAGAGAGCCTTGTGGAACACCAAGAGTGATAGGTAGCAGAGATGAGAGATTGTTACCCCAGAGGACGGCCTGCTTTCTATTGCTGTCATATATCATTCTATTTGGGAGTTATTTTCTAGATACAGGGCTAACCCTTCAAAACCAGTTCTTGTAAATATTCCTATGATGATGGGAGGTATTGCCAGCTATGCCAAGAGAAGTAGGGCAGTAGATGTGCAACATATCCCAGCATAGCTAGCTGGAATTTTGTAAGGAATTATATGTCATTTGTATATCAAACTGATTTGCACAGATGCTTGTGATGAAAATGTACCAACAGTGGGTCCTGACTATATTATAACTGATTAAATGTATATGTTTTAACAGAGGATACTGGAAAAGAAGAGATTAATCTCAGTCCCGTTAACTTTGAAAAATAGTAAGAAATTAAATTACCTGGTTTAGACCATAAAGATTGCATCTTACAGTTCTGATTGCAGCCAGGAAATATATGTCAGTGCCAGAGAATGGTTTATTAGCTCCTGAAGAAAAGTGGAAGTATTTATGGTTTTATAGCTTTCAGATGCTATAACACATCCTATCAAAGCTCTATATGTGTGCATGATAACACATATGTGTGAGATTCTGATTCGGCTTCTAGCCAAGGGGGTAGTATGGGAAAAATAAGTCATATGACCAGATATTTGTGATGCCATTCTGTAAGCCAGCTCTGTAATGACATTTTAATACTAGATGAGACTGACATTTCATGGCAGTCTGTTTCTTGTTGCCTGACATAGAAAGATCTCTCACCCATTTCATCTTGTCTTGCTCTAGTAACTGAACCAGGCAATTATAATTCTTTAGATCAGTCAGGACAATATGGTTAGATTAGTAAAGTACTGTTGTTCTGTATCTGTGCAAATCTATTCATCTGTGTTATTTTAATATTTCCTCTGATATGAAACTCTGATGTTTATTGCAAATAGATATTCCACATTTTTATGTTCTTTTATTATTTATTCTTAAATATATTTAAACTTTACATTGCGGCCAGTCCATTAGAGAACATTTTAACCTCTGAGAGTATTTATATCTGTTTGGTGACTCTGTGGCCACTCATGAAAGCCTTACTGCATTGGCCAAAACACTACCATTCGTATTAATATTAATTTCCCTCAGTATAATTTGATACCCCTGTACGATCCTTAGATTAGCTGTGTTTGGAGGGTCTGGTGACAGTAACTACCTTATAGTCTGGACAGAAGTGGGTATAGCTAGTAAATCTGTGCCAGCCTTTTGCTGGAGTGTGTGTGTGTGTGTGTGTGTGTGTGTGTGTGTGTGTGTGTGTGTGTGTGTGTGTGTGTGTGTGTGTGTGTGTGCATGTGTGCGTGTGTGCATGTGTGTGTGTGTGTGTGTGTGTGTGTGTGTGTGTGTGTGTGTGTGTGTGTGTGTGTGTGTGTGTGTGTGTGTGTGTGTGTGTGTGTGTGTGTGTGTGTGTGTGTGAGCTGCTTGGAGCAGAGACACAAAGCACTGGTTTCACAGAGAGAGTGGTGGAGAATTTTGCTTTGACACTTGGCTGAATACTCAACTCTATAGCTATACCAGTAGGGAGTCTTTTTGGGGGACTGGAGAGTGAGAGAGAGAGAGAGAAACCCAGACCCCAGACTCAGTCTGCTCCCTGTGTGCTGTTAAGGGAAATTGTGCTTGATGTAGACAGCTGCATCTGGAAATACTTTCCAGTGTCAGTGGTGAGGGTTAAGGCTCCTTGATTACTGGCCCAGAGAGGGAATGTCACAATTCCTCCAGCAAGATTTTGGAAAAATATATTTTGTTTGAAGCCTGCATTACTTTATGTATTTATGAATTCTTTCAGCACCTAACCCTGTAATTATGAGAGACCTAAGCAAAAAAATGATCAATGTTATCATTTCTGTAGCTATGATAAATGGCAAAGATGGTATCTCCTAATGGAGCTGGAAAATATTTCTCAGATTCCATCTTATACCTAAAAGTCCTTTACATTTTCCAAGTGTTCTAATTACATTTCCATTAAAACATTTGAAAACATGGGATGAGGAGGTTCTATACTTCATGCGGGTTCCATCTAAACCTAAGGAATTCATCTGCTTTATATTATACTGAGAAGAAAGATGGGATCTTCAGATCCCAACTTTGTGACTCAGTCAGTAGTCCGCAAAACCTGTTTGTGCAGTAGGTTGATTGTATACGATAGACTCAGTCCCCTTGTTGTTGTAGATTACCTCCCTCCTAACTGGGAGTATGCCAATAGAGTTTCCATCTTTTTTTACTGGAACTTCCATAGAACCGTGCATGAAGGTGTCACAGTGGCATATGCCAACTGGTTAAAATCCATCATATTTTCACACTATGATAATTTAATTCTTAGATTATTAGTGGATATGTTAAAGTGGCTATATCCAACAGTAGATCTTACTCCTTTTTAAATTTTTTTCTACTGGATGGTCCTACAAACTCCCCAGCTTCTATGTGAAGCAAATATATTAGTTTCATAGGTTTATAGGTTAAGTACCAGACTAGCTGCCATGAGAATCAAACCCTGTACCTTTTGTTTGTGAGGTAAACATCCTAACAATTATACCCCCCCCCCCAACTCGAAGATTCATATTTAGGTTGTGTAACATCATGTATCTCTTTTTAGGCTTTAAGTTCTAGTTTTAGTATAGATAACCAGATTTTTTTAAACTATAACCACATCCAGCACTATTTATTTATGTATTCATTTATTTATTTAATAATTGTTTACTGGAAAAGTCCAACTGAGACAGAGCCCATTTTCAGCGGAGGCCTGGGGAGAAACATTCCAGACTCATGCCTTTGGAATGTGGGAGGAAACCAGAGCACATGGAGGAAACCCATGAAAATAAAGGGAGAACATGCAGACTCCACACAGAAGGAACCCCAGCCATGAATCAAACCAGTGAACCTCTTGCTGCAAAGCAGCAACACTAAACAGTGCATCACTGTGCTTTACCTCTGCACCAATATCTTAAAGCAGAGCCCCCACAGGAGAAATACCACATGGTATTTAGTAAGGGTATTCTGCAATATATGTTTATAGGTTAATAGGTAATCACTAGGCTAGCTGTCTTTGTGGACCATTTTCAACCTAGCCAATGTTCCTTTTGGTGCTTGAATTAACCTAATCCCATTTGGTGTTAGATTGGCATTACCTATCCCATGGGTGATAATTATATATCACCCCTAGTGAGAGTAACTGGGATCATACCATAGATAATTTGAGGGAACCCATGTATAGGATAAAGTATGTAGAAGCTGTCTCGGTCTATTAGTAGTAGAGGGGCAGTCCTGGAGTAAATTTTCTATTTCCCATCCATACATCCAGGCTGCACCTGGTTATGGACAGGAATGGGCTTTGTTTTAAGTCAATAGGAAGTCCATTCCAGAGCACTGGTATCCTCTGTGAGGTACTTTGTAATTGCTGCCACGCATTCTAGTAGCTGGTAGCAATTATTTTTCCTTCAGGTCACTAATTCATGCTGACTGGCAATTTAGGTACAAAGGCACGTGTATTTTAGGAGCATCCTAGTCTGTGGATACAGTAGATTTATTCTCATAGTATCTTAGGGTAATCTTTAACTTTAGATGAAGATTTACTAATATTTTATAAAGTGCCCAAGGACTGCAATTTTTGTTTTAAACTATTTCCTCTGAGTCATTTTGACAGTGTCCAGAAACACCATTACTAGGAACTGGAAAAGTAACCGAATGCCAAAATCTGATGATTGTTAGAAAATAATAACAAAGTTAGTCAAATAATAATAATATATACGTACTGTTCTCTTGTAAGTCTAAGGGCTTAAAATTGACACTTCTATGTTTTTTCCTAGTCTTTTCTATTGAGAGGTAGTTCAAGTGGGGGAGGGGTTAAAAGTTTTAAGAGTTACTTTGATAATTAGTGAGAAGAGAATTCACTGACTGAAATGGATTTGCTAACTTGTATCTTGAAGAGGCTCTAAGGATTGCTTAGCTGCCCTATATTAGAGGAACATACATATTTTCAGGCCTGATTTATCCATGCACGTGATGTATGTATTTTTAGAGAAATTTCCTTATTTCCAGGTTTGATATACCCTGTGATGATCCCCCACTGGACCAGTAATCAAGGAGCCTCAGTCCTTACCACTGGCAACAGTGGGGGACATCCACTGGGAGGATAACAGGTGCACACATTATTTCCAGTTACAGATCTCTACATCAAGTGCAGTTTCCCTTAAGAGCACACAGAGACCACAGTCAGTCCAGGGCTGGTTTCTCCCTCTTCCTCCAGATCTCCAGTAAGACTCCCTACTGGCACAGCTATACAGTTCAGATCTCAGCTGAGTAACCAAGCCAAGGCCTCCAGCACCCTCTCTGTCCAACCAGTGTTTCGTGTCCTTGCCCAAGTAACTGACACACACACTCTTTGAGGTTTGATTTACATGGACACACACACACACATACACACACACACACACACACACACACACACACACACACACACACACACTCCTGGGAAAAGCTGGCACTAGCTATGCATCCTTCTGCCCAGAATATAAGATAGTTTCCACTGCCACTCCTTATCAGCTACTTTAAGGTCCTTAACAAAGTGTGTCTAATCTTATTGTGAATAAAGGTGTGTTTTCACCTGTTAAATTGTGAATAAAGGTGCATTTTCAAACTTTTTTTTTGATGAAACGGCTCAACCTGTTAAATTGTGAATAAAGGTGTATTTTCCATTTCCCCTGCTGGTGATTTTTGGTTTCAACAAATGGTACTTTGACCAAAAGCAAGACTGTTAGGAGTCGCCCATACAGTGTCACCAAATAAACATGCAAGTGCTGTCAAAACTTAAATATCTCTACACAGATCAGCCACAATGAAAGGTTTTAAATATATTTAATAATAAATAATAAAAGAACAAGACAATACTAAATATTTATTCACAGTGACATCAGAGTTCAAGACCACAGGAAATATTTAAAAAAAACATTGCAGTTTAGGCTCACACAAAGAAAGAAAAACATCTAAACTAAACTTCACTGTATTCCTGACTGTTTATTTGTTTGTGTCTTTCGGCTTTTCCCGGTTAGGGGTTGCCACAGCGGAACTCCGGTCCGTTGGCAGTAGAGTTTTACATGCTGGCTTGCCGGGCCTAACGCACAACCTTCAACGAAGGAACGCCCGTTCACGCATGTCACCACACAGAAGACGCTCCAACTGAGAATCGAACGGGCAACATCTAACTGTGAGGCGACAACACTACCGCAGCACCACCACCGCAAGAGAATTATACTATAACCTAAGAACTTATGAATAGAGCAAGGCAGATGCTGTGGTGAATGGTCCTTGTCAGGTCCAAGACCAAATACAGTATGCTCTGTCTCAGTAAGAGACTTCTCAAATTAATATCTAAAATATTGCTGCTGGGATAGCTTGCAGAATTACATCATTTCTGGTCATCTGACTTCTAATTCCTAGGCCAGACCCCCCATTGCTAGAAGCTGGCAGCATGTAGCATCCACCTGTAAAAATATACAGACTAGGGCTTTTCTTCAGATCTTTGTCAGATGCTGGAAGTCATAAAACAATTGTATTCCTTCATGCTTCAAAAGTAGCAATTAGTTCACTCCAAGGACAATACAGAAAGCTTCCTAGCACAGACTATGTGTCTCTAACTGCATTGAAAACTTGACAGGTAGCCTCTTTATTGCATCCTATAAAATAATTTAATTTCTGATATTTTTCTAAAGTTTACTAGCCTGAGATTAACCTTCTGTTTCCCCAGTTTCCACTATTAAAATATATACATTTAAGCAGTTGCAATAGTGCATGTGCATTTCTTTTCTCTTCCAGTAGAACACACTGTGGATACATTTTAGACCCAGCCCTTTTACAAATACCTTTTCAATACAAACATCTGTACAGAGCAGTTTGCTATACACATGGCATACATTTCTAATACATTTGTAACACAAACATCTTGCATAAATCATTTTGATATTCGCCAATGACATATAATTATTTACAAAATTCCAGCTAGCTGTGCTGGCAATATCTGCTTTTGTCACATACCAGTTTGCACAATTTCCTGAGTCCACCCTCATCACATGTGATTTCTGAAGCTGTTTAAGACACAGAAAGCCATGCTACTTGACCAATATACTAGGGGCACCAAAGAATGCAGAAACACATTTTACATCTTCCTTTATCAGAAGCAAAACTAAATGGCATTGTGTGGAATATTTTTCAATACAGTTCATTAAAGTCTGCAGATTGTGCACTCTCTCTTTGATAATGGGCTTATATGTTTCCATAATTTTTGTCATGCTCTCTTTTTCAAACTTGGTTCTGAACAGTATCCGATATTCCTACTGGAAGCGAGAAGAGGTACATGCTATTTTGTATTCAAATTTAACCTAATTAGATGTCATATTTTAGCTGGATATACCTACTGTTCGTTGGCTTTTGTACCTATTTTCAATGTTTTCAGGTTGAGAGATATGGAGGTTTCATTAGATTTAATATCTGGGAATCTGTTTACATTTCATGACCTTTGAATTGAACAATGTCCATTGCCTTTTCTTTCATTGTCATTATTTTCCAAGTTATAAGGGTGCAATGGTTTCTAATTTCACTTTTAGTTTTAATGAAATGGTATCTCAATTTCTGTATTCATTCTCTGCAACTACAATTTTATACAAACATATAAATCCTCATATTTCATGTATAGTATATAAAGAAGATTGTGCTGTTTCTGCCGTAGTTCATCAGTCTAACCAAGTGGCTTGTAATCAGATTTCCAGATTGTTTCCTTATGCTGTTAGTACCTTGTATCTGTACTAAAAAAATAAAATTTTACTTATATTCATTGGTTCATAGCTTAATACTAGGCTACTGATCTGGTGGGGAATTTGTAGTCTATCTGCAAGATCCCAATTCATTTGTATCCATCAATATGAATAGTTACTACCTACTTCAACCCCTTTTAATGATGACTTAATGGGTCAGACTCAGGGTGTATTATTGATTACCCATTCATTCATCCAGGATATGCTTAAAGAGGATCAGGAAACTACTTTATATCCAAAGGAAGTCTAGCCCATTAAAGAGGGATTCTCTGGGAGAGAAATCTATCTCACCAGTAGATCCTATTTATATTTTGGTGAAAGCTTAGTTCTCTTGAGTGGCTGTTTATGATGTTATTTGTTGGGGACTTACAGGAGGTCATATATGAATGATTAGATCCTTTGAGGCTCTGTAGACTAGACAAGAGTTGTTAAGAAACAGAAAAGAGAGAGAAAGAACTTTAAAGTGGTCTGTGTATCACCAGGAAGACATGCCCTTGATTATCTTAATGAGGAAACGCTGCTGTCTCTCAAGCTGAGACATATGAATAGACAAGTACATATCAAATGAGGTATTTCACTCTATTATGGATCTGATGAGGGAGCAATAGAGAGGGACGAAAACTTCCTTAGATCTCCCTTGTCCACCTCTTTCACCCTCACCTGCTGTGTATCCTTTACCCTCCATCACTCACACTCTTCCCTCTCTTATCATCTGTTTCTTTTTCCTCCCATTCCAGCTCTTCCTGACCCTCTATTTATACATCTGATTTCTACTATACCTGCTTCTCCTTGGTAAATCTCTCATAATACTTTTCTCCTGTACCTTATCAAGCACTCATCATCCTAGCCATCTTAACGCATACATCCTGTCTTTCTATCCTTACATATACTCCTGTCTTCAGCTATCATACTCTCTCCGTCTGTCTTACAACCTATACTTAAACTTTCTATTTTTTCTTAAAACTTATACATCAAAACTACTAAATATTATATTTATGCTTATTTTGTATGTTCTTCTACTAATGTATACATTTTAACCAAGAATGTTAGACTGAACTATAGACAAACTACTGTAAATTGTCATCCATCTACATGATATAAATTGTGTTATGGCTGTAAATGTCTTTCTACATATCTGTGAAAACTATTAAATGTCTGTATATGTTTATGGAACTTTAAATTGTATGCATAATTGTAAAATTTAATAAGTGTCTGCATTTGTTTGGAGCTTTTCTCCCCAGGCCTCTGCTGAAAATGGGTTCCTAATCCAGTCAGACTTTCCCAGCCATAAAATGTCAAGAAATAAATAATATCTCAAAGATATTCCTCTGGTGATCAGTCTGGCTAAATAAAAGTATTTATTAGCAAAACTGGATACATGGTGATCAAAGGATAGTTCCTTGTTAATGAAAGTGCCAAGTTTGCCAGAAGACACAATGCTGCATTTTGAGAATTTATTTTGTTGGCATTTAGTTTAAGGTCATGATCTTGGCATTATTTGTTTGTGCATGTTAGGCTCCACTGGAAAATCTGGAAGTCAAATGAGGAGTTTTATATTGCTGACTTCTCTGTCTGCTGCTTTTGTTTTCTGGCTAATTGTTTCAAAATGAGTTGTATGCTGGGAAATGCTGTGCTAATTCAGATGTGAGAGCTCTGCTGATCTTCCTGCTACTTATTCTGTGATGTGTAAACATCTGCCCTGTGTACTTCCATCTATAGCCTGGTTAACTGCCAAAGATCACTATTGTTAGTTAATATTACAAGACTCGTTTATACTTACGCACAGAGGCACTGGAGTTTCAGGCAAACATAATTGGTATAACAACTAAAAGAACTAATTATGTAGAAACAACAACTGGAAGACAAAAAAGTCTATTTATTGAAACATATCACTCCCTTCAAAGGGAATAAAGTTAACAAAGAAGCATTCCTTTAAAAAAAAACTCACTTCCTTTGAAGGTCTTTGACAAAGTGTTCAGAAGTGATATTTTTCAATATATACACTTTTTTTGTCTTCCAGTTGTCATTTCTACAGACATAATTGCTGTCTCTACACCAGTCAGGTCTCCATAACCCTGTACTGCAAGCAGCAGTGTTTAGTAACTCTGTCCTCAATCTCATTTTTCCCTAGGATAGTGTGTGTGTGTGTGTGTGTGTGTGTGTGTGTGTGTGTGTGTGTGTGTGTGTGTGTGTGTGTGTGTGTGTGTGTGTGTGTGTGTGTGTGTGTGCAGTTGGTGCAGATAATTAAGGCTATTAATGAGCTTCTTGTAGTCCAATGCTTCATTTCCTTTGCCAAAGGTTTAGGTTGTGTAGGCAAAGGAGGCAGCCTCCCTAGAGTGTGCAGTCAAGAGGTGCCAATTTGAAAGTAGCATTCAGAAATAAATGATAACAGTATGTTTGCAATCAAGGCTGAGCTTTGGAAAGAGCTTTTTCTCTGAATTCAAGTATAAGAATCTTTTTTCCCCCTCCTCAATATGTAGTTGAGGGGCACAGATTGGCTTGAATGGACCTTGTGTCACTGAGAAGCACCAGATAGACAAATGGACCTTTTTTACATTTGAGGGGCACAGATCAGGAAGAACAGACCTTCTTCTATTTAGGAAAGCTAATCATGGAAAGGTACCAGGCTCTTGATGAGCAAACTAAAACTCTGCCTCGGCCTCCATTTGTGTAATGTGTGACACTAAGCAAATCACTTAATTAGCATTCCTGGGCTGCTGCCAAAAAGGAATACTCCCTATTGGGTTTACCTAGTTAACAAATAATTAAAATAAATTGCAAAAGAATATATGTCACGACTTAAAGGAAAACTCCACCTTCTCTTACAATTTAATTCAACTCTTCGGTTGCTTTTCTCCCCACAATATGATTCTACTACTGTGTAGGTACCTGAAACCTGCTTGTACTTCATAAAACTTAATTTCCTCATGTTGGTGTCAAAGGAAGGGAAAGACTGTCCACTTTTTTTAAGATTAACTTCTCACATAAGTTGCAGAGGAATTTGTCTACACTTGCATGACATACCACAGACACAGACAACTTTGTAGTCAGGAGGTCAGGCTACTGTAAACAAGACAGAGAGGTGTAAAACTGTTTTCATAGTTTTATAGGTTCATAGGTGTGTACTAGGCTAATGGTCCTGGGCCTTTACAAGCCTAGCCATAGGATTACCCTGGCATAGTGCCACCCGACCTTAGTTCCCAGTGCCTCTGTCAAGTAGAGCAACTGGAGTTATCCCCTAGGTGAATTTGCTGTTTCCCATCTACTCATCAGGATTTCTGCTTGATATGTGTAGCAAGTCTGTTCCATAACATGGGCAGTCTCTGAGTTATGAACTTGTCCCTCCAGCATGTTCTGTTAATTGTGGTAATGAGGGGTTGAGGTCTCTGGAGCGTGTAGTGTGGAGGGATTGAGATTTCTTTAGATGTAGCATTTCTGACAGAACTGGGTCAGACATGGCTTTGTAAGTCAAGCAGAGATCACCTCTAAGTAGGCGATATGAGACAGAGAATAGTTGGAGTTTTTTGAGTCTGTCCATATAGGACAAGTGTTTAAGGCCTAGGATCCTCTTTGTGAGGTACTTTTGTGGCCTGTCCAGTTGTTGCAGGTGTCTAGTGAGGTACATGCCAAATGGGGCATTGTACTCAATGATTGGCCTAATGAGGGAAGAATAAAGGGAGACAATGACCTCTTTCTTCCTGGATGCAAAACCCTTAGTAATGAGATGTGCCACATAGAAGGACTTTCTGACTACAGTGGCAATGTGGTGATCAAAAGAGAGGTTGCTGTCAACCTGTGTTCTCAGATCTCTTATAACGCCTCCTGTGTTCAGTGGACTACCATCAATGTGATAATTCATGGGAACTGGGTTTTTCCCAAAGAGGATGATGACACATTTTTTGGCATTGAGCTTAAGGCCATGGTTCTGACACCAGTCATTGGTCACAGTGAGGCCATTCTGTAGGATGTCAACATCACTTGGGGAATTAGTAATAGCTTCCAACTTGCAATCGTCTGTGAACTTTGTTAGCCAGAGTCCCTTCATGTTGGCCTGGACTTCAGAGAAGTAGATGCCAAACAGGAGAGGACCCAGGACTGAACCCTGTGGAACTCCACTTGTGACTAATTGGCAAACTGACTTGGAGTCAGCTACTTTCACACTGTGGGTTCTATCTGTGAGCCAGTTTGCAACCCACCTAGTGATATAGGGGTTGATGCCAAGCTTAGTGAGTTTTTCCTATGATTCCTGAGTGGGGAATCGTATGAAAAGCCTTGGCCAGATCAAGGTAGGCTGTATGAACCACCTTGCCTTTATCCACAGTTCTGGTGACTGACTCAAAGAAGTTGACCAAGTTGAGCAGGCATGATTTACCCTTCACAGAACCAAACTGTGTGGTATACAGAGTTTGGAGATTCCCTATATCCTTGTTTATTAGGTCCATGATGATGCATTCCATAGCTTTGCATATCAGACTCTTCAGGCTAATGGGGCGATAGTTCCCAGGGTCTGTAGTCACTCTTCCTTTGTGGAGAGGGATGACTGTAGAAGTGCACCATTCAGCAGGAACAAAGCCTGAGGTGAGGCTGTGATTGAACAGGGCACACAGGTGAGGTGCCAGTTCACTCTGTAGTTCATGTAGAACACAACCAGGGATATTGTCAGGTCCCACAGAAGCTGTATTCTTGGCCTTGGACAGTGCTGTTTTAACCTGTGTGCAGTTTACTGGTATTGTGATTGGTCCTTTGGGGGAGGAGAGGGGTAAGTTGGCATTGAATCTGTCAATCAGTATACTGGCAATATCTGTTGGCTCAGTATAGGAGGTACCATTGTGCAGTCGCTCAGAGCATTGTTTTTATCGCAGAAGAAAACGTACACTGATTTATAGCTGCTTTCAATGTAGCCATGCCTTTCACAGCAAAACAGAGGAATTAGGTCAAAGGTTCAAAGGCAGTTGTCACCTCTTTTGTCAAAAATACATAAGTAGCATCACAGTGTTGAGATGCTAAGCTTTAAACATTAAATATCTGTTATTTATACTAATTTATGTTTTAAAATTACTTGGATGTAGTATCAAAGATGTCTGTGACAGTTATAGAAAAGTCAAAAAATATTTTTTCTTGTAATTCTTGTAAAGTGTCAGCACATTTACCAAAGTGTAGGGGGAGGGGTTGTGAATTCATATGGACTACAACAAATACTCTAATCAAAAGTCCTGCAATTTAGCAACTGTTTTGGTTGCAGTTCAGTAATCCCTTAGTATACTATAAAACAAGCCCTGAGACTCACACAGATGAGTGCCATTCAAGAAATAAAAAAGCAGTCTTGTTACAGATAACATATAAGATGACAGTGATGGACACTAATTCCATTATATGTCAATGGCATGGGAATACACCATTACTTCCTTATGTCTAGTATGGCTCATATAAAGCAGACTTGAAATGGATTATGGGAAAGAGAAAAGCTTGAAGAAAAATAAGATCATGTTGATAAGTCAAGCCCTGTTGACAGCCATTTTGCAGAAAACATATTACATTTAAATGAGAACCAGTCAGAGTGAGCTGAAGGTGTTAAAATAACTCAGAAAACAGAGATAGACTGAAAAAATAGATTTTTTTTAGTTCTAAGGTGTAGTTTTCATTTAAGTATAAACATAGACCTTATTCAACACCTTTGTGTCTGCCGACATGCTAATTCATCTGTTGAGCGATACTGCATGCACTGAAGAAGCTCCAGTAATTTGCATTGAACATTTCACCCCTCCCCCGAAATGCACACACTATTGTTTCACTGAGACTTGCCGAGCTGCCTTTTAGGCATAGCAACAGTTTTCACCTCCGCACACTTCCACGAAAAAAACAGTCCAGTCAACCAGCAATACTAGAAGGAGACGTTAAAATGAAGATGTATGCGTAGAGTCTCATATCTTCTGAAATGACCTGAAGAAAACGGTAGGGCCTACAAGGAAGAAAGGTTCCATCCAGTGCATGTATACTACACCACTTTTACATTAATAGCCTTGCTTTATATACCCTCCCTCATCCTTATATATATATTTATATATGTATATCTATATATATATATACATATATACATAAAACAAAGTAGAATATGTATTAGTAAAGAATCTGTGCATGCTAATGTAGGAGAATATCTACATATATAACAATGTTACATTTCATGTCTATTGAGTTTACAGGTTTTTCAATGCAATTAGGTTGCCTTTAACGTATTAATTAAATTGTATTCTGCATTTGCTGTCACTTTGTACACATGGGCAGAGACTGCATTGCTGAAAACACAGTTTCAGAACTGTACTTTTTTTTCTGCAGTTATAATTCTAAAGTTTCTTCATTATTGTTATGATGATTTTACCCTTTTATTCCCACTTTGCACAACAAATATAAAATCCATTTTGGCACACTGCTAGGCTGCTTATCTTATACTCGAGTGGAGTGCAAGTATGATGACCCTTGGTGGTGAAAACGATGAGGGACAAAGTATCTGTCTGAGAGCTGTATTATCACTTGCTGATAATGTCATGTAGTAATTGTGACAGAGTTCTGACCTAAGGCAATGCGGTTACTATGAGAAGAGTGCATTCTGGCAATTATGCTGCTGTGTGTTACTCTCTGGTACTGTCAGTGTCATACAGAAAGAAGCAATGCATTTCTCTTATAAGATGGTTGAATGTACTGATCTTACAACATGCAGTTTTCATATGGGGATGAAACAGGGTGTGTAGCCCCATGGCATGGGGTCATTAGTGTTCTAGCTTCATTCTGATGCCCTGAGGTACAATTTGTTAAGGGACACATCATCATCTGCCTTACATTAATTCTGCCCCCTGGTGGTTGATGGCTGCTTGTAATGCCTTAGTATCGTGCCAATAATATTGGTACTGGAGACATAGGCCAAATATCTGACACTGTAATGTTCCATAACGTATATGAAGTACTCTAAAAACAGTCAGGCTGAGAGCTGTGTCTCCTTCTAAAAGTAGTGCTATGTTACCACTGTAACCTAGGGTGTTGCTATTCTATTCCCTGTTTGTACAGTGAGTGGGTACTGTGAATCAGCAATGTCACTCCTGACAGGCAGAACACTTGATACAGAGGTGTACTATTTTCAGATGGCCACATTGACACTGTATTGATCTACAGTAAAACCACTGGTAATGGGCCAGAACATCAGAATGGTCAAACTATTTCCCACTGACCTGTTATGCTCTAGTAGAAGGCAGCAATGTCAATATATGTGCTGAGGCTGCATGATCTCTTGATATTAGCTTGTATTGTGTGTCCTGTAATCATTGTGGATGCATGCAGATATCATTGATATGAAGGAGACATGTCTTTGACAAGTTTGTTACTCCCCCATGTCTGCAGATGGGTCCATGTCAAGTTGCGGAAAAGCAATATATTGAAAGCCATAATACTCAATGTACAATGTTGACGTGTCAAAATGCTGAAATGTTAAAATGTTGAAATCAAAACAATTATTCCTGTGTATGTGTAAAGAACTGGGCTTGACTCCCCACCCCCTGTTAGTCCCTCACATCAACTAAATAGTGTGCTTTCACAATCCTGACACACAGCAATACTTCAGATTGATTTATGTCAAGATTACTTCATGAATGTTCAATGCAATCAATGGAACTGTTTTAACACGTCCATTATGATGGAGTAATGCATACTGCTTTCTTGTCGTAACTGCCCCGACTATAACATCTAATAGCATTCTGTCACAATTTTGACTTAAAACATTACTCTGATGGTGTTTTCTGTTAGCTTCTTTGGCATTATATCTTCTTGATGATGCCTTTTATGATGGTGCCACTATGTGACGATAACATGACATATACTGGTAATACAATAAAAGGGGCACAAAATCTACTTATCAGTTCTGCCAGTTCCTTGTGGCAAGTTACTGTGGAAATTACCAAGCTGCATTGTTGGTGAAGAACTGTTTTGTTTGTTTGTTTGTTGTTTTTAATCAGGCAGTATTCACCAAATTAAATATCATTAATATTGTCAGTTATCAATGCTATCTATAACATGATGCTAGCATTTGTTCATAGATGATAGAAAGATATTATGACAGTAATGGGATTATCTGTTGATGGTGTCATCATGGAACTAGGCAGGTGAAAAAGTTAGCCTGCTGGCAAATGTTTGATTAATTTATGATCACCAGACATGATAATGATCACACATGAGCAAAACCTCATGAATGTGAACAGAATTAGATAGTAAATATTCTAGCTCCTCTGCAACCTCTGATGTGGGAGGCTTATCTCCCATACCCCTGTAATTTATATGTACCTAGTCCTGGTCACATCATCACAGGGAAAGGAGAACTCCCTGACTTAATAGCAAGTCATCCTTCCAGACAAAAGCTAGAAAGTTGTTGCATACAAATGAGCATCAGTGATTAATATCACTGTCACGTCAGTGATTAATATTTCAACAACAAGCCTGACTCATAAAAAAGTGATCCCTTAATTCCGAGATTGCACAGTCATGGAATTAGTATATTTTGGATACAGACACTAATTCTGGTGGTGTTTTGTTAAAGTCAGCTCCAAGTATTATCAGCTTAATTTTCTTTGTAGATTGCTGCAATACTGTTCATAGAGTTGTTATGGAACCATGAAAACAGGATGTCATTATGACATGATACAGTCTGCAGAATGTTAATGTGTGGAAGTTGTATTGCATTTAATTTGGATTTCAATACCTAAGAAAAAAAATAGAATCTCTTCTTTAGGCAAAAAATGCATTTTGGTCTGCATTTGAACAAGGTTTGTTGGCAAACTCATGACAACTGGTAAACAATGATTTATTAGTCATGTTTGTTAACTAGTGTAGACCAGTGATCCATATGAATCTTTTTCAACTCAGCCCAGAAACCCTCTTTGCTTAAGCGACCTGCTCACACTTTCTCAGTAGGCAAATAATGCTGAGGGAATTAAACCCAATGCCACAGAAAACAACTCATTAACAGTTTATAGACTTAATTCTCTGCATTAACTGCCGAAGACATAAATATTAATATAAATAGTAATTATATAACTCTTATACATCTAATCTACATATAAATGTGAATATTACACAAATTTAAATATAAATAGAATAATAATAAGTGACTGTTCAAATGTCAAAGCAATACAGCAACAGTAACTAAAGTTGTCACCTCACAGCAAGAGGTTCTCTGGTTTGATTCTTGGCTGGGGTGCCTTCTGTGTGGAGTCTACATGTCCTCCCAGCATTCGTGTGGGTTTCTTCCAGGTACTCCGGTTTCCTCCTATGTTACAAAGACATGCATCTGGAACATTTCTCCCTGGGCCGCTGCTGAAAATTGGCTTTGTTCCAAGTCGGACTTTGCTGGTAAACAAATGTTAAATAAAATAAATAAATGTAATAATTCTGCTGCATTTGACAACAGTGTAAGACAATATCATAATGTTTCTTTGTAAGGTTTTCATTGTGTGTATCATGTTGTTGTGTTAAATGAAATAATGTGATACAATGTATGCTGGCAATGAAACCTCACAGAATGATTGCAGAATTATCTTTTCAGACAAAAATCAAGCAGCAATCCTGCACAAGTGCTTTTCAAAACTGATATTAGTGTAGTGTTACAGAAAGGTGTGTGTTAAATACTTAGGGGTAATGTATTCTGAATGTTTAGTTCTGATATACTGTTTTGATCCACTCCCAAGTATTTGGAGGTTTAATTTAGGGTGAGTGGATTTTGAGAGATCATGATTTCAGCTTTGAGCGTGCTTTTCTATTTTTTTAAAGTGCCATTTTTGCAGGAGTGCATACTGTGTTGTGTTTACTAAAATTACCAATTATTATAAATTCCTGTTTGTTGTATTACAATTGCCCTGTATCTTAACAGTATTTCTTGAACCTTCCCAGTTCAGTCTCTACATTGCTATATTTATTGCTTTATATGTCTTACATGATATGTTGTTTTTATAAAGATTTTGACATTTTAATAAACAGATATTTTCAAATAAAAAACAGCAGGAGTTTACAAGGAACTGACAACTTGAAAAGATGGAAACATTCTTAACACATGACTTTATAAGCAAACATAAGCTATACTTAATGTAGATTCCTAACAGGAAAACTATTTTTGGATCAGGCTTAAAATGTACTTATCTAATTCCACATATTAGCACTGCTGTTTTGCAGTTGTTACCTGTAGAATGATTTCCAAGCCCTTGGCAAGATTTTCATTTTTGGGACACGGCTACAGTGAGTGCCATATTTTGTGAGGATGGTAATGCAGGCAGGTTCAAGCTGCTTTTTCATCAAAATTCTTTAGTAGGAATTTTGCATGTGAATGAAGTGCCATTTGGTCATGTTACACTGAATGGAAGGTCATTTGAGCAAATGTGATTGATATTGATGGCTGATCATATGGTTACATTCACAATGGCTGGATGTTTTTGTGATACTTGGGGGCAATGCATCATTCTTAAATGCTTTGTGCAACTGCAGGTTTTGTACAAATACAAAATGGAGCTCCAGCACGCTAATCTTTGTCATAGAGAAATTGCAACAAGGAAAATATCTAAGCACACGAAGCTTGGAGTTAAAATGACTTTATTCACTTTTTTTTATGTCAAGTAGATGTGTAAAGCTTTGAACCCTACAAGATCTGCTACGTTAAAATCCTCATCACACAGTGCCTATTATTTGCTTCATTAGTAATGGAGGCTGCCTTTAACCTCTCTATGCTGCCATTTAATTTGGAAGATTAAAGATTCACCAGTCCTGCCTCACTAACTAAATCATTGCTAAACACCGGGCAACAAACTGTTTACAATTCTGCAACAGAATTTCTGTAAACTGCTGCTATTGGGACTTCTCCTACAGTCTGTTAAGCTAATCTGTTTATCACATTGATGTGTACTGTGCACTTTTATGTTCTATGCTGTCAGTTTTAACAAGATAGTGAAATGTCACTTCTTCTTTATCCAGTAAGGTTCTAGTCATCCCACAGTGCAGATCACTTCATTTTATTAATTACTTGAAACAGTCTAATCATTTTTTAATTCAGGGCACTATGCAACAGGAAAATGGGTTTGAGCTGAACAATCTGCAAAGACGTGAGAGATATACCGACATGCAGCAGGTAGATACACCATGTGCATGTATTTCTTAAATGAAATATATGCAGACAAGTTCTGCTCATCTATCAGAAGCCAGTGTATTGCTAATTTATTTATTGACTGATTTTTTTTTCTTACTAAGGTAAATGACGTCTAGATGCAGTAATGAGATTATAGCACTTTATTAAAGTTGAAATTGTTTGGTCCAGGGATATATGGTAGATAGGTATAAAAAAAGGTTAATTCACTTTTCTAACATTTATGGCTAAATAATATCTATAGCAAAATATTTATCATAAAAATGCATATATCTGTATTTAAGGATTTGGATATATTTATTTATGTAGTTCTGTCATCTGTATACACATATTTGTTTAATTGCATCTAGGTCATTGCTGAAAATTGGCATTAGTTGACCTGTCTAATTAACTGATGTACATACATACATAAATAAATAAATACATCTATACATACTGCATGTATACACGCACACATACATAAATAAATACATCTATACGTAATACAGGTTAAAAAATGCATCTATACATATTTCATGCATACATACATACATATACACATAGATAAATGCATAAATTAATACATCTATACGTACTATATTCATCCATCCATGCATACATAAACACATGGTTAATAGTACATTAAAAAGTAATGACTGTAAGGTTAGAGCTATGGTTTGGTTGGGGTTATGACTAACATTTTATTTCCGGTTACCTGTATCATTAGGTTCAGGGTTTTAATTGAGGGTAGGGCATGGAATTAGGGTTTTGAGAGGTGCTGAGTGCTGCATTTTATATTTTAGTGTATGAGGCATTTACCTCCAGTAAGAAATGCTGTGTATAATTCTGTCATTTGTTTTGTGATGTGCATCATCAATGAGGATGTCGTTCAACAAAATTTGTTTTTGTCTTGTTTTTATTACTTTTGGCTATTTTGGACTGTCTGATATTGTTTTCACTGAGTTTCTTTTTGAAAAATCCCTTTTGTCATGTGTGGTCTACCTATTACAAGGTTATCAAATGTAATATCTCCAAATTATCATGCTGTGATAGTAATTTGAGGTTTAATCAATTATCCATATGGGCAAATTTCCAAAGATGTATTAAGATTTTTAAATTCTTGCCCAATTTCATACTATAAATACAAGTTCAGATGGTAGTTTGCTGTGACATCAATGCTGCCTTGACTATAACAACCTCTGCTTTACTCCTATGATAATCTCAGGACATAATTTTTGGAATGCACTAATATTGTTCTTAAGATACAGCAAATGTAAACAACATGCCAAAAATTTGAACCCAAAATATTAAAACAATGTAAAAATTAGGAAAAAAAATTTTATCCAGCATTCATAAACACCATCCAAAAAAAGCATATTGGCTAGTACAAGGCACAAAATAACCACACTCTGCTCAATTCACAAACATCAGAGTTCTTCATGGGGTACATTGAAGAGTTCCGGTCACAATTCACAAATGTGTGAACCACAGAGTAAAGTTGAGTAGAGCAGGAAAGTGAACTTGCTAATTAAAGGAATCCTACTATATATTAGTCACAGGAAAACAGACATGACAGCCTCAGTGGTGCTGAAAATAATTGGTCTTTACAATGCCATTATAGCATGTGCCACACCATTGTTTGCTAAATCCGGAAACGTGAAAAGATTTATAATGCAGTACTGCACAAGATACTACTGACTGAGACACAAATATGTGTCACAGAAACCACAAGAGCAAGCAGTGCTATTGTCCCATAGAGTGGTGCATCCTACACAGTAACAGTTGTCAATGTGTTTCTGTGTGTGTGTGTGTGTGTGTGTGTGTGTGTGTGTGTGTGTGTGTGTGTGTGTGTGTGTGTGTGTGTGTGTGTGTGTGTGTGTGTGTGTGTGTACATATGTGTGTGTGTGTGTGTGTGTGTGTGTGTGTGTGTGTGTGTGTGTGTGTGTGTGTGTGTGTGTGTGTGTGTGTGTGTGTGTGTGTACCCCATAAGCCACACCTATGTGTGAGGTCCATAAGTACCATTTCTCATTCCGACCTGATGCTGGTAAATCATTTATTTGCATACCAGAAAACGGCTCATACAATGGTAGCTGGAAAACATCAAGGCAACTTGAAAAAAACATAATCCACCATCAGAACACACTTTAATACAGCAAAGGGTTCAGGTAACACCCTTTCTCAATGCTAAAACAATATACATAAAATACATCACATTTAAATAAGAGCAACAAATCACAGGACACTCTTAATTAGAACACTTAAGATCAGAAAAACATATTGCAAAATTTAAAAAAAATATACATTTTGCTGTTGTAGTCTCACTAAAACAGGTTTAATACTTACTAGATTATTAAGACCAAGATTAGAATCAGCACAAAGCCTAATAATCCATTCATATTCTTTATTTTCAAGATAGTTATTTAAATCACCTCCCTTACTTACTTTTTGAACACTATCTATTACCCTGAACCTAAAACAATGATTTACACCATTAGACATAGCATGCTTAGATAGTGCATTTTTATCATTACTTCTACGTATATCTGACTTATGTTCTACAATGCATTCTTTTAATCTTCTCATAGTCTTACCTACATAGAATGAGGCGCATTTTACACAAGTAACAAGATAGACAACATTCACACTATTACATGTGGCCATACAATAAAAATTATATTGTTTATTGGGTACTGGATGAATAAACCTGTCACTATCATGCATAGCGATGTCATTACAACAGCTACATGCCATTCAACCAAACATTCCATAATTACCTGATGTTCTAACTTTTGTACCACTCTTAAAATCGTTGTAACAGAACCTTCTTTTTAAACTCCTTAGGTTCCTATAAGCAAAGAATGGTCTGTCATCTATAACTGCTTGTAATTCAGGTGAGGCCAATAAAATAACTTTGTATCATTTTCTTAATATCATTTGCCCTTAAATTATAAGTAGTCATATATCTAATTTTATCATGATGCACTTTAGCTTGAGCTACAGCATCCATCCCTTCTCTAAATAATGACTTTGAAACACTTCCCCTATTTTGTTTCACCTCTTCTGCAGCCTTTAAAACATCTGCTTGATTATATCCACTATTAACAAACTCTTCCATTTCATTTAGCTGTGCAACAAATCTCATATCATCAGTATTCAGCCTGCTTTCCCCCCTAAATTGTGCCCTCATTATCTCTACAAAGATGTGGGGTGCATGTAGACTATGTCACTAGCAGAACAAGACATTTTGAATTTAAGAAAAGTCATTGTATTGTTTAAATATACTATATATTCTAGTAACTCACCAACAGTCCCATTCCAAATAAAAAAAAATCATCAATACATCTCAAATATAGTTCAACATTCTTATTTAATGCATTAATATCACTATGAATGTACTTTTTCTCCCATTGATGAAGAACAAAGTTAGTATAGGTATTAGCCATGGGAGTTTCCATGGCTACCCCAGATAGTTGTAAAAATGGCTCATTATCAAAAATAAAAACATTCTTCATCAACACAATATCCAATAATAAACAAACATTCTCTACTTTTGTAGCTGACATCACTACTTCACCAATAAGGAAGGCACGTATAGCTTCAACACCATATTCATTTCGTATTACAGTGAACAGGGATGCTATATCTAGCATTACAAACATATAAACAGCTCCTAGATTTCTATCATACCTTTGATTTAACCAACCCTTCAGTTTCACTAGAAAGTCAGAAGTATCCCTAATAATACTTTGACAAAGCTGTAAATACTGACTAGGTGTCCTTTGTAAGTACACAGATATGATTTCAGTTATCAGAATACTGATGATATGAATGGCATGTAGCTGTTGTAATGACATCGTTATGCATGATAGTGACAGGTTTATTCATCCAGTACCCAATAAACAATATAATTTTTATTGTATGGCCACATGTAATAGTGTGAATGTTGTCAATCTTGCTACTTGTGTAAAATGCGCCTCATTCTATGTAGGTAAGACTATGAGAAGATTAAAAGGGTAATAAATAGTGTACAAAAAGTAAGTAAGGGAGGTGATTTAAATAACTATCTTGAAAATAAAGAATATTAATGGAGTATTAGGCTGCGTGCTGATTCTAATCCTCAACGTAATAATCTAGTAAGTATTAAATCAGTTTTAGTGAGAATACAACAGCAACATTTTTAGATGTTGTAAATTTTATAATATGTTTTTCTGATCTTAAGTGTTCTAATTAAGAGTGTCCTGTGATTTGTTGGCTGTGGTCACATGATGCTTTCTTGCTCTTATTTTAAATGTGATGCATTTTATGCATACTGTTTTAGCATTGAGAAAGGGTGTTACCCGAAAGCTTTGCTTTATTAAAGTGTGTTCTGACTGTAGATTGTGGTTTTTTCAAATCATTTATTTGCCACAGACTAGTCCATGTATATAGTGCTCCCCTTAAGATTCATATACAGGGCTGTATCTGATGTTTACAAACCATTCATAGTATATGTAGGTTCATATTTTTGGTACGTATGAATAATTTTAGACAAAATATTCATAGTATTTATCTCATATCTCCAATTATTTTAAAGTGTGGGAGTACTGTTGTATTAATCCAGAGTAAGATGTGACTTTGTGCTCAGTCCTAAAGTTAGTTTTGAACATAAATATGCTATGACAGTAGCATAGTTTTTGAGGTAATTTCACAAAGGCAGCATATTGAAAAGAGAACCAGGAGAATGAAAATGTGCAAGTTTAATAAACAAAATGTTGCCTTTTAAATGGTAGGCCTATAACTTTAGCAAGTACCAGTACATTTGAACAGTTTTTTTTATAACACCCACCGTAGTGCCCCATATAATTTATTAATTTATATTTTTAGCTGGGATGTAACACTGGTTGCAATATGCCATTTGCAGGAGAATGCAGTGGCAAAGTGTAAGAAAGGAAGTTAGATTCATAATACATGAGGCAGCAATAAGAATGTCAAGACATTATATACAGATGTTCAATGTGAGAAAGCAAGACACAGTAATACTATGCAACTTGTTAAAAAGCATTAAAATGAAAAACTAAAAACATCACATGTAAAGAATATAATGTGCTCCTTTATACAACATATACAATGGGATAATTAATTGTGGCATTGTTTTTGTACAGTTTTGTCCTGAAAAGCAACTTTATAATCACCATGCAAAAATAATTTTTAGAATGAGTTACACAACATTAGTGACAAAGGGCATGAGGTGGTGGTCACCTAGAATATATATTGAGTATATATTGTCAAGTTGGTCAGAAAATGGTCTACCTAGTTATATCCATTAGTTGAAAGTTTAATGGAAAATACTGTAGAACATAATTGACTGTTCTTGCAATCAGATTTCAGCCACTAAAGATATTTCTTCCATGCAGGGACAGAAGAAAATTACCTTAATCATCTGCCTTTTTTAAGTACTGACAAGATGTAGAGTACAGTGTTGGCAACAGTGTGCAGGACAGAAAGGGATTAGGAAGACAGCAGTGGACAGTGTGAGGGACAGAAAATGATGTAGATGGTACCAATGGACAATGTGAGGGACAGAAAGTGATGTAAATGGCACCAGTGGACAACGTGAGGGACAGAAAGGGATGTAGATGGTACCAGTGGACAACGTGTGGGACAGAAACTGATGTAGATGACAACCATGGATCAATTGTTCATTTCAGCATATTAAGAAAAAATGCAGAAGTAAGGTTTTTTTTTTTTTTTGGTGTTTCTTATGACTCTAGCAAACACTGGAAAATGGACAACCCACTGGAATTGCTTGCAGGGAGGAGAAACTTTGCACTCCTTCAGTTCTTTTATAAAGAAGTTTGTATTTAGATACAAAGAGCTACTATGTAGCATGTTTTATGCATTAGAGAACTGCACTTACTACAGACATTTCATTGCAGAACTGGGTGTGTGAAATGTCAGCAATAACTTTAGTTACCCATGGGAGTGGGATCCAGCAAATTGTGATTATAAAATCGAGTCTGTATTTGAATGGCATGGATAGTGCATTTGATAAATATGGATGCTTCAGAATTAATAACTATGCAAAAAAAAAAAACTTTTGGACTACAAAGGAGTGAGCTTAGCAATGACTAGTACCCAACTATAACAACTTGAGATGAGAAGTGGACACCTCAGGATCACCACAGGAAGTCTCTGAGGAGAATGCATTACAGCCCACAGTCAGTGCACAAACTTGTTTATATAACATTATAAAATTAAACTGCACATACAGCTTGACATTCTTCCAGAATAATTTCTCCTTTTCAGCTGGAGACTAACAGAGGCAGCACCATCTGTTGCCTGAGAGATTGTGTGGTAGAGAAAAGAGGAAGAGAGAGAAAGAGAGAGAAAGCATGCACCATAGATTAACTAATGTTGTCCCTGTAATATAACTCACTTAAGAGAGATGCTTTCCTTATCTGCTGGGAAGAGTACATTCATGTTTAATCTAGCCTTGCATTCCTTTGTTTCTCACTGAGTAATTTTTCAGTGATATGAATTTGATGTGAAGCTGTCTGTAATTAGAAATTTAAAAAAACACGGATGGCTGTGAAGGACGTCTTTATTGTTTTTTGGTATTCAGCAGGGTGAAGCCAGGAGGAAATATGCTTGGAAAGGGCAGGAAAGATGAGGAAGGTAGGAGAAGACACTGGCTATCCTACTAGTCACCGAGTATCAAATGGATGTGCATTCAGTTTGTCAGCTCACTAATTTCATATTTTCTAGTTGCTGTACTTAGAAAAACTCACTGCTGGCACAGTTTTTTATACACCAGCAGTAAAAGCAGTGGATGTGGCCTGTTCCCCATTTTCCCATGCTTGTGTGACCATGGTATTGGGTATAGATACTCTGTTGGGTTTGGAAGGTTTGCTTTCCACATGGCAGATGCAGGGAATCATGCCAGCCATGCAAAAAGTGCTTTTACAGTAAAAGATTCTTTCAGTGGAAGCTTTGACTGTCTTTTTGCTTCCATTTGCACTTTCACTAAGTGAACCTTGACAAGATTTAGGGGACATGAAAAGAATATATATAGGCAGAAAAAATGAAATTGCAGGTTTGAGTAACAGTGCAAGGACATGCATTCCCACTGTACTCCTGCAGGAGGTTTTCTGTCTGTTATGAAACCCTGAGGACATATGGGTAAATGGCTGAGAAATTGGGCCACTGGAAGACAGCACTCAGAAAGTAAGAAGGTGGGAGCAAAGTTGTATGAATATTCACAGATATGTATGCAGAGGGGTTTTAATGTTTTGCAGGACTGAGAAAGGAGAACATTTTAATTTAGAGGAAAAACAGTTCTATAGCTTTGAACTGTAGATGAGGATTTTGATGATCCAGCTACTTATTAACCACAGTTAGAACTTGTAACTGTCATATGTGTGCAAATTTATGTTTATATGTTTCTGCAGATTATTATAATCCTTAAGTATATCTTCAGAAATTCAGGAAACAGGTTAATGGGATGGCAAAAAGAGATGACATCAAGGAAAACACTGTTGATACGGAGTTGATGATAAAGGGAAGGATATCAAACAGCAAATGTCCCCATTATGTAATCAGCAGTTACCATATTGTCTTCAGAACTTCAGAACATTAGTAGCCTAATAAGTTACTTGCCTTCATTTATAAAGAATTTTGAGATTGTCCAGATAGGTGGCTCTGAAATGGAAGAACAGACATTGAAAATAAGTTTCAGATAATAAAGTAAGATTACAAGTCCAGATGCTACACACTTTAGATAACTATGGAAACATATTCTCATGATAAAGTGATTCTCACTCTCTCAGACATGTGCTGTGTTTATAAAATAAAACCTTAGTGGAAACCTAAAGTTGTTCTACATGCCCTTTTGCACCCTTTCTACTGCTGAATAGTAATTTGTTTCCGGTCATTATGAAAAATTCATAAAGTCTCCATCATTAGCTAAAAACCTCTCTAATGAGACTTGAACACGTGATTTTGTTTTCCTAGACCTGCATTTTAGCCACTATACTACAGGATCTGACATTTTCTACAAAAGTTATCTATCTACTGCACCATAGATGCTAACAACCATCTCTAGCCTGTTAATGAGTCATTTCAGTCTAATTATATTTTTTATTATTCCATTATAGATACTGTCTTCTGAAAGGAGCTGTGAAACATCACGTTAAATGCTTTACTATATCCAATCAATTATAATAATTTACTTTCTCTCTCTCTCTTTCTGGGCAGACTGAATACCATGTCATGAAAGTTTATTAGTTTTTTTGTTAAGTAAGCAGTAACACTCAAATATTAAAAATTTTCTACAAGACAGAGCAAGGAGCACAAGAAATTTGTTTTGCCTTCACAAGTGTTGCCTGAAATAATATTAAATAGTGCGAAGATTCTTTAGAATTAAAATCTTAGGCTCAGAAAACTTGAATTATATGGAATGGCATCGGGAACTGTAATAATAATCTGTTTCTTACAAATTACTTTTGAAATTTGTAGAGATGTCCACTGCCTGTTCTATCATGTAATGTCTGATATTATTCACTTTGAAAATCTGCTTTAATTTCACTGCTGGAGGGTCTAATGCCATATCAAGGAACACAGCTATAAAATAAAAATAAATAGTAGAGAAAAGATATGACAGATGGACTAAGCAGTACTTCTAAGATTACCTCCTAGGTTATACAATAAGCTTCTACTTACAATCTAAAGTGACTTCCATCAAAATTATTCTTGTTACACACCTGGGAAGTAGAAACTGCCAGAACTGGTTTATGACTATCAAGGTTCTTGAAGGCTGGTAGGTTTTAATTCTGATAATCGAACGTATGAACTTACAAACTTATACTTTGGGTTGTGGAGTATACAAGTGAGATTTAAAGCCTGGACACCATCATCAAAGCTTTACTGTGTAGTCAGGAGAAGTCCATTGATTATATAAACTTCCTTGTAGCACAAACTGAGCCACCTCATTCGCTGACTTCTACATATTTTATCACCTCTATACATGCTGGTAATACAGCCATCATTTAAGTTCCTGCGCACTCATGGGAGTGTAGCTTAAATAAGAAGTATTCATTATATTAGCCAGTTCTATCTGCACTCTTTTGTGCATCCAATAGAGATGTGGAGTTTTATTTATCTTGGTGGGTAATAGTCCCTTTTTGAACCTTGCTCTAGAAGGATGACATTGTCCTTAGCCCTAAAGATCATTTCAGTAATTGCAGAGGTTTCATACCCATTAAGAAGTTTTTGCATCCTGTCTAGCAAATATAATTAGGATGCTAGTTTCTGGTCATTCATTAGTGTATCAGGAACTGAAACTAATTGGTTCAGTCACACGCTTCCTGTTTTAAAAAGTGTTATTGCTTTCAAAATGCTCAGTGTAGATGCTGTGATTGGCATTACTGGGGTTGAGTTTCTTAACCATGTGCTCAAAATACAAATAATCATCATAGTGATCATTATGGTATAAATGTTATACATTTATAAATCAATAATACATATATACAATATAGGAAATTATAATTAGCTACCCAATCATTACCAACTTCTTATGTATTCCAGACAAAGATGCTAAGAAATTCACTTCAAGAGTGAAGTAAACTGAAACTCACAGAGGGAAATATTGTCATCCATGTCAAAAAGTCATAATAATTGTTATGATTAGAAGCACCTGATCATAATTCTCTGAAGTACATGGACCTTTATATGGTTTACAGACAAAGAGGGGAAGAACATAAAGCATTTTACAGCTTTCAAAGCCATAAAACACTTAGTTCTGTCACACACATTGACACACACACACACACACGCGCACACACACACACACGCGCACGCGCACACACACCAGGCAGCACTAAAGTGTCCCTCTAAGAAACTAGTAGCTTTAAAAGCTGTTAGATACCTTCACTTTGCCACTCCTTTCGACAAATTGTGGCAGGATGCATTATCTAACAGCTTTTACAGGTGCTTCAGCTTCTGCTGCTGTTCTGTTGTGGTTGGCAATAAATGCTGTAATGCTCTGGAGTAAGACTAGAGGTTAACAGAACCAAGAAGTGCTTGACATGACTGCGTGCATGAAGTATGCTGATTATGCTCCAAATGTGAGCAAAGACAAATCAGTTAAGCATTAAAGTAGTGCAAGATCTGACCTTAACAATTGTTAAGCAGCCCCTGTTTAAGTTGTTAAGGTTTGGTCTAGCACTATGCAGTCAAATCTTCCAGTACTGACAAGTAAATGACAGCTGCAGTACTGCTGTCCAAAGGGATAACATGTTCTCTCATCTTAAAAACTTAGAAAGTTGCTAGAATAACAGGTTGTATTTGCCGGAATTTTTTTTTCTAAAAGATACTAACTTTGCAACTCAGATTTCTGTCACTATTCATTTACTTCAAATGAGGCAAAACTCTGGGTGTTCTGTGAAAATCTGGACCATTGAGAAGCATGAAAAGTGGGTGTAAACATAGCAGAAAGCATCACACTGCCTTTCTGACCACACCCACTAATGCTTTACGGCTTTGAAAGCTTCAAACACTTAGCATTTGTTTTCTTTTTTTCTGAAACTAGTAGTACATACAGCAAATAAAGCTCATCCAAGTCTCAAACATTTAATAAACAGGTTATGACTGGCGACCAGATCATAATCCCCTGTCTTTTCCTTAATTTTGGAGTTTAATTGTAGTATTCCATGTGTACCAAAAATGTCATGCATGACATTTTTTCAAATATTACTTTATATTATATTTTTTGTAATTGCATTGGAACACTTAATTTATTTTAATGACTTAGTTTATGTATTTACTTGTTTTTTAAGAAGTTACTCAGTGGTTACATGCCTTTAGTATTTTCCCTTTTTCATATGCTGTGCTTCTGTTTAATCATATTCTAGAACACACAGCTGTCATGCATTCTCACAGCTGGCCAGCTTGTTAAAAGACTTCACTAGCATGGGCCACAATCTATAAATCAATGCTTAACACTTTAGTTGGCGTAAGGCTACAACAGAATTTCAGATGAGTGTGACTGTTTCTGTCTTTTATAGCATGACCAAAGGCTAAAGTGCTCCAGAAACTGTATTTTAAATGTTTTCATTTTGAAAACCTGCCAGATGCAAAAAAGAACAATAAATTCCATTCTTAGATATGCAAAGACCTCTGTAGATGTTACATTTTTGTTAAATCTGTAACTGTATATGATATGATGGTTTATAATTTGTGCAACTCCATTTGTTAAGCATTTCTAAATACGTTTGTAGCCATGTCAGACTTCTTTGTTAAGGTAATATGTTGGCAGGTTTTATTTGGTAAGCAGTTAGTTCCTGGATTTTTTTATGTAGGTGTGGTGGATTCAGTCCTTTATGATTTAGACAAATGGGTGACAATATTTATCAGTGAATCTACATTTATTTTCTTGTTGCACTGTATGTAACACTTTTCAATACATTAGGATTTGTTGAACAGATCTTGGACACATGCATACAAATGGACTTAATTCACATTCAGGTGACATGTTTCTCATCTTTTCTGCCATGGTCCCTGTTGACAACAGAAAAGAACTTTGATTCTCTGAAACACTATGCTATAAAGGAAATGGAATACATTTATAGTACAATTTCTGCATCTAAAATATCCATCCTCATAAACACGCATAGTCATTTCTCTCTTCTTTTTATACCTTTCTTTTTTTGTGATTTTTTTTTTTTTGCTGTTGTTAATTACATCATGGTGAATTGATATGCTTTTGATTAATTATACTTTATGTTGCATATCACTGGCTGTGTGGTGAATGAGTGTCATATGTGGTTAATAATATTACTGATTAACTACTTCAGTGGCTAATGTAAATAAATCCTTAGGGTGGGTTCTATAATGGGTAAAGCAAGAAATGCATTTCATGGTGAATAAGCAGCATAGAGGTCATTTCTTATGTCATAACATATAAAAACATATAATACACACAAAACAGCGTATACTCAACTCTATAATGAAAAAATAATAAACTTGTAATGCGCTGAAAAGGTATCACAGCTCACAAACACCTCAGACAGTCGAAATATCTTTATTTTTAAAAACATAAAAAACGAACCACTTGGTTAAGCGCGTTCATCTACCAAATGTAGACTTCATCAGAACACCATTGTGGTTGTCAAATCAACTTAAATACAATTAATATCCATTGGGAATGGACAATCAATTAAAACACTTAAATTAATTATTCATGATCTGATGACTATTCATACAATAGCTAACCATACCTACTCACAAATAATTTCTTTTGTTTTCTTATCGTGCGCACATTAAACTACACAGACATTCCATCCATCTATAAACTTCCTATATCCATATGTTAGAAAACATAAAATATATGTTTGTGTTTAAAAAAGTACATATAAAAAATACATATGAAAAAATACATATAAAAAACAAAATATTTAACATAATGTGATCCACCAGCTTCTTACATCAATTAATACATTTAAAACATTTATAACTAGGGTATACTCAAGGTGCTAAATTCTGACTGCCTCTTCACAGTCTTGCCTCCAATATCGGCTTTGCGGGTATGTGGTCATTCAACCCTGAAGCCTGAACTGCATTTTTTACATGCAGCTTATATATACACTTTTTATATGTACTTTCATCAGATCATGAATAATTAATTTGTGTTTTAATTGCTTGTCCATTCTCATTGAATATTAATTGTATTTAAGTTGATTTGACAACCAGAATGGTGTTCTGATGAAGTCTACATGTGGTAGATGAAACCGCTTAACCAAGTGATTTGTTTTTTATTTTTTTAAAAATAAAGATATTTCGACTGTCTGAGGTGTTTGTGAGCTGTAATACCTTTTCGGCATATTACATATAAAAACATCTTTGATCTGTTTGCTGTGTCTGTCAAACTGTACTGAACAAATGTGCTGTGAGTTAAAATGCAGTGTATATCTGGTAACATTTGTCAGACTTTTTTGAAGCATAGCATCTTTTTTATCCATCATTTAATCATACCTTAATTTCAAAAATATGAAACAGGAAGTCAGATAGTGGGGTTTAATAATTGAGACATCAGCTGTGTTTTATTTTTGTTGTATTAGCTGGATTTTTATGTAAGAATATACATTTAGTTGGAAAGACCAATCAGTTAGCTTATGCTTGATAAAAAGACAGAGTATAATGCTTCAATTCTGGTTGTGAGTTTCTCAGCATGTTCTATGGGCTAAATGTCTATAGGCAACATGTATATGTGTCTACTGCTCCAAAAGATGGAGAGGATCTTTTATTCTTACTACTACCCATCAGATATTGTGACTACACGCCATGATACCACTGTTACATTGAAATCTTATCAAGAAGGTTCCATGTCAGCTTATCAATAGTATGCTCTGGTCAGTCCAATACAGAAAGATCTGCTTTTTGAGGTGTGTGTGTGTGTGTGTGTGTGTGTGTGTGTGTGTGTGTGTGTGTGTGTGTGTGTGTGTGTGTGTGTGTGTGTGTGTGTGTGTGTGTGTGTGTGTTTCCTCTGGGAGAGGAGTAAAACTCCAAGAATACATAAATACACACACACAGCTGTAGGACTGCTGCACCTTGAGGAAAGGGGGCAAATCGCAAATGCAGAAAAGCTATGACCCATTTGAAAAAAATACAATTCGGCAAATAGTAGTTGATTAACCACTTAGCCACTGCATAACTAGTAGGCTCCCCACAAACCAAAATAAACAAAAGAGTAACTTTTTTTTGTACTTTACATGGATGTAGCTTCAGATTGTTGTAATATCTATAAAACATGAAAGCAGGAGCTAATTTTTGGCTTAGGGTATCCTCAAAGTGAGTTTAGAAATGAAAGTATATAGGTTGTAAAGAAAGATAAACTGCTGAGGAACTTGAAGAACCAGCTTAGGAGAATGAAACATGAATGATGTTAGGGTTTGCCCTTCTTTAGGGGTAGGTGGTGGTCCTGGTCAGAAGCTTGCCTGCAAAATGTGGCTGTAGACTTCAGTGGTGGGCTTGATGATCCCAAGCAAGTAATGGTATCTCTCTCATGTTCAGTGCATAGTAGAACGCACA